>NC_136486.1:121204835-121399835 GCF_053919585.1 Euprymna scolopes | reverse complement strand
CGCGCCCCTTCCTATCAGCCAATGGGCATGCATTTTATCAAACAAAGGATCTGTTTTAGAACTAGGTTAGTTGTTTTAGGTGGCCGTTCTCCTTTTTTTATACATATAAATATACCTATGTGTACATAATAATGCACATATATATATACATATATATACACATATGCGTGTGTGATCGTTTATGTATATTCATGTTTATTTAATTTACTTATGTGTTTGTTTTCTATTGTTGTTGTTAGTTTTAAAGCTATTTTGTATCGCTATCCTAGAGTAAGTTTTATTTTGTGAACACAGTTGTTTGCTATTTCCCGCCTACAGTTTAATAGATTTTGAGGTTCTTTAAAGTACAGGATAGAAAATTTGACATGGAGGCATAATTTACATGGGTCGTCTAAATGTCTTCATGTGGTAGCTTGTCTCATTATTTTCCATTCGACTACCGGCGAATGTCCGCTTTCTTTGAGTTCCCAGTATTTATTCGCTAGTGTTGTTTTTATACGGTGTTTTTTTTTATTTTTGAGTGTGCTTTGTGGTCATAGTATCGGGTTTTGAAATCTAAGGAAGACATGCCTATGTAATATTTCTTGTTATTCGAGTTTTCTTTCGCAAATATTGTTGCATGATAAACTAAGCTTTTTGTTAGACATTTATTTTTGACTGGGCAAAGTGTGGGGTGTCTACAATTACATTTATCTTGTTCGTTATTAGTACTTTTATTTATGGTATGGTTGTTCTTGTCCGGGGTTGCTTTGTTATTATTATTATTATTATTATTATTATTATTATTATTATTATTATTATTATTATTATTATTATTTCTGCTAGTGTTGGTTTTATTTCTGTCATGGTGTCTACTTTTTTATTGTTTATTTTGTTGTTGTTTACATTGTTTTCATTTAGTATTTTGTTATTATGTGCCTTAATTATCATCTCTAAATTTTCGCAACAACTGTAAGATAACTTCAATGTATTTTTATTGAAGATTTTGTGTAAGGGGTTTGTTGCGGGAAAGTGTTTTTCAATAAGATCTAGAAATGTCTTGCCAAGTTTTGTTTTTAACATTTGATTGTATGGGGCCGTATACCAAATTATAGTTCTTTTTCTTCTGTTTTTAATTTTATTATAGTTGTTGGTGTTTTGTTGCTTATATTTGATATCGATATTTTTGTATCCACTATTTTTTAGGGCTGTTTCGTAAATAGTGGATGACCTATTAAACAGTAGGCGGGAAATAGCAAACAACTGTGTTCACAAAATAAAACTTACTCTAGAGTAGCGATACAAAATAGCTTTAAAACTAACAATAACAATAGAAAACAAACAAATAAATAAATTAAATAAACATGAATATAAATAAACGATCACACACAGATATGTATATATATATATGTATATATGTATATATATGTGCATTATTGTGTACACATAGGTATATTTATATGTATAAAAAAAAGGAGAACGGCCACCTAAAACCACTAACCTAGTTCTAAAACAGATCCTTTGTTTGATAAAATGCATGCCCATTGGCTGATAGGAAGGGGCGCGGTAAATACTAGAAAGCTGGTTGGCCAACTAGAAATCCTCAACATATATAAAAACAAGAAGCAACGACAGAATTCGCGCATAAGCCTGACGAATCCTATAGTTGGATGAAAAGCAGAATAATCGCCATATATATTTTATAAATTACTATGTATATATATATATATATATATATATGCATACTATGTAAGTGTATGTATATATACATATGTGTATATATTAGGCACCGCCAAAACTGGGGGAGCAGGTCAGTACTTTTTGACGGACCGTCTTTTTAAAAATCTACCAAAAACCAGGTAATTATCCGATCAATACGAAATTTTCAGCGATTATTAGGAGAAGAATGAACTTCATAACAGTGTACTTATTTTTCAGAAACGATATATATATATATATATATATATATATATATATATATATATATATATGCTTACAAACCGCCCCCTTGGTTTGAAGTGGGAACAAATATGCTTAAAATAATCATCTGAAACTGAAATCAACATATTGTGTGGTTGTAAGGGACAGAATTATAAATTCCAACAAAAAAAAATTGTTTGCATACCTTATTTTGACGTCTGAATATCAGAACTTCGATTGTGTTTAATTATCCCGCTTTTGAGTTTTGAAGTGTGAAATTCGGTGAATATGTTAAGTAAAATAATTAATTTAAGTTAAGCAACACAAAAAAAAAAACATTTTTAATATTTATACGAAAAAAGCTATTTTAAATTTTTTGATAAATAAATTAACAATTTTTTTTTAGCGAGCCGAATAACGCATGACCATTATTAAACAGGGCATGCTTTGAATAATCGATACAAAAAAAAAATCGATAAATATTGTGCCCTTTGTGTTAAAAATAGCATCATTTTTTTCGATCCCGTTTGAAAACGTTTGCCGCCTTTCGACTACGGTGGACCAAACGCGCTGAAATAATTTTTTTTTTATTATGCTTTAAATTGCCCCCCCCCCATTTTGGGGAGCCTGGCCGAGACCGCCGAGATATATTAACAATGTTAATAATATATCTCGCCGGCCTCGGCCTGGCCCCCACACACATACACATTAAAAACCAAACGCATACAAATGGTCACCCATCTGGTACTGGACAGCCTCAGCTTAATAATACATTGAAACTTTCGTCACTGAAAAATAAGTTTTTTTTGCCTGTTTGGTCTTCCATAGTTTCCTCCTTATCAAACGAAAACGTAAACAGAGTCGATCTGAACTCTACGTCAACGCGAAATATCTGGTTACCTATATGAATAAGTGGAATTATTTGAAATGCAGGTACTTATATTATAATATTTTTGCATATTCTCTTAGAAAATCATCCTAAATCTTAGTAAGACAATAAATAAATAAATTAATTATTTCAAAAACCCTTTTTTTTTAATATTTAAGTACGTTTTTTTGTGCAAGACAAAAAATGTCAATTGTTAACTTTTTGGGAAAATATTATATTTAAAATTGAATTAAAAATAGTAGAAAAAGTTTTCATTATTCTGTTTTCTATATGATAAAATTCAGGGTTTTATCTTTCTGGAAAAAAAACGTTACTCAGAAATAATGGATTTAATAAATGTAATTTCGTTTTAAAAACAACAACAACTTGATTTTGCGGTCATTTTGGCGGTGTCTAGTATATATACACACCATATATATATATATATATATATATATATATATATATATATATATATATATATATATATTTATATATATATATATATATTTAGTGGAAGAGAGAGAAAGAGAAGAGAGAGAGACAGAAGAATTAAGAAAGTTATTTTTATACGGAACGATTGTTCATATATATATTTACAAATCCAATCTCTTTCTCAATATCTTTCTCTCTGTGTATATATATATATATATATATATATATATATGCTTTTTTTATTTATTTACATGTATATGCATACAAATATATGCATATATGTGTGTATGTATATGTAAATACACCAAATATATGCATATATGTGTGGGGTTTTTGCTGTATGTGATTGTCTGTCTGTGTATAAAAAGTTACTAACATTTCTAATCGTAATTATAGCTGATTCGTTATTCATAGTTTAAACAAATATGTCTCAGATTATGCTTATGTTTTTTCGATACAAATGTGTCAATGATTGTAATTGTCTTTCAAAAAATATGACAAAACTGTCTTAACACTTCTCGCTTGCAATAGTGTTAATGTTATAATCTATGATGCTATCACCCAAATTTGCAATGTTAAAATCGCCCACTTAACGTTATTTTCGTGCTTCGGTAAAAGCTGACAAAAGAAAAGTGAAGATATACATAAAAGAGTTTAAAGTAATTTTTTTCGTTTTCAAATTTCTTGTAATTAACTTTTTTCAATAGCATATGTTTTTTTCTTGAGGGCTTGCTCCTGCGCAGCACATATTAATGCCGGTGATTGTATATGTTGTGTTGTGTGGGGGAGCCTGTTAACCTTCTCTGTTTCTATTTTAACTTTCTTCTGCTCTTTGTTTCCTTATGATAAGAGTTTTTTTCTCGTTCTTAAACTTAATACTTTCTGCTCAATTTCATTGTTTACTTTCCGCTGTGTTAGTTCCAGTTTTGAGAGCCAACCTCTCTTAAGTATCAGTCTCGCTTGGTCCGTAATCCATTATTCTGTGGTATAGTAGTCACTGGTCAGACCCCATAACTCGTTCATTCGTTTCCTATAACCTTCATATCTATATTTCGGATGGTCTCAATAATAACATTCCATAACGAGTCTATTCTCTTTTGTTGTTTATTCCTTTTTTTCTAGTTACTTTTTTGTTATCTTGGCTGTGTACTTTTTAGTTAGTATTATTTTGGTCCCTGCAATTGGATATTGTACTTGTCTGCTTATCGCCACTCTTATATGTGTTTCTGAAACTAGGAAGTTTGCCAATATTTGCAGTAGGACGACCGGTCTTCCATGCTTAGCACGTAGGGAGCATCTGCCGATCATAGCACTTAGATCTTTATTCTGGGCCCCACGGTCTGTGTAATTTGTATGATACATTTTTTATATTATGGTGTTTGCGGCAACGCCGGCCCAGATTTTTACACCTCTGGTTCAAACGAAGGGATAGTGTACACCTTCTATATGTATGAGAGGCATCGGGCATTATCAAGAATACATTACAGAGATGAAAAGATAAAGCACACACAAAAATAAAAAAAGTTAAAATCCATATAAAAAATTAATAAATAAAAACTAGTATTGTACTTAGTATGAGGACAAATAAGTCCGCTGTAGCAATGGCTTTGAAGATAGGTCTACCTTACACCCTTGAATTTGTTCGCTTGTAGTTAAGAGTTGCGACGGCTTTATAGTTCATTTTCTGTCCTTTCTTTTCCCTCTCTATTCTAAATGCATCCCTCCCCTTCTACTTCTTTTGTTAGGGAGATGCATCTAAGGCTTATGATTTGTTCCAACTCAAACAAGAAACCATATTAATTTAAGTTGTCTGGAAATAAATAATTTGCTTAATGTTTTACATAACAAAACACTAGAGATAATAAGTGAGGAAAGAAATAACGGCCCGTATTTTAACTTGCAATTACAGGTGTATTATTTGATAAAGTTTACTTAACCTTTTATTGTTTAGAATATGTTATTCATCCAATCGCCGAAAGATTTGCGATATGTGGCAGCCATTAATTCGCAAAGACAAATATACACACTTGGCCATGACTGATGCTTAATATACTGTTATTTGGATGAGAAACTATCCTGTGGTGGGGGGGTTTCATATTTGTTGTTTTGGGGGTCACATCTTTGGGTTCTTCTAAGGTTTACATTTCAGTTTAGAAAAGCTTTCGATTGTAAACTCTATGAAAGCGGTAATGCCTGGCATTTTTCCTTCTGGTTTCTATTCTTCTTCTCCACTTCTATTTCTTTTTTTGGGGAATTTCATCTTAGGTTTGTTATTTGTATATATTCAAACAAGAAAACCTATCAATTTAACTTGTCTGAAATTAAATAATTTCGTTAGTGTTTTCATATCACCACAAACAAGAGATAATAAGTACACACATATATAACGGTTCGTATATTTACTTAAAGTTGCAGGGTAATAGTTTGCAAAAACCCATTTAGTGTTTTATTGTTTAGAATAAGTTATTCATCCTATGGGCTAAAAAGTAGCGATATTGTGACAGTCATTAATCACACAAGCCATCATCAAAGATTGCTATTTAAAAACAACTTGTGATTTTCCCTAGAGTTTGATTGACAAAAAGTCTCTCCTAAGTTTTCAAGTACTTTCCACCTCTTTCGATAACCTTTGTAGATGAATTTGCCCTCACGTAACCGACGATTATAATTGATGTCTAGTCGGAGGAAATTATTGGACTTAACTGGAATTTGGACGGCAATAAGCATCCACAAGGTCCCATCCTCTTTGCACTCATCCAACTGGCTAGCGTTTTCTCTCTTCATTCTTTCCATCCTCCTTGATCCTCATTATTTGGTATAGTGCCCGTTTATGTAACACTCACAAAAAAGGAGCGGAATCTTAAAATTATACAGATGAATTTTCCTGATTCCATGCTCTGTACCTTTGTGTTTTGCATTTGTAGATGTTTCTGTGTCCAGTTTGTTTGAACTTTATGGTTGTTTTTATCCTCTACGCTAAAGGGTTTACATTAATATTTTTGCAGTTTTATTCTCTACGCTGAACATTTTTGCATTTTTTTTATTATTGAAATTGGTTGTATCTTCTTTGCCATCCCTCTGATCCTATCTATTTTTATATTATGTTTTGGCTAGGTCTTGCATTCAGTTATTATGTGGTTTCTTGGTTGTTCTCTTTGTCCAGATAGTCAGGAGGCAAAACCTTGAAAATTCACTTTATGTGGGTACGGAATGTTAGGAGCAAGCATTCATGTCAGACTGTTAGAGGGGTCCATACTGAAGGTTTTTCAGGTGGATGCCTATTCAATTAGGCCTTTATTATTTTTTTAGAGCAAAAACAAAATGGCCACCATGGTTGAAGATAAAGTACTATTATAATGTGACATAGCTCCATATCTATTTGAGATAATGTTATGAAATTTGCTGTAATTTGAGATAATATTATTTGTGATGTATATTAAACTTTGTTAAGTAAGAATTCTATATTTTTATACATTTAAAATGATTTTATTATCACTTTTTAGCAAAATTTCTGACGAACTTCATTGGGTCATTCTATATCAATTCACCTGGCAATTGCACCCACTAACTCCGAATTACTTGAAACTTGGCACAGAATTTTCTCTTGGAGAGTTAAGATGATTTACCAAATTATTTGGTTGTAAACGTAATGGTTCAGATTTTAGGAGGGTGTAAAGTTTGCATATTTGGCTACTAAATTTAAGCCATGAAATGTCACAAAATTTCAATGCTATCTAAATTTTAAAAAAATACTTCCACGAATTCAATATTTCTGAAATTTAGTAGGTAACACATTTAGAGACTGTATAATCGAAATATTTAATTATTTTAACTCTATATTGAATAGAAAAATATTTTATTCAACCAAAAGGAGCCCCCCCAGCCAAAAAAAAAACATTAATTTTTAGACCTAAGACGCTTACGGTCAGTATAGAGAAAATACATCTCATTCAATTGTCATAAAACTTCTTTTTTATAGCATCAACTATATGATAGTTTAAGTTCTCCCAAGAATTTGGTGGGGTGTTTTGCCTAGTTTGGAAGATAATTATTGCAAAAAAAAAACAAAATGGCTGCCAAAGCGAAAAATGATTTTCTTAAAATCTTTTATTTTATTCACTTGTACTTAATCTATGTATAAGAAGTTTATATATGTGATGAATGTAATATATAATAAGTTTTTATTAGTATCTGTCGGCTCCCATTAGTGTCTGTGTATCGGGTACTGCCATTTTGTTATCTTTCTTCGTTTTTTCCATGAGAAAGGGAAAGATGATAGTGGCATTCGCTGTAGATGTTGTTTATAAGCTTATCAAATAGATATTAAAAAAAATAAATTATGAACACGTTTGATTAGTTAAGCTAGTGTTCTTTAGAGCATGATAATGTGCTAATTTGCATAATTTTTATTTGTTCTTATTCTCCAACAGCATGTTCTGAGTTGAGCTGAGCTTCAATATGGAGTCGAGTGTGAGCACCCAAATCTCTCAGAAGTCTTCCGGTACAAGTATTGATTGGCCCCTGTGCCTTTTTTGTCAGAAGAAAGACCCAAAGAAACCGATTAGAAATCTTGAAGAGGTTGGAATTCAAAGGGTCCGTAAAGCTGCTGCAGAATGCAAGAAGTACAATGATTCTGAAAACTTCCGCACTATAGAAAGAATTCAAGCCATTGATTTTGAGAAAATCATTAAAGAGATTAAAGGCATCAATCACAAAGACTGTTATTCTACCTTCACACGTTCCTTAACACTTACACGGCTCAGAACAAAGTATGAACGCACCATTACCTCAAGCTGTGCATCTGAGAGTCCACCACGAAAACCTTCATTACACAGTAAATCTTCCACTATGAACACTGACTTGTGCATCTTTTGCCAAAAGAAAAGCAACAAAGAAACATACTTAGTTGCCACTTTTGAAGTTTCCGAAAAAATTATTGAAGGAGCTCAAACGAGCAATGTTATGCAGTGTCGTCTAGCAGGAGTTACTGATCTTGTAGCGGCAGATGCCAGGTATCATCTTCAGTGTTACGTCGAGTTCAATAGAAAAGCATCCAAGTCCTATACAATTACAGCTGAAACGCCCAGAGATATATGCTCTAAGAAAGTCGCGTCAGAAGTGTCAACTGGATTGGCACGAGGTGATATCTATTCGCTGAATGATGTTTGGGATAGGTACTCTTCCTTACGCAGAGAATTTGGCATTGAAGCTGGATCATACCGGGATAATAGACTCCGCCTTAAAGAGAAACTACACCGAATTCTTCCCGGGCAAATATACTTTGTACCACAACTTAATCCACATCAACAACGACTGTTGTTTTCTACACAGTCATCCAAAATTGCTGTTTAGACATTGAAAAATAAAACTGAGGAAATGGAGACCAACACATTTGTGAATGATCTCAGGCAAACCCAGTTCTCACAATCTGAGACAGATGCAATGCTAACTTTGCATCAATGTGCGTTACGCATTAGAAGTGACATTAAATCTCACCCTGGACTTGATAACGGCATATCTGTCAGCAAAGAAAATGCCGAACAAATTATTCGAGAGAGCTTGTTTCTTTTTCTCGGTATTTTACTGTCAGAGAAAGTGGACGGAGAGGAAGATGACGACTTTGTGAAACGGACTGCATTGATCATCAGTCAAGACCTTGTCTATGCTGTCTCGAAACGTAAAAGGCTTACACCAAAACATGTTGGACTAGGCCTGGCAATTCATCAGGCGACCCGGTCGAAATCACTCGTTGAACTTGTCCATCACGCTGGGCACTGTGCCAGTTATGACCAGGTGCGTTGAATGGACACAGCTCTTGGAGTTCACTAGCTGCAACAGTTTGCAGATAATAAAAACACGCCTATTTCATCGAAAGTTTCACTAAACAAGTTCTGTCATTATGCTGCAGACATTATTGACATTATTGAAGAAACATTGGATGGCATGGGAACATTTCATGCGACACAAATGGTTGTGTATCAGAGAGGAGTCCCAAACAGAAACAGCAGGACATTCTTCCTCTTGGGAAATCTAAGTCGTTGAAAGTCCCTCCGGAACTTCATGAGCTTCAGAAGTTACCTTGTCGACCTTGTCGCGAGGATCCGAAATTTACAGACACCTTGAAGGAAACGATGTTTACGCCAGATGATCAGGTTTGCAACGAAGCTTCTGCTATAGATACGGCTTGGTTTCTTTCTCGAATCCATGGATCTAACTGATCATGTTCCTGCATGGACAGGTTTCAACCAACTTACAACTCAAGACAAACATGAGGTCTGAAAAATCGGGTTATTTGCCACTACTCAATTCACCCGCTCACGAAGACAACACACTATGGACGGTTATGATGCGATGCCTCAGAATTTCTAGCATTATAAATCCTTATCAGTCTACTGTCATCACTTTGGACCAACAGCTGTATTGCAAAGCCAAGGAAATACAGTGGGCCAACAGTGATCAATGCAAAAACATATTTTTACGACTTTGGGGTTTTCACATTATTAAGAACTTTATGTGTGTCATTGGAAAGCACTTTGCAGACTCTGGTCTCCTTGAAGTATGGGCCGAAAGTGCCGTCTTTAGTCAGAACACAGCTCAGAACAACATGCAAGCCAAATCGTAGAACAGGGCGATTCGAGCACACAAGCTATCATTTGAAGCCGTATGGAAAATTCTCTGGCCAACATTCATCGAATGGGCACAGAACCACCAAGTAGACAGATATGCCATCCAAACATTATCAGTCAACGTCATAGAATCTTTGTAGGCACACGATTAGCGAGAGGTGATCAGCAACAACGTCAAAGCACTGGAGGATGGACTTGTTCAGTCTAGAATCATCAGTTTGTTGGATGACTTTCAAGAGACACAGCCACCAACTTCCATATTTTGGTTGACGTACATCAAAATGGTTTTCATCTTACTGCAGTTCCTGCGGGCTGAGAGAACCGGAAACTTGAAGTTGCACATACAGCGAGCATATTATCAGTGTAAAGTTTGGCTCTCTTCACTGATCGCATGTCCAGACATTTGTACCCCGGGTGGAAATGGATGGAATCAGGATGGCACAACTGGAAATATACTGCCTCATCTGATGAGCGATGAGCCATTGCCAGAGATTTACATTAAACTAACACAATGCCAGTGCAAGAACTGTGAATCTCAAAGACGCAGTTGTCGTCTGAAGAAACTGAGATGCACCACCGGTTGTGGTTGTTCTGTGGAAGCATGTCGAAATCCTTTGAACTGTGTCCATGATGATTCAGACTAGATTATATTTTAATGTTTTTTGTTTATTTTGCATGAGACAATCTTATAAATGTTATGATAACATCATAAATTTTAAAAATCGGTGATTTTGTCATAATTTTACAATGGTTTTCATCTTTGATTTGAATAAAAAGTGATAATAAAATTATATTAAACATATTTCATGATTTTATCTTAAATACACATGAAGCTATGTCAGTTATAAGTGCTGTATTTTCGATCATAGCGGCCATTTTGTTTTTGCTCTAAAAAATTAATAAAAACCTAATCGAATGGCCATCCACCTGAAAAACCTTCAGTATGAACCCCTCTAACAGTCTGACATGAATGCCTGCTTCTAACATTCCGTACCCTCTAAAGTGAATTCAAGGCCTCTTTTCAGATGTTGCCTCCTGACTAAGAGAGTCTGCCTTTGCTGTTTTCATGTGTCTTGGCAATCATTTTTTGATGTAGTTGGTTCTAATTGCATTATCTTTCGCAGCTGTTATTAGAGATTCAGTTTGCCTCTTAAGATTTTTTTTTCTGTAGCAATTTCCAGATGTATTCGTTTATCTCTTCTTTTGTAAACCTTATGAATAATCCGCGTAACTTTTTGTCTTCATATTTTACTTTTCTTGTCTTATTCCTCGTTTCTTTTTCTATCTTGTTGTTTCTTTTTGCTATAGTAATTATTATTTCGGTGTTTTGCATTATATAGTTTGCTAATTCTTTCTTCATGTTATTGACACAATCTTCCTTACACACCGCTCCCCTTCTTCAGTCTTTCCCATTCATATAAAATCGGCCAGTATCATCTTTCTCATGCAGGGCATTGTTCCTTGTCATAAGTTTCCTGGTCTTCTGGTTGAGATGCCTTAGTTCTTTTTGGCCAAGTTTATAAAAGGCGAAGCGTATCTTATCAATTACAATGCCCGCGTGTTTATTCCTTTAACTAGCTGAAGTACTGGGGTTACCTGGTTGTATATGATATCTTTAATTATTTTGTTCTCATACATTATAATAAATATAGATTAAACAAAACATGAATTATAATGATTTCTTTTTCCACCCCATCCATGTGGTTGGCAGAGTAGCAGGTTCTATTTCATAGGGGCTTCGTCAGTAGACCTAATCGTTTTTTATAGTTTAATATTTTATATACTTGTCCTTTTTTCAAAATATGATATAAGAATTGTAATTCTTTTATATTTTAGTTAATATCTGAAAACTGTTTAATCTTTGTTTTTATTATTGACTGTACTGTATATATATATATATATATATATATATATATATATATATATATATATATATATATATATATAAAGCCGGTATTAGTATTCTATTCTGTTAATGAAATAATTAAATTTCAGTTTCCACCGGTGCATATCTGAAAAGTAGTAAATAAACCTCTTGCATTAATTTTGAAGAACCTCTACATAAATACTTTTGTGTGTGTGTGTGACTCTAACATTAGCTACTTTTATTTTTCTCTACCGCTCTCCCTCGACCTAGGACTGCACCATAATTAACAAAGTCTCTGACAGCATAGACACATCACTCTCCCTCGGGACTAGCGCACAAGTACATGTATTTGGAGACTAATGTCACCACAAAAACTGGATTGGATTCTCTACATACACAGATGCAGCGGGCAGCACAACACATAGCTTCGCTATATTTCACTCCCTATCAAAATGGTTACGTTTCCAACCCGTTTCCCTGACCAGCAAGAACAACACGCATCACTTCTAGATCTGTTTCTGATTATAGTTCCCGAGGACTGTATAACAAATGCTGACAGCCCACTCGGGCATGCTGATTATGCAGTGATAATGGTCGAAATCGCCTTAAACTCTAGACACAAGACTGAAGAGCCAGTGCTCAAAACAACGAGGTATTATTAAAGGCTGACTGGGTAGCCATCAGAGATCTTATCAGAGATGCCCCATGGGGAAATATTTTTTCTCTTGCTACTGAACATTGCGTAAATGAGACACGTGAATGGTTCAAACCGGCAACTGAAGTACATGTTCCCATGAATTTTTTTATAAAAAGCCTCACTCTCTCCAATGGTTTACTCCGAATTGCGCAACTGCCATTGCTCAAAGGCAGCATGCATACCGCAGATTTAACCGACATAAGTCCAGTTCAAACAAACAGAAGTACATATAAGCTAGAAATAACGTTAAGAAAGAAATAGCGACAGCCAAGAGAGAATTTTCTTAAACCACTAAAACAACGCATCGAAGTACAACAATTAGGAAATCGTTACTTCCGGAAAATCTCCAACAGTGTAGTAAATAATGGACAATCAACAATTCCCCCGCTAACCAACAATCATGAGGTTGTTTACTCAGCAACCGACAAGGCTAACATGCTTGTATCCAACTCTACACTGGCCCCTTCCTACGACCCTCTGCCTGAATATTTTTTGCGGACAGACGCCATGCTAGAAGATTTAAAAATCACCCCTGCTCAGATGCATGCTATCATAAAAAACCTTTACACTTCAAAAGCATGTGGACCCGATCTCGTCCCAGCTGTGCTATTAGAAAGTGCTAACCCGAAGTTGCTCCAGTTCTCTCCAAACTCGAAAACAAATGCCTTAATGAATCTTGCTTTCCGGACTGTTGGAAAACTGCTTCTGTGGTACCAATATTCAAGCATTCTGGCGAAAGAACTGACCCATCTTTTTTTTTATTACATTTTCACCCCAAACAAGGCACATTGCCACTTTAATGTAGGGGGCTACTATCAGGGGAAACATCTACTGGGGTACTATGTAGGGATTAGGGCAGCGAGATGTTGGTTCACGTTGCACTTGAACTTATGCATGTCAATACAGTTGGGGAAGCAGTGACCTGGAATGGAATTCCAAAGTCTAGCAGTTCTGGGGAAGAAACTACCGGAGTAGAAAGATCTTTTACATCTAGGGATCTCTACAGTGTGGGGTGGGATTTTGCAGCTTGTCGGGTCTGTCGAGGGTGTTCACGTCGTGGGGGCACAAGTGCTTGCAGATCCTCAGAACATTCACCATTATAATACTTGTAGAACAGGCAGAGGGATGCAACGTTTCGACAATGGGACAGAGGCTGAAGTTTTGATGCCAGTTTAGGGCCTATCAGATTTGCGACTCTCTTTTGAACCCTGTCAAGGAGCGAGAGACTAGTAGCCGATGCACCAGCCCAAATATGACGGCAATACTCCATACATGGGCGAATAGTGGTCTTATAGAGGTACGGATACTTTCGGGTGTTAGAAGTTTTCTAGCACGGTAGAGAGAGCCCACCTTCCTCGCAGCGGCCCTGGCAATGCCCTCGATGTAATTGTTCCAGCTCATGTTTCCTGTGAACGTTAGGCCAAGGAGCTTGAAAGACGTACTCTCCCTTTTAGCCTCCTCCCAATTTTCGCCAAAATATGTGAGACCTTAATTGACTATGCTCTAGTCCATCACCTTACAGATGCAAAACTTCTAACTGACACACAATATGGATTTAAACAAACCCGTTCCACAGCAGACATCCTTACTGTAATCTCTGAACGTATATACCATTCACTGGAAAAAGCGGGTGAGGGCAGAGCGGTAGCTCTAGATATATCTGAGGCTTTTGACAGGGTATGGCATGAGGGTCTCCTCAGGAAAATTAGATCATACGGTATCACTGGTAGAATACTTAACATAATAAAATCCTTCTTTGATAAGAGAAAAAACCCAGGACGTCCTCGACGGTCGTACATCAAAACAATATTATATAAATGCGGGAGTACGTCAGGCGTCTATCCTTGGCCCTCTATTGTTCCTAATATTCATTAATAACCTCCCCGACAAAATTGCCTCTGAGATCGGTATATATGCTGATGACACCACACTCTATAACAGGCAGGACAGGAAAACAAATGAACATATATCTAAAGAAATGGCAAAAACACTAGAGGATGTCCTCCAATCTGTAGTGGAATGGGGACAAAAATGGATGGCCACATTCAATGCTGCCAAGACTAAACTAATTTCCTTCAATAATTACAAGAAACCATCTCTGCCACCAATAGCAATGGCCAGTGCCTCTTTATCTGAGAGTACGTCTTTCAAACTGCTTGGCCTAAAGATTACAGGAAACACCTGTTGGAGCATTTACATTGATAGCGTTGCCAGGACCGCTGCAAAGAAGGTGGGCTCTTTCTACCGTGCTAGAAACGACTAACACCCGAAAGTATCATGTACCTCTAGAGGACCACCATTCGCCCATGTGTGGAGTTTTGCTGTCACATTGGGGCAGGTGCATCCGCTACTAGTATCTCGCTCCTAGACAAGGTGCAAATGAGAGTATCAAATTTTATAGGCCCTGAACTGGCATGCAAGCTTCAGCCTCTGTCCCATCGACGTGATGTTGCATCCATCTGCCTTTTCTACAAGTATTTTAATTATGAATGCTCTGGCGAACTGCAGACACTTGTGCCCTGACGACGTAGACACCCTATACAAACCCGACAGGCATCTAAATCCCACCCCCACACAGTAGAGATCCCTAGATGAAAAATATCTTTCTACTCCAGTAGGTTCTTCCCCAGAACCGCTAGCCTCTGGAATTCTATTTCAGGCCACTGCTTCCCCATCTGTACTGACATGCAGAAGTTCAAGTGTAACGTGAACCGAAATATTGCTGCCCAAATCCCAACATAGTACGCAGTAGTTTTTGCCCCTGATAGTAGCCCCCTACACAAAAGTTGCAATATGCCTTGTTTTGGGGTGAAAATAAAATATAAAAAAGGATATTGTTCAGGGTGATCATTGCTATAATGAAAAGTAATGGTGATAGAGAATCACCTTTCAAAATTCCTCTTTTTATGGTGATTTAATTATGCATTGCTCATCAGGTGTAAATTAAAGCCTCCATTTTTCATTGCATTTTCTATCAGCTTAGTTATATTATCTGGCATTTCGTAAATTCTCAGGCATTCTATTCTCCATGCTTGTGGGATTCTATCATATGATTTCTTAGAGACTAGTTTTTTTTTCTACTTTTAGCTTTCGTCAGAATCTTTTGTATAATAGATTGTGTGTTCCTTTTTTTTCCTATTTGGCATAATTTCTGTTCCTCTGGTGATTAAACGACTGATATTTTTTTTATTTCAGTTATGCAATAAGTTTCTTACACATTGTAGGTAAACCGTTATATGTCTGTAGTTGCTGAGGATGGTCTCTTGTTTGGTGTCTTTTTGCTCTAGTGTGTTGTTGCCTTTGGACATCATTTCTGGCCCATAGGCTTCGTGGATTCATCTTTTCAGTTGATGAAATTGCCTTTAATGTAATGTTGTGAACTTATTCATATAGGCATGTATTTCGTCTTTTGGTGCTCTCGAATTGGTCATTTTTCTTAGAGATGTCTTGAGGGGTTTGTTGCGGATTTCATCTTTTTCTTGTTGGATGTACTGTGGCACTTCTTTTATTTCTTTCAATCATTCTGCTTTTCTGTTAGGTTCAATTTGTTCATCCCGTATCTGGCTTCAGTATTGTTTTTTTTTTCTATTGGGTCTGGTTGTTCTTTTTTCGCCATTTACCTTTTGGGAGAATCGGCTTTAGGTATTTCAAAAAGTCCTGTTTTATTTGCACTGTTGCGATTTGGATCGAAATAGGCTTAATCTCGCTTCTTTTGCAGTATTTTTTTTCTTCAGTGGCTTCTGTTTCTTGTAAAGCCTCTCTTCTCTGGTTGTATTTCTACTTTTCCAACCTCTTCTTCTGCTTTTTTTTCTCCTGTTCATCGCTTTGGATTCTTTAGTTTGTTGATTTACAGCCTTACTTTCCATCCAGATTTCCTTGGTCCTATTTCGTTCTCAGTCTTTTTTCTTTCTTTAAACTCCATACTTACTGTCCTGGCACCTACATGTATTTAATTATTAAGATCTTTACTGGTTTCTGTTGGGATTTATTGGACGAGTTACTTCACTTTTTCCGTTTCAGATTTTAATTTTTCCCCTCTTGGTTTCTTTAGATCGGAAGCTTCATTTTTCCCTGTTCATAAGTTTCTTGATGTTTCCTACTTTAGCTAATGAAGTTTTGTGATGATATGTTGTGACACAATGCCTCGTTCTCCACGTTTCTAGTATCCAAGCTTTCCAGCTCTTCTCCCTTTGGTGTTCTTATGTTTGGGGTTTCCTCGAGGTGTGTTTATTCGACTAATCCAACTTTCATATTTTGTTGTATTTTATTCAATTCTAGTTTGGAAAGCCATCATATCTGTAGATTGCTGCTGTTGTTGTTGTTGTTATTATTATTATTATTATTATTATTATTATTATTATTATTATTAAGAGTAGTGATAGGGGAAAGGGGAATAGTGAGGTAAAAAAGAGTTCAAGGAGTAATTCACAACATCATAAGACAGAACATATCGATTACGGAACTTAACAGGCTTCTGTATGCAGCGTCATACGTCATTGCGAATCGTCTTGGCTTAATACAGAAGAAAGAGAGAGAAATGAAGGATAGAAGGCTATACTGGCAGATGCGTCCTGAAGAAAGTATTAAACGGGGGCGGAAAGACATTGGTAGAATGGAGGAAATAAGAAAATGAGTAAAATAAGGACAGACAGTCAAGGACGAGCTAAAAAGGAGGTGTAGATTGCTGGAAAAGGGAACGATGAACGTTCTTACAATATTGAAAGAGAGGATTCACCCTTGTAGTATACAAATTCGGAACTTTGTTGAAAAGCTGTTGCGTTTCGGCAGAACAATCTTTTCCGTTACAATCAGTCTCAGCTGTATAAAGAATTAAATGGTAGTAATTAGGCGGGAAATAACAACACTCCAAATGCAAAAGATGCCAGGAAGTTCTGGAGTTGGATTAGGTTCGTTTTATTCAATGTGTGAACTGCTAGAATGACTAAATCTACGATCTGGCAGCACTTTTCCTTCAGCTAAAATATTATGATATCGGGTCTCATTGCTAACCTGCATTAAGATGTTTGTGAGTGTTTGTATAATAGGATTTTCTTTTTTCAGCTAAAATACGGTTACTGGTTTCTGCTTTTACTATTACCCGTCAGTTCAAGATGTAGTATTGTCATAACTACCTATGTAATGCTGCCACCGCTTATTCCTGTTTATTTTGATATTGTTTTTTCATCTGCTTTCTCTTTTTATCTTGTTAATCATGTGTGTATATTGTTCACAGAACTTACATTTGCTGATTCCATGTTTCACCGATATCTGCTTCTGTATGGTGTATTTTAATCGCGTTATCTACTTCAGGTGTGTTTATTATTCTTATGTTAATATTTCATTCAACATACCCTTATTATACAACAAATCCCAATAAATTTTATAGAATAATATATTATACTACTTTTATATACGCAAAGATCCCTAGTAGTTTGCCACCTTATTTATTTATGTATTTATCGTAAGAGTATACCTAGGAGTGAAAATAAGTTTACTACACTCTGCCGCTAAAGTATACAAACTATCGATTTTGCACTTTATTTATTGGATGTCCCTGCTTGTATATATATATATATATATATATATATATATATATATATATATATATATATATATATATATACTCATGCGCACATATTAACGTATAGGGGAAGTCGGGGTAAGTTGAGCATAGGGGTAAGTTGAGCCACCACCTTTTAACCACAATTGACTAAGCCAATCCAAGTTTGTATGCAATCTATAAACAACTGATCACGTGACTTTAACCTCCACCATTTTGTTTTGCTGAACCAATATTTGAGGTTGATGCAGTAAAAGAAAATCAGATTTCGTGCCAAAAAAGTAAAATAAAGCGTTACAGAGGTGAGTGCATGTTTCTTGTGTGCAGTAATAGTTTGATTAGATATAATATGTGGTAGTTGTTTGTTCAATTACTTGCCTTCATACCTGTAAAAGATTTTTACATTCACCACACATGAGATGCATGCATTTGAACAGACAATTCAATGAGGTCAGACTGGGGTACGTTGAGCCAATGCTAATGGGGTAAGTTGTGCCACTGGCTCAACTTGCCCCATATGTCTTTTTACACGTTTTCAAAAAACAGATGAATGTGCAACCACATCAGTAGGCCTGTTATAGAGTGAATTCAAAATGCATGTTGTATAAGTTACATGCTCTACTTGTATAAGAATTAGATTTATGGGTTACCTGGTAAATGTTTAGGATGTGTAAGCCGTGCTTGGATAGGAATTTGCATGCTGTACTGGCGCTTTGTTATTCTAATAATAATAATTATTTTTTATTATTACTATTATCATTATTATTTTTAACATTATTATTATTATCATTGTAGAATCAAGAATGTACTTACCTCCCCTCTCCACCATTATTGACTAGCCTACGATTAGTCAGGCATGGTGGGTTATTCCATTTGGAGGCGCCTGATTGGCTAAACGTGCCAGGAGAGGCAGGTGTCTCTCTACAAATGCCAGCTGTCCTGGCATTCATTGTTCAATGTTCCAGACTTATGCCAGGAACTCCACTGAATCAACTAGTTCACTCTAGTAATATTCTACATCATTATCGGATTTATTGTGTTAACTTCATTTTTCTTTTTTGTGTGTTTCACAGAAAAAAAGCCCACCAGACATGCGCCACCACGTGCGAAAGACAAATCGTGGACAAACTCCAACATACGTTATGAAACGGGCTGCTGCCGCTGTTACTGGAGGTCAGAGTGTGAGGAGTGCTGCAAAGGACTTTAACATTGATTGAATGACACTGAAGCGGCACATGGACAAACAAGACAGTCAACCAGCAGGGACTTCTTACACACCTGTTTCCTTACGGCAATTGGTTTTTAGTCCTGAAATGGAAAGGGATATGGCTGACCACGTGAAACAATTGTCAGACATGTTTCATGGTTTGTCATTGAGAAGATGTCGCACACTGGCATATGAGTTTGCTAAAAAAAACTGTCTTAATCTGCCACCAAGTTGGGATTGTGAGAAAAAAGCAGGACATAATTGGTGGTTAGGCTTCAAGAAGCGCCGGAACCTGGCAATTATAGTGACAGAAGCAACATCTTTTAGGCGTGCCACAGCCTTCAACCGCCCAGATGTTGATAAAATTTTCAACAACTTGAGTCAGATAATGGACAAGTACAAGTTCTCACCAAGTGACATTTACAACACTGATGAGACTGGGTGCACCACCGTTCAAAACCCTGGAGCCGTTGTCACAGAAAAAGGAAAGAAACAAGTTGGTTCAATCACCTCCGCTGAACGCGGGGAATTGGTAACGGTGGTGTACACTGCGAGTGCAATTGGATCAGTCATGCCTCCTCTGTTCATCTTTCGCAGAGTCCACTACAGAGAAAACTTCATCAGAGGTGGACCAACACAGTGCATAGGGAGGGCAACACGAAGTGGCTGGATGAATGAAGAGGTGTTTGTGGAATATTTAAATCACATCATCAAGCACACCAGATGCTCATCAGGAAAGAAAATCCTCTTAATCCTCGACAACCATGACACACACATTTCTTTGAATGTTGTGAACACATCAAGATCTCATGGCGTTGTCTTACTGACCATTCCACCACACACTACCCATCGTCTCCAGCCGCTCGACCGTTCAGTGTATGGACCCTTCAAAACAGCGTACAATAGAGCCATGGATGGGTGGCTACGATCCAATCCAGGGAAAACAGTAACAATATATGAAATCCCAGCTCTAGTGAACCAAGCCCAGATGATTGCCATGACACCATTGAACATTGCTGCTGGATTCCAAGCCTCGGGCATTCATCCATTTAACCGGGACATCTTTAGTGAAATTGACTTTTCCCCTTCTCTTCCAACTGACCGTGAGCAAAATGTGGCTGCAGAAAGCCTTGAGGCAAATTCTACTGTGGAAGATGCAGGACCATCAGGTGAGGTTCCTGGAGCAGTCTTGCCCATGCACAGTGATGATGTCCGACCACAAAAACAGCAAGAAGATGATCTTATGCAACCATCCGCATCTGGGTCTTGTGTTTCATCTAGCTCACATGATGTAATGCATCGTCCATACATTTCACCATCTGTAATTCAGCCATTTCCGAAAGCAGCACCAAGAAAGGCAAGAAGAGGTGGTCACAAAAAGGGCAGCTCAAAGATTTTGACTGACAGCCCTGAACGACAGAAGCTGATTCCCCTTTCTGAAAATAGAAAGAGGAACCTATTAACAAAAACAAAGCAGTGTTTGTTCAATGCTGGTGGGAAAAAGTGACACTGATGATTCAGATTTTGAATTTGATGATGTGTCATCAGATAGTGATGGTGATATTGATCTGGATAGCCCAATAATCGAAGGTGACTTTGTGGTTGTCAAATGTGCTGGCAAATCACAAACTGTGAACTATATTGCCTGGGTTGACACTCTCCACGGGGAGGACTTTGAGTTTGAAGGTGTTTTCCTTCAAAAAAGTTGCTGGGAAGGTGAGAACGGACAAGCCTGTGTTTGTTCCAAACCCAAAGGACGAAACGGGTTTCAATGCAGAAGATGTTGTTTACAAGCTGCCACAGCCAAATAGTGTTGGCAGTTCTGTCCGTTGTTCTAGCCAGCTCGTGTTCAGCTGTGACTTGTCACAGTGGCAACTTCATTAACATACTTTCAGATATATGTTTCAAATTTTCTGCTGGTTCATTCGCTGTAATTAACATTCCTACTTCATTATTATAATTTGTTTTATAACCACAGCAACAATTTTAGGCTTGTTCTTTCTTTATTTGCAACACGTTTTTGCATGGCACAACTGACCCCTGTGTGGCACAACTTACCCCAGAGGTTGGATCAACTTGCCTCATGGTCGGGGCAAGTTGAGCCATTTGATATGCATTTTTGTAAAGCACATGGTCGGTTTCGGTGTACTAGCAGAAAACTGCAACATGTTTCAAAATGTTCCCAAATAAAAGAATTTTATAATAATACACTCATCTTTGCAAAATAATCCGTCGTTTGGGTTCTGAAGAGCCAAAATTGAAAATTGGCTCAACTTACCCCGACTTCCCCTACATGGACATGAACATACACAGACATTTACATATATATATATATATATATATATATATATATATATATATATATATATATATATATACATACATATATCTGTATATATCGGTATCCACCCACGCGTACTAACTAACAAACTTACACACCAACACAAACATATAAATCTCTCCCTATATATATATATATATATATATATATATATATAGAGAGAGAGAGAGAGAGAGGGAGAGAGAGAGAGAGCTCGTGCCAGAAGTATATGAAAATCGATATTTTTTCTACCTCCGATAGTTTTCAATTAAAATTCGTGAAACTTCGCACGTTATACGGCAACACTAGCGCATGAACAGATATAACATTTTGAGCTGGTCTGCCCAATAGCGAGCAAACGGCAACCATTTCGGTTACTTGCAGTTTCTTTTTCAGAGTGCTAACTTTCTATGTAAGATAGGGCGTAAATGTGCTTTAAGTCAAGCTGGGAAGTCTAAAATTTTGCAAAGGCTCCAGGTAAGGATTTCCACCTTAGAAATTGCAAAAATTACACCATTATCATCGTACAATGCAACCGACGTTCTGGGAAAGGGAACATTTGTAAGAAATCATACCTTTCACGTCAAACAAACGGCAACATCAAGAGAGAAGTTTGCTGTAACCGACTTGAAACTAGCAAACAATTTTTTTTTAAATGCTGGTGTTACTGATGTGCCCAAATAAACTCGTCGCCGTATCCTGAGGAAAATTGCAGAATTTGGAAAGCCAGAGGCCCGTCCTCAATTGAAGGATATTCGCAAGAAAAAGATGATGGAGTGGACAAGAGATCAAATGAAAGTGCCTTTTATAACTGTTTTATTAACCGATGAGTGTTAAGCGATCATAGATAAACCCGATGGGTGGAGGGGAGTATGGTACCATAATGAGGGGTTACATCCTCAAAAGCATCAAGAACAATGAGATGGTGGTTGATGTTCTGGACTGAAATCATTGGCAATGAGCTGGTAGGACTATTCAGAGTCGCAGATGGAGTGAACATTACCGCCAA
Source organism: Euprymna scolopes (assembly GCF_053919585.1). NCBI lineage: Eukaryota > Metazoa > Mollusca > Cephalopoda > Sepiida > Sepiolidae > Euprymna > Euprymna scolopes. Next base: position 121,377,347 of record NC_136486.1, on the reverse strand, counting down.
ACTCTACATTGACTTCATTAAGGTACACTTGGAACCCTGGCACAAGAAGAAGAATTTTACATTCCGGAAAAAGATTGTGTTCATGCATGATAATGCACCCTCAATCTGCAACGATATCCACTGAATATTTGAAGATTTTTTCCAGACATGGGAAAAGACTGAGATTGCCAGCCTTTTCTTCAGATTTACATCCCATCGAAAATCTGTGGAGCATCTTGAAACAACATATTTACTCCGGAGGAAGGCAATACAACTCCAATGACGACCCTGGAATGCTATTCTGGCTGCTGCTAAAGACATTTCATCAGATAAAATCGAAAGTTTGACATCTTTACTGGACCAAAAACTTTTTGCTCCTGTCAATAAAAACAGCAATTATATAAGATATTGCTTGTACTGTGGAACCATATTGAATTAGAATGTTCTTTATTATTGGTGTTCTCAATTTACAAATTCCTAGAATAATTAATGTTTTGATGATCCTTTATCATTTCACCATATTTAAGCATTGGTTTGCATATAAAGTTGGCACGCTGAAAAAATGAAAATCACTAAAATGGCTGTCAATTGTTTATTACCGTGCAGATTAACCTCAATTTTTTTATTTATGCGCTTGTATTAGATTTGCCACATAAGAATTTTTAAAATTGACGTAAGCCTCTGAATTTTATCTATAAATATTTTGTTTTTCTTAAACCGTGACAATGCCACTGACTTAAGACTCTACACATGTACTATAAATCATTGAGAACTTCCAATCCTCCGCCAATCAACTACTATCGACAACTCCTTTAATGCCACACCTATCACACCAAATAACCACAGTAACTTTATTAATTATAATAGCATGTCGCTTATTAACGTCTATAATTGAAATAACGCCCATCCACCTCTTCTAGCTGACCGTATTGTTATCTATTCATCAGCCCCTATAAATAGATGATCTCAACAATTGTATTCTAGAACCATTATAGAATTCACCATTCAATCCACAGTTATTAGACTCTACTCAAAACATACCCATACATAGTATATATTCTAATTTAATTAAGCTAAATATAATTAACCCCATATTTCTGTTTAATGATATAAATATAGATAGTAAATAAATGACATCTTTAACGACTTTAATAAAGAATATATTTAAGAGCATCTCATTCTCAATCAATTTGGGGATTCTCAGTAGCATAGTATGAGATTTCGAACGTATAAATTTATAAAAACTATGTGTATATTTGCCGAACGTAGATAAAAATCAATTTACTGTAGCGTCACTGTAATTATAAGCCATACTGACTTAAACTAAAGTAAGATTTCATGGCGGTCAGAGTGTTTGATTAATATTTTCTTTATTTTCTTTATTTGCATATTACGCTAAACCTTCGATAAATTTTTATTTCAGATAATCAAAATTGTCTTAATTTTTTATTCTGATCTTGATGGCAGTTTCATATTAAACATTCGGAAATTATAAATATAGAAGCGGATCGCCCTCGATTAAGATGAATAACACCAGGTGTTTGTAATTTGCTTCGACGGTCTGGAAAAATCGACTAACGTATGTCGCCAAGAGACTGTAGACAATCTTAAGATAGCAATGAGAATCGGAAATTGAAATCAACGAACTTTTTATATCAGAATCAAAAATAACAGTACAACAAACGCGTGAGAATTGAAGACAAGTTAAGTTTATGACTTTGCTTGTTTTATGCATGGAACAAGTACATAAATATACTGATTTTTACAGCAATTTTTCAGACTGATCTACACTGACAATATTAGTACCCTAAATTGATCTAATATAATTCTTACCAATGATTACCCTAACCAAAACCGCTATTACCCGAACTACTGCGAGCTTTTGTTATGCACATAAAAGTGTGATACCTCATCCGAATGAATTATCAATGTGTTTTTTTACTTGTACAGGATCCGTACAGTATTTAGCGGTACTATGCTGATATAAGCACAATTACCGAAATGAGTTGTCTGAAATATATTTAATATTAGTCCGTTATGATATCGTCCAAATGATTTAGGCCAGATTTTCTCAATTGACCTGTGTACTTCTGTTTAGAAAAAATAGTTTTCGGAGGTGTGGCAGTCTCAAATATAAACTGGGTTACATTTTTTATATATTTGCGATGTGATTGCCATTTATTGAATTCGTTTTTAATAGTTGTGGGTGTATTTACGGTTTTACGGGTAGCTCAGTGTGTGTTCTTATGGAGGACATTTCTGCCGAGACTCTGATAGGTTTCAAATCTGAACTGGTGCGAATGGGCACTACGTTAGCATAACAGATGACGTAAGTCTACATGAAGTAAACACAATCAGCGCATACTAAAATGATGAGCTATAGCAAGAAGTTTACATGAAGTAAATTTTGCAATAAAGCACTTGGTTTTCGGCTGGGAAAATATTTCAAACAGGTAAACAATGATAACAGCATGGACATAAAATGTTCAGGATGAGAAATCTGTATAGCTGATATATGTATTGACTATATCATTCTCGAGAGCAAATCTATGACGTATCAAAAATTTGGTAACACAATTTCGAAATATTTAACAATAATATGATAAGGAAACTACACAAGTTCTTTTACGTAAAGAAGTTTTATTGCGAATCAGGAAAAATATAGATTGAAAAATTGGCATACAGAGCAAATGTTTAGGAAACATATTTAACTACAATTAAGGTTAGATCAATATTAATCACCGCGAGTAAAGAAAATAATATGGTTACGCAAGAGCTGTTAGATATCTACGGTATCTGTCAATATGGAAATCACTTGATTTTATAGTCGCTAGGAATGTGACATCCAAGAAGGTAACCTAGCGCGCAATTAGTAATAGAATTTTAAGAATGAGAGAGAATATATCATTATTTTCACGGCCAAGCAATTCCTATTTTTGAGACATCGGCTTGGGTTATAGTTTGGTTGGATAATACCATGCCTAGTTCGAGACGAACTAGGTCCGTTCCATATTAAGATTTCACAGCGGTTTGTCTGAGCTGTGTTAGTTAATAGATTATACTATGCGTGGTGGGTTTTCTCGGGTGGCAACATGCTCGTCAGTCATGACAGAGGGTCTGATTTAGAATCTCAGGTTCGGATATGTAAAACTAATGAGCCCAAGTAAAGGCAAAACTCTGGTTTTAACTTACCTTTGTCGGCTGTCATTGCGCGTGTTAGCTACGACGTTGTTTGTATGTGAAAATAATTATAATCTCTCACATTCTGAAAATTATATATATATATATATATATATATATATATATAATTGCTTTTTGTTTTTGCGATACCTTTTTAATTGATTTAATTATTTACGAATGTGTATTTTTTACCTAAATGCGAGCTGGGAATAATTTACCCTTTGACCAATTTGATACACCTACATGGGGAGCGGTATATATATATATATATATATATATATATATATATATATATATATATATATATATATATATATATATATATATATATATATATATATATATGTGCAAGCAGGAGGACTCGACGTTGGCCAGAATTTAATTAGAATCAACAAATATTTCCATCTCCTATGTTTAATTGTAATCGAAATTCGTGAGAGGGATATCCCTCGGGAGGAGGCTTCTATGCCTCCATGCAGTAACTTATTCTAACAAAATGTGATATTCTACCTTGAACTTTAGAGTACCTACTGTTTTTTTCTGTAGATTGTGTTATATAAACTTCTATCCAGTTAACGAAAAAAAGACATCACAAAATGTTCGTGCGGGGTTTTTACCTACACACCACCTCATGCAAAAAACAAAAAAAAATCCCGTAGTAGATTTTCAAGTCTTATCAAACTCTTGCAGTTAATGAAAAAAGGAAAGAAATTTACTTGCGGAGCTGGAACCTACAACCCACGTCATGCAAAGAAAAAAATACGCTATCAACTTACCAAGAGTAGAAATTTCACGACATGTTTTTCTATCATTGTTGCTCAGCGACGTTATAGAAAAAAATGGATCTACCGATGATAAATACATTGAAGTAACGGTTTAGATTATCGATTATCGGTAATTACGGTCGTATTATGAGACAAAATTAACCGACTTATCCACAAATTTCTTAAAATTGGAAAGAAAATCTATAAGGAACTAACTCTCACACACACTCATACAGGCAAAGTTGCATTTAAATATATACTAAACTAAACCTCATTTGTTGTATCAGTATGTTATATTATCTATGGAATTAATTTATGAGCGTGACACGTGTGACGTAAAGAAACTAGGTTTTGGATACATAACAGAAATATTTCTATGAAAGTATATTAAAATGAAAAAAGAATATAATTAGATTTCTATGAGTCGTTTTGTTTATATTTGTTTATGTTTGAAAAAACTTACAGCCATTGTAATTATAATTGGTTTGTCGTAGGTAAATGTGCACTGAGCAGATACAATAATACTCAAAGATAAATTCAAATGTTGATATATCTTTTAATTTTAACGCGAAAAATAAACAATTGGGACGCTGAAAACGTACACAGTAAAACAATACGTTTTATAGTCGCGTAAATTATATTATGCAAATCACAAAACATATTTTCAGGGTTATATATATATATATATATATATATATATATATATATATATATATATATATATATATATATATATACTGGTATTCTAGGACAAAATGTATGAAGTTTGTTTAAGAAAGGTGTTATAAAAATGGAGGATAAATTTAAGAAAATGAAGGCGGTGAGTAAATCGCCCTTGCACAATGCTCTTATGGTTGTCAACGGGTTGAAGTAGATTAATTTGTAAGAAAATCGTGTTAAAATAACTTAAACGTAATACGCAAATGGACGATGTAAAAAACTTCAGAAAGTATTGCCAATTATTTATATGGATAATTTAAACGCGAAAACAAAAAAACAATTGGAACGTTGAAAACGAACACAGTAGAACAATACGTTATATTGTCGCGTTGACTATATGTTCATGTACGCAAGCGCGATAGGAATTCGTAAACCGGATGTTGGCTAAAAACACACGTTACTACGTCATTTAAATTTTATAGTTATAACTATTATATATATATATACATATGTATATATTTATATATATATATATATATATATATATATATATATATATATATATATATACGCGCGCGTGTGTGTGTGTGTATTGGGAAATTAGACCCAGAGTGTAAAGAGCAGAGTTTATTTTAATGGAGCAGTAAATGTATTAATACTAATAAAGGAAAACAGTGCTAATTGTACTGTAGATATTGTTGGAAAAAAAAGTCATATAACTGAGAGTGGCTAACCTGAATTGAGGTTGCGAAAAAAATACAATCTTCTTCGCGACCTTCTTCTCAGGTCTTGTAACCACAGTAACATAAAATAAAGGAATAAGTAACTCTTCACAATGGAGGAAGGTTTTATAGCAATTACTATACTCTATTAGGATAAATAACCACAAGGCTATTGTTCTTCTTGATTGTTGGAAGAGCATTCTCACTTCCGGCAGCTACACTCAGGTAAACTATGTATTATTCACCACACCCCCCAACAAAAGAAAAATAAAAGAAAAAAGTGCATTATATATATATATATATATATATATATATTCATAAAAAACTAAGTTGGCGTGACCCTACTGGGAGACTAACAGGTGCTAGGCCTCAGTCAAGGGCCACCTGAAGGTAACAGTTGTTCAGGGTACCCTCATTCTGCCCCTTAGCCTAGGCTCTGCTGTCAGTTGTAGTTTATAGTCCTCCCCAAGACTACTTCTATTTAGCATGTAACAGACTAGGTGTACCTCTTCGTCTCTTTTGAGGTGCACAATCACTGCAGTACCATTTCTGTCTAGCGGGTGGAGCCAAGTCAGTTTCAACACACTCAAAATGATACCACTCATCACAGGAATCGCAGCACATCATATATTGGTTCCCTAGAGGTCTATTGCAGGCAGGACACAGCCAAATAGTGCCATCTCTTTCCGAACATGAACTAGAGGATTCCTGGTTTTTATTGGTACCTGCAGCAACAGGCGAGGATGCACCCGCCTAACTCGGTTAACTTTCCCCAAGATCATCATCAGATTGCGAAATTTCTATCGGATATAAATTCTTTAGTGAATGGACGTTCACCAAACCATCGCCCTGTCTGACACGAGCTGTCCTCACCACTCCATCTTGTCCTGGGAGAACCTCAAGTATAGTACCCAACATCCAAAAGGGTCGTTGTTTTAAAGGGCTCTTGATCAAGACTACATCATTTCTTTTACTTCGATTCTGAAATGGTATCTGAGATCTTCCTGGTATCCTTCCTCTCAGATCAATCTTGACAACCATTCATTTCGTGATCCAATCGTCTCGATCAACCTTCTCCGGCTGGGAGGAACCATGGTGGAGAGTCATATCTTCCCAACGGTACCAATAGACCAGGGCGTTTATTGGGTCTAATAAACATATTGGGTGTGATAATCATTGGTTGCCTGTCAGCGACGTCTTGATAAGTAAGGGGGATGTTGTTTACAGCCCGCTGAATATCTGAGACAATAGTTAGGAAGGTATAATAATCTACCTTACCCCTACCAATAACCTTGTATAGGCAAGGTTTTAAAGTCTTGATGCTACGCTTCCATACTCCTCCAACCCAGGGGGAAAATAGTGGAATTGTCTCCAACTTAATGTTACATGCCCCAAATTTGTCTGGTAGTCCTGGAGAAGACAAAGGCGCTTAAACAGTCTTCCACTACCCAGAAAGGTGTTTGCGTTGTCGCTGAGAATTGACTCTGGAACACCATGTGCATTAGTAAATCTGACTAGAGCCTGAAAAAAGGACAATATACTCATGTCTGGCACCACCTCTATATGCACTGCTCTTACACTCAAGTGAACCACAGATACATTTTCTCACTGTTACCCTCCTTCACCCAATAATGGCCTGCGAAGTCATCTCCAGTATTCCTATAAGGAACCTCAAATTCGACACAAAAAGTTGGTAGATTGGCCATGTTCTCAGGCAGCACCTGCCTAGAATTGTATCTTGTAAACCTAGTGCAGGAATTCAGGGCATTTTTTACTGCCGCCTCCCTTGAGGTACCCAGTATCCACGACATCTCAATTCCGTTAAAGTTGACCCTATACCCAGATGGGAACATTTAAGATGGCAGTCTAATATCACAAGTCGGGTCAGGTGATGATGCTTGCCCAGCAACAACGGATTCTTAACTTCATAAGAAAACTGGGAAAACCTGTCCATGCGAGCGGATGAACCCTTCCTCATCCAGAAAAAAATATCTAGTGCCTGAACACGATTAGGTGCAGGCTTTACCATAGGATTCCGCAGCTAATTCAATTCAGCCGTAAATTCCTGCTGTTGAAAACATTTTATTCAGTAAATTCCGGTGTTCTTGTTGTAGTTGTCTTCCCTTTTCCTCATCAGGCCGATGAATCGGAAGACTAAAGAAGTTACCCTCAACAAACGGGTAAACGTAGAGAATCGCCGCATGGAGATCACCGAAGCACACTCCTCATCCACGATCGCAGCAAAATTTGTTGATGAACGAACAATCTGCTGGCACCTATCATCAAGACAGGACAACTCCTGCTCCGGCCAAGTCAAGACCCCACCGCGCAACCAAGAAGGGCCATGGTACCAAAAGTCAAAGTTGTCTCGCAACTTCCTTATCGTTAATCCACGAGTGATTAAGTCAGCCGGGTTTTCGGTGGTACAAACATACCTGAAGGTCGGCCTGATACCGTAGTTTGTTTCCAAATCCAGGCTCATTAGTAGAACATCCTTTAACCTGTTTCTAGCAAAGATGCTTTTACTAGTTATCGTTTCTGATAAAGTCCATGACAGTACTACTTATGCATCTGTTACCACACACAACCTAGAAGGGCGAACACCCTTGCATACTACCAAGATAGTGGGCAAACATTTCAGAGCAAGAAATACCGCCATTAGTTCTAAAGTTGGTAATGCCTTATCCTTCATTGGAGCCACTCGTGCTTTCGCAAAGATCAATGCAGAATTGTTGTCCTGAACCTAATAGGCTGCAAATCCATATGCTTCTTTAGAAGCGTCGACAAAACAGGTATAACTCTCCCGTTCGGTTCCCATCATGGGCCTGTCTGCAGAAATGCATGCCACTCAATTTAGATAAGTCTTCTGCCAGGTTCCTCCAAGAAGACTGACACTCTGGAGATACTTCCTCATCCCATTGCACATCCTGCTTCCATAATTCTCCCACCAAAATCCTACTCCTTATAGCCACGGGCAGGCAAAGAGTTAAGGGATCAAATACCTTTGCAGATTCCGAAAGTATTTGCCTCTTAGTAGATGCACTCGGATCACAATAAACAGGAGCAGTGCGGAGCTTTTCTGAAATAGAATCATACCGGTACCCGAGCACCATCTCATCCGGCCTCAGGAGTACTCAATGTACCATCTTTCCTCATCTCCTCCCTAAGGCTGTCGCAGTTTGAGTTACAGGATTGCACAACAAATCCACCTTCCTGCAACCACTTCCTAACCTGGGAATACAGCCTTACAAGCTTTGCTGAGTCAGACTCAGTAACCACCAGGTTGTCGACATAGAATTGATTCTCCATCGCAACTCGACATTCATCAAAGGGATATTGGGCTGCATGAAACTTCAAGATACTCCCCAATATAAAGGAACTCGAGGTGAATCCGAAAATCAACGTGGTATACCGGAAACATCGAAGGCGATCACCACCCTTCACAAAAAAACAGAACCTGTTCTTGTCTACCTCCAGTGCAAGGCGAACCATCAAGAAAGCTTTCCTGATGTCTGCAATCAAGACAAACTTATTCGATCTAAAAGACATCAACGAGTCTAACATATCTCCTGTCATATTCACACCAGAGTATGCAGCCTCGTTAAGAGAAGCAGAGCCGCCGACCTTCAAGCTACAGTTAAACACAGGCCTGGTTGTAGTAGTAGCTGCCGGATCCGTCTTGAAAACTGGTCGATGAGGTACCCATACATAGTCCACAAAATTTTGAGGATTCACCTGTATTTCCTCAATGATGCCCTCCCGTAGCTGCTGAAGGAATATATTTACATACTCCTGGTACAGCCTCTTCTTCTTCAGGCTCCTGACCACACGATCCAAAACGTGCAAAGCAATAGCATGATTAGAAGGAACCAGAGCCAGCTTATCTGCATGCCAGGGCAATTGTACATGATATTTACCATCCCTGAATGATATAGATTCCTGGAACTGCCGAATCATACCCTGATCATATCCTAAAATCTCTTCTCCATCCTGAATGCCCAACGACTCAATTCTGAACATTTTCTCCAATCCTCTTTCCACATCGCTAGAGGGAAAGACATCCCCCCATGGGTCTACATACGTAGGATCGGCCTCCAGGATGAAGCAAACATGCGATGATTCCACTTGGGGAGTATTCTTCATCACTGCACTGAACAAAGTAGCATCTCTTGAAATAGGGGCAGGATTTGTAGAGAAATAGTGTCTACCACACCAAAGGGAATAAAACCAGCAGGAACAGAGAAATCCCGACCCCTCAAACAAGGCGCCAACTGTAAGGAACACAAATGTTGCACCAGATCCAGGCCCATAATTCCACTTATAACCACCAAATCAGTGGCAGACTCAAATTGCCCAGCCAGAGAACATCCAGTTCGTTTGAACTCTTCCAACAGCAAATGCCAGTTTTTTTTAGATATAAGGATAGGTCCAATGAGCTGGCAACCAGTACCGGAAAGTGCCCCACATGACCAGACCCTAAGTCCACATCCAATTTCCCCTCTCTGTATACTTGCTCACATTATCGAAGAAGTGTAGTCCGCCTCAAATGACAATCCAAACAGCCAGAACTCAAGGAACCCAAGGAGTGCAAGACATCACCAGACAAATACGTTCTGCCACTGCCAGTATCCAATAGGCAGTTTACAGAGATAGTTTTCCTTCTCGACCGAAGGTAACACCTATCAGAGGAGGTAGTTTACTCGAGTAACCAGAAGGAGACTGACAATCTGAATCTATGCGGAAAGAAACATCTCGGGTTGTAGTGGCTCTAGATTTTGAAACGTTTACCTGAGAATTTTTTCCATGGATATCCGAAGCACCAGGCAGCCCGCCGCTTTTAATTAGCAAGCGTTTAATAGCCTCACTTGTGTCTCGCATCAAAACTGACAGAGAAGGAATTCTAGAGCCACATAATTGAATAAGCTCTCCCTTCAATGCTCTCGGAAATTTCAAAAAAGTATTTTGGCCATTAATCGGGCCCCTGCAGACCCATCCTCACAGAAATAACAATCGAGAGAGCTGGCCAGTTCTTCCAGAATGGAAGCTGTTCTCCAGATGAAACTACCAAGATCCTCATAAGAACTCCCCCCCTTGGGGGAGAAATCGATAATATCTTAGTGCATGCTGATAATTTGTATTGATGCAACTTAAGTGAGTAATCAGCAGCCTCCCAGACAGAGATCATTTTAAAAAGTTTAATGTTTCTGCATCATTTGCCATGCCTGCTGCACATTGTTCAAATCGAGATGAGAAATTGTAAAAACTCATTCTATCGTTTTCCATTTCACGACCACTGAACGTTAGTCCAGTGATTTGAACTTGAGGAAGTCTAAGAGTGAATGATGAATTAGCTCTATCCGTAGAAGGTCCAGGCGTATAAGAAAGGGAAGGTCGCTCCGAATAGCCACTAGCCTCTGGAGGATGTAATAGAGAGAAATATTGTATTTCCTTCGGTAAATTCAGCTGGTAACTTAGCCAATCGGACACCATAAGCTCTCTTTCCTCTTCAGAGACACAGGAAAGTTGCAACTTGCAGATGGATATTTCAACTTCGGTGATATATTAAATAATTTCCCTGTGGATTACAGAAAATATAGCAGGAGTAATATCTGTGCCACGGGACAAACGAAACCTACCCTTGATTTTAATCTTCAGAATGGAAATCTGGTCACGGTGTCGCTCCCTGGAATCTGCCACAGCTTAAGTATCAGAGATATCCATATCCTTGTACGGGTATTTTCCAGAATTGTCACTAATTGCTTTTACTCAAATGACTCAAAGTTCTGTTAGAAATTGTGTTGAACTGGTGTATTTTTCGCAAATTGTTGGAAAAAGGCATATAACTGAGAGTAGCTAACCTGAAATGAGGTTGCGAAAAAATACAATCTTTTTCGCGACCTTCTTCTCAGGTCTTGTAACCGCAGTAACATAAAATAAAGGAATAAGTAACTCTTCACAAAGGAGGAAGTTTTTTATAACAATTGCCTTACTCTATTAGTATAAATAACCACAATGCTATTGTTCTTCTTGATTGTTGGAAGAGCATCCTTATCTCCGGCCGCTACACTCAGGTAAGCTATGTATTATTCGCCACACCATAATAATCTCGATAGGTATAGAAATCCTTGAGCTATTTTAAGTTTGAGTAAAACGATTCATAATTTTTGATTAAAAATCGGTTCCAAAAGGAACACAACAAAATCAATAGATATGTACGATCGTTTATCCAACGATAAAAATAAAAAATAGTCAATATATCTTTCTCTTAGCATTATTTTTCTCCCTTATATTTTATTTTATTCATCAACATAAAAATATTAACTTCTTTTTCTATATTTCGTATTTAAAAAATATTTCCTGAAATATCGGCCTTACTACAAAAAATGCCAGATTTAAGTTGGTGTCTTTAACCACCCCCATATTTTTTTCTGATGAGGGGACTTGATTCAAAGGAAATCTTTTTATCAAATTATTGTTCAGGACATATTGTCTATTTCAATAGAAACAAAGTTTCCGAAACGATCGTGCAATCTATTAATTTTGTTTGTTTTTATTTTGCTTTTGGAACTGATGTTTAATTAAAAATTATTAATCGTTTCATTCAATATATATATATATATATATATATATATATATATATATATATATATATATATATATATATATATATATATATATATATATATATATATATATATATATATATATATATATATATATGAATCCGTAGAATATTTTACTGGCATAGCTTTGGTAGTATCAAGCAATGTATTAAAAAGTCCTGGATTCGTTAGATTTAATTGCGAGTTTGTTTTGTTATTTTGTTTTTTAAATGAGTATGTTTATGTTTCTCAATCAGGTGATACTATCTCTATAAATAAAAACGTGGTATTATCGTATATTATTCTACATTCTAGTATACATATATCTAAGAGAATTTTCTGATGCCTTTAGCGGCTTTGTTATGTCTGACATTTAATTATCTTAGATCATATCTTTGATTTATATATTGCAACAGTCAACATACATAGGACACCTACGCTAGAGAACTGTAATGCGTAATGAATTGAAGTTGTGTGCACAGGATACACTATTCACGAGTGCATATGCCTCTTTGTAATGGTGTGTGTTAGCGCAATGTTGCACGAAAATGTTTTTTTTTTTACTAAAAGTACACTCTGACTAAATATTCAAAATACCATAGTATTCTGCAGCCGAATAAGACTTCATCGATTTGGTTTTTACGAAGACAGTTGCACTTTCTCCAGGTGATGGTAATTCTAAGTGAGGAGCACAGAGCTGGATACTTCACCAGGCTAGAAGAATTATTGTCCTAGAATACTTTACATCCACTAGACAACAATAAATTTTAAAATATATTTTTATTGTAAATGACGTAAGGGAAAATTATGCTGTCAAATTTGTTACCTACTCTATGTTTGAGAAGAAATCAAATACAGCTACTGAATTTCTCTGTGTCTTATATAGATCAAGTGGTTGGCCCTAGTAAGTTTTTCTTAAGATCGTCGTTTGAAGTAAAAATGAAACAACGGCAGTTACAAAAATAACATGCAATTTAAAAGCATTATATAATGTTAGAAGCATTCCGAGATTCTAGTGTTATAATTATATACAAGCGCGGTGGCCGGCGTTGCCCAGTTGTTTATAGGTGTATGAAAAAAAGTGTTAGCAGAGAGATAGGCTCGAACCCATGACAGGATGGCGGAAACTATAGTGACAACTTACCGCTATGCTATGATGCGAAAGAAAGTGGAAACCGTTGAAATTTAGCAATGACAATAATACGTTGAGTTGCCCAAATAACTTTAAAATCACGCAAGCGCAGTCATGAAAGCTGGCTAACGCCAGTTAAGCTTTCGGCTTTCTGCTATTTTATTTATTTGTTTCCTCAACATGTGGGGGAATACCAACTACCCCTAAAAAGGGGAGTCCTAGAATTGTCCAAAATGAATGGAAATTATCTAATATTAAGGGTTTACTCCATATTGATCAAAGCTAATTGCCTTTCTGGACGTTGCGGCTTTGCTTTGATTAGTTTCGCTTGATTCATACAAAAAAGATAAACAACCACGCTAAACGATGAAATAGAGGGATTTACTTAAAATCAATCCAAATAAATGTGGAGACGACGTCCGTCTTTGAGTACGAGATATTATAGAAAGTATTTAGAAACTCCCTAATAAATGTGTGCTTGTCCAGAACGCAGGTGATAAAAAATCATTTCGTGGATATACAAAAGGCGGTGCGGCTGTTTTGCCGTATATATATATATATATATATATATATATATATATATATATATATATATATATATATATATATATAAACGGTAAGTGATCAAATAAAACACGTACGGAGCGCATGCCTCCGCGCGACCCTTTAAGGACAATCTCCTACGCATTTACATCCCTACTGACGACACGAACTTCGTCTGTACTTCCGACCAATTCTTGTCTAGCTGGAGATCCGGCCCGAACCACACACCGAGGATCTTAACCGGGTCATCAGTTCAGCCGACCGCACCTGGAAGCAAGTTTACCCCTGTCCAAGCGCCCAATCGCAGGCCAATGGACTTGCTGCGATTGCTCAAGGCCCCTGTGACAATTTCGTACTCAGCGATGGCCTCTATCACCGCTAACGAACACGGTAACGTCATCAGCGTAGGTGAACACCCTGGCAAATATGCCGGCAGGTAGAGCTATGTCGCGCAGGACGGTTTCGCCGCCTCGTCCCTAAATTTGCGAAAGTACGGTTCCTACGCAAGGAGATACAACAGAGGCGACAGCGGGCAATCCTACCGCACCCACCGGCAGACCCCAAACGATTACGACAACCTACCATTTACTTGCACCACTACCTACTATACAGGGCGGAGATCAACTTGCGGAAGTCCGGACCAAAGCCGACGGTTTCCACAATAGCCTTCAGGAACCCATGCCCCACGCTGTCTAGCCCCCTGGACTGGTCTACATTGATAAGAGTGGCTTTAGTGTCGTCTTCTAACCCCTCTAGCATCGTGCGAACCTAGTGCAGAATTTTTTGAATCGATCGACCCTTCACAGCGTATTTCTGATCCGATTCGACCCAGTCAACGGTAACGACCTGCAGTCGGTTCGCAAGAACGCGGGATAAAATCTTGAAAACTTCATTAAGTAGAGTAATGGGTCTATAGTGTATAGTATAGATTCCCCCGTCCATTTTGTTCCCCCTTCTTTAGAAGCGTTACCACTCATTTGGTGACCTGCCTCGGGACCGAGACCTGGGCAAACCAGTGGTTAAACAAGCCCGTCAGAAGCGCCACAAACATGGGAAAACTATCGAGCCCTGGAGATTTTTTTGTGGCCAACCTGCTTCAACGCAGTAACGACCTCGCGCTCCGTGACCATCCCCTCGCAGCTAGCCGCTCGGGCGACAGTAAGGCGGGGCGACCCAGTTAAATAGCTGCCAAACACCTGACAACGGAGTTTGTGTAGTTGGGTGAAGCGCTTCTCCAAATGTTGCCGACACCCATCGCAGATCTCCCGTGCTGACACGAGAGAGTCCCCTTTCCAGGTTTTTCACCTCCCCAATGTTCCCATCCGAGCCGCGTCTTAGGGCGGCCTTACACTCAATAGCGTCAATGTTAACGGCTTCTTTGGTGACTCTGTTTAAGCTAGCTAAAACTACTTGACTTTCGTATCGCTAGCTAGCCAAGCGATTAAGGCCCCCTTAACACGAACTAGTTCTAGGGAATATCTCCTTCCACCGTCGTGGTCAGCCTATCATCTAGGTGCCTTTTGACCCGCGCCCTAGTTAATGCGAGGCGTTGGCTACATTGGACACAAAAGAGCCTAATGGTAGCCTTAAGTTTATCCCACTAGCTACTCCCGGTAACCGCCCTCACTAATCCCCTCTGAATTAGTGTCGTTAGCTGCTCCCGAAAGTCGTCCGACTTCAACAAGGAGACGTTCAGCTTCCAGTAGCCAGCCAACCTAGGCCTATTACCTAATTTCAGACAGGCCAACACCAGTTTGTGGTCCGAATGACCAAGCCAGTGGAACGTGTGACAAGACAGGAAATCTATGCCCCCCTTCTAATTAACATTCTGTCCAAGTATGTACTCGAACGGACGGCCGAACTAGATTGCCACGTCCACATCTCCCTCCCGGGGTGATCCATACGAAACCTGCCGACCAGATCGCACGAGGCCATCAGATCAGACAGGCTGTTGTCACACCGAACCGACCCTCTAACCCCCCCCTCGACGTTATCTATGTTGGGGTCCAGGACGGCGTTCCAGTCCTTCATTAGCACTACCCGCTCCGGACCCGAAGAGAGAAACCCCTCCACCCGCCGAAAGAAGGAAACCATCTTGCTGTGGATGTTAGGTGCATAAACTGCCACGCTCCGGCACGCGCTGCTTTTAACGGCAACACCAACCACGACCAGTCTCCTATGAACGTCTGCGAGGACAAGTTTTACCGTCGCAGACAGGGTGCGACTCACTAGCATCTAACCCCACCGGCTCTGGGAGCTGTCATATGCAAACTCGTTCACTAGTTCATCGCAGTCCCCAGACCCAACAAAGTGGGTCTCTTGTATGGCAGCTACGTCTACCTCAAGCCCACGAGATCCCTCAACACGCGAGCAGCCTTGCTTCGAGATCTCATGCCCCTTGCATTCAAACTAGCTAGGTTCAAGCGCGTTCCATGTTTCCATAACTAGTAGTGTTCGTCGACTAAGGGTCTAGAATCCTTAGGGGTCAGTACCTCGAAGGCCTGATCGAGACTGAAACGGATAGACGGAAAATACCGCCAGAATTAGTGTCGCTTTTATTATAGGAAAAAGACTAATCCACATCCGGCGATATTTATCTTCCTGAAGTCGAGCAAATTGAATAGACAGGCGAGCTCCGTTGTTAACTCGGAGATATTGTAATTTCTATGTGATATAAACAGTTTAAAGAAGTTGTGAGCCGACCGACCGCTTCTCTGAAAAAAGCCTTTCTTGGCCATACACAAAAAGCGAACATCCATACACCCATTTTCGCTTTTGTATATATGGACTAGCGGGGTGGGGATACCCGATGTTGCCCAAGTGTTTGGTGGTATGCGTGGTCGGTCGGGGGTGGGAGGGTTATGAACACCGAAGAATAAGTAAAAAAAGAAAAGAGAAAAACGAACGTTAAAACGTATCTGAAAAATAAAGCGGGGGGTACCCGGGTCGTGGGAGTGGGGGTAGTCAAACCATCGAAAAAAACTAACGTAAGGCAAACGAACGCCGTTAATTGTAAAAATCGACAAAATAAAGACAAAAAAAACACATCAAAAATGACTTAAAGAAGCCTGTTTCGATATTAAAATTTAAAAAATCGGTGGGTACTCGGGTGTTTTTGGGTGTGTGTTTTCGGTTGAGGGGGGTGTTAAAAAAGAAAAACTAAAAATAAGCGAAGTAAAAAAAAAAAACAGAAAAAAGAACGTTACGTAAAAAATGGCTTAAATGACCCTGCTTCAATAATAAAATTAAAAAAATCGAAACAAATCTCACACGACGATTCGAACCCCAAACGTTTAGATAGTGACCCAACGCTCTTACCAACTGAGCTAACACGGCGTACACTAAATTTTGTCAGTTCTTCAAATATTTAAATCAAATCAGGTCATGACGTCGTCTGACGCATGCGTAGAACTGATCTAGTCATGAGAGGACGGTTTTTGCTGATCCCCCCTGTAGAGAATGTTGATTTAAGGGTGACAAAATTATGTGTTAGGTCAATTATTCGATATTTGTCGGGCGAAGGAGGGGACTTTCATATAAAACAAGATTTGTGAATTTTTCTTCGGTATTCCGAAAGTTTTTAGCACAGACATTAACACACACATACATACATACATACATACATACATACATACATACATACATACATTTTCGCTTTTATGTATATATAGATGATAGGTTATGAAAAGGAAGGGTTGTAAAAAGATAGCTTCAAATTCGGGGGTATCAAAACCAAAGCAAAACATGATGAAAGTAAAAATAAAATAGGTAAGCCCCATAAGTGATTATACCATACCGGTTAACACTGAAATACTCATCACCATATTCTGTGGATCTATATTAAAAAAACCTTGTTAAACTTTGTTACATATTTCCATTCTATGGAGATCAGGCGCGAACGAAAACCCCGTAAATTTATTATACCATATTTCTTCAAACAGAAACATAATTATAATAGTATACTTACGCAGATAGATATGAAAAGTCTTTATTAAAGCTTGTGCCTATTTCCATTCTATGGAGGACAGGCGCGTGCGCAGACCCCAAACTTTTATTATACCATCCGTATTTAAGTAAAAACATACTTATCAAAGTATCCTAATTAACATCTATATAAAACACTTGTAAATTTAATTTTAATGAGCCCCCGTTTTGCAGGATCAATCATACCCATTCCTGTGTCACGATACCTCTTCTATCATTATATGTAATCAGTTTTTTTTAAATAGTCAACCATATAGGAGCATGTTCGTGACCAGACACACACACACAAACACATACACATTCAGCTTTATATATATATATATACATATATATATATATATATATATATATAAAAATAGAGAGAGAGAGAGAGTGAGAGAGAGATGCTTTCATCTTTTGTTGTACCAGTGATAACAAGTGTTAAAATATTATAATAAGGCTCGTATCTAATATTATTGATGGCAAATCTTGTGGGTTAATCCCCACTCCGCTTTTTCAATGCACTTATCATAATAAGCATCATAACAACCGTTGCTCTATCGTTTTGTTCTGAAGATCTGTAAAAGCTACTACTCATCTCGAGCACCCTGAAATTAATAATGTTTATGAAAATGCATTATCACATGCCCAGTACGTTCGACCATAGAATCATACTAAAGAAAAAGTATATATATGAGCATTCATATTCGAAATCGCTTACAAAATATTGATTTCGCATTGATTGTTTTGACTTCATCTAACAATGCATAAACTTACACATATATCTAAACACACACACGCATACATATGTGTATGTATGTGTATCGGTGTTGTCTATGTGAGTGTGTTATATGATAATTAATATATATATATATATATGTATATGTATATATATATATATGTATATACATAATGTATGTATGTATTCTATGTATGTGTTAGTACATATAAATAGTACTTACATAAGTTAATGACAAATAATATATATGTCTTTCTTTAAATTTAGTATATAAATTATCATTCTCAGAAGGGCGTAACCTTTATTTTTCCTGGCAGTCAAGAAAGGTGTTCATACACAATTGTCTTTGCAAATTACTGCTCATGCGTATGGTCAGTACAATTTCATCAAATGGTTACGCACAGAATATTTTACTTTAAAAATATATATTAAATTAAACAATCGGGCCAGTTATTCAGTGTCCAATATGTAAATGCTATTATAATTCCTGAATTATATAATACTCAGTGTTTAGATTATATTACAGTGTGGCGGCTTATTTTCATATTCATTTCAGGAATACTCTCACATCTAACGGGATTTACGACTTATTTATTAGTTATTTGTTTCTCTATCCTATTGAAACATGTATTTCCCTGGTAAGGAAGAAAGGCGTCGAGTTAACTAGATAATCTTTATACAATGTGCTGCTATATATATATATATATATATATATATATATATATATATATATATATATATATATGTATAATATGGATTTTACCAAACAAGTTGGATCAACAAAAACAATCATATCCTTTTTCTACAAATACTCCTGCTACAGAACTTCTGATAAATATATTATTTTCACTTTGACTTTCCATGTCTCACTGACTTTAGCAAATACGGTGCATACCTTTATAACTATTTGCTAATATTTTCACTCCTCTGATGAGATGGTAGACATCGAAACCCTATAGGTTAAGGAGATAAACTTTCTAAAACATTATTTGTCTTGCTTAGAATAATAAAAATTATTTGATATGAAACTCAACCACTTCATTTCATTTCAATGAGAGTTTTTTGAAATTCATTGAATTACAATTTAATATATATATATATATATATATGTGTGTGTGTGTGCGTGTGTGTGTGCGCGCGAGTGTGTGAACGCCACCGCGCGCGCGCGTGTGTGTAAATTATAGATTATTTGTAAATATAATGAAAAACTATCTAAAAGACCCCCTGGTCGAACCAGTAAAATATCGACTATATTTTCCTTGACAGTCTAGCAAAAAGGAATTTAAGGTATTTAAGATTTTATCTGTCTCATCCATCTTCCTTTTCGGGCCTTGTACTTCTTTTTTTCCACGATAATCTTTTATTGCGTATTTTTAAAGATGTCCTTCGTGTGTACTATGCCCTATATTTTTTCTGTTAGTAGAATCGCTTATAAAATTAACAATAAACACCCCATATTTGAACATTGACACATAAATGACAGTATCTTACGGACTCTTTCCTGTGCATATATAGACAAAATCTCATGCATTGTGCTTTTTTGCTCGCTGAAAAACTGATTAACAGCACTAAGTATACCCTCATCGAAGGAGCAGGAAAAATGAAATTTCAGTAAATGACAAATTATGTTTTTACCTTTCTCTATTTATGTCTGCACGTTCGCCCTTTTGCTTGTATTCCGATGCCTTTTCCTTAGCAGTCACATTAGATGTCAGATTTTTTAGTTAGAATTATTACACTATACCGAACATTGTCTAAATGTATGCCCGTTTCATTTTCTTTTCATATACTACTTCATGCTCTGCTCTAAAAAGCTCGCCCGATGTCTTCTCACATATCCGAATATTTCAACATGAACTGTCACAAGAAACAATAGTAACTTAAAGCAAGGCCACTATCAAACATTTGGGATCTTCGGAATTACTACCATTCATATATTATTTTACATTATTATAACCATTCATATTATTATTACTCTGTGAGAAAACTGAGCACATCCTGGCTGCTAATCTCCTGGCATGCATGCACGTGGTTCTGAACATCAAAGTCATTAAGGTTGAATAACTAAACCATTTCAAAAAGACAGTTGTCGAAAATCTATTCTGTACTGATTTTTCTATTATATATGACCATAAGCAAAGGATCAAAAGAACTCGTGTGTTGCCGACACTGAGGGATTGTATGCAATTCTCCGATATGAATATCTTACAATTTTCCCGGAACTGTGACTATTCTATCTTCACTAGAATCCTCATTTACCTCGGTCGTCTTAATATAGATATAATCAAATGTAAAAAAAGTCCTTAAATGCATCCATTTACGGTAAATCGATACTCTGTTGCTTCCGAGGGTTTATATCGGATATATTTCTGCGCATTCTGTTAATAAAACTTGTCGTTAATAGTATATGGCTTGACTGTTTGGTTAATTGTCGATATTGATCGATTAATATGTTTTAAGAAATTACAGCCAAAAGAACCATATATATGTACAACTTGCAGCATATACAATCGTTTGCGGGTAAAACTGAATAGCGTCCGTATTTATTCTTATATTTAAATCCAAAATACATGTATCTATGCGTTATGTTGCCAAACTAATATAAAACACCAATTCCATTCAAGACAAATGCATCGAATTGCCTCAATAAAAACGCACTTATAATTTCTAATGTGTGTGATTAATGCCTTTAGGAGAATCGGTTCCAAACACGTTCAAAGCTTCATCAGATTTTCCATATTTAAACATTTTGGAGTTCCACCATCTGCCTCGCAGTGCCGATCAATCAGTTGTGTTTGTTTTATAAGTCACTGGTATCTGTGAAACCTTAATAAGTGGGCATCTACGTAAAAATAACCTACTAATAACCGGCAATAGTGATTCTGTTCTGGTAAATTTACTCCTGACGTACTAATCATAATGATATTAATGACTCACTTGACATGGTTTCGTTTCTACATCAATTGGTTTTGGCATAGCAAGAGCTTTTCATAAGGTATGGCAGAAGTGGCCGCATCTCATATACGAAAGAATTTAACATCAATTCATTTATTATACTCTGATAGATTTTTATAAATAGTCATTTATGAGCGACAATCAGATGACCATAGTATAAACTCTGGCGACCCGCACATTGTCATCTGGATTCCCATCCGCTTTCTCATCTTTATCAATAATCTTCAAAATCACATACTTATACCATTTGTAGAAATTCATGCAGAAAAAACTACAATCAACACTTCCAAGGCCAGAGATGAAATAGATCATTCTGAATCTCTCTTTTCTTAACTTGACACGTTATGCAGTGGAGAAAAGTGTTAATTTTTAATACTAATCGATCTAAACCTGAACTTCTCTCTTTCATCATCAACGTGTCGGTCGCCAACTGGCTCTAAATGGAATAGCGAATATCGTCTTGAGAAAGTATATTATTTTGTACAGCTTCTTAAATTGAGTTCTACTCCTGATCTGAAAGAAACAGCATACACCATTTCAGGAAAAACTAAGAAAATTTCTTACTCCCACGTTTTTTTTTATTTATTTGATATATAAAATGCCTCCAGATCGCCTCTCTTGACTTTGGTGAGATATTTTCATTCCTATTAAAATAATATGAGAAGTAAAGACAATCGGATCGTAAAAAGCAACGTATTTATTTTAGTAAATTAATAAATACATAGGTATTCGCGTACATAAAATTCATAATAATCGGTTTATTGGTTAAGTCTATTCGATACAAATATATACACATTTACATAACCATAAAATACGTAATTCCTTAGAAATTTTTTTAGGGTCGATTTGCACGCATAAAAATTTATAAACATATACACATGAATAAAATTTATTCTGATCTGTTGGTCAGTTTATGGGCGAATCGTTTTGATACAGATATACAAGCATATATAAAAATATATTAATGATCGATAAAGTTTTACAGCCGCAAAACATAAACATATAGTATATAACCATTTACTTATATATTACATTCTAAATGGTCGGTTAATTAGTTTTGCCATAAATACTATCAATACAAATCTATAAACATACACACATGCAAATCTCAGATAATGACTGTGTAATTAGTTTAAGTGAGAATCCTATTAATACCAATATATAAACATGCATGCACCCCAAAATACATAATGATCAGTTAATTAGTTTACACCAGTCCAATAATACAGATATATAAACATATGAGCATACAAAAACTCATCAATATCGGCTTAATAGTTTATGTGTTAATCCTGTCTATACGAATCTCTAAAGACTACAAACATACAAAGAGTTCATAAGAGTTAATTTATTTTGGTGCGAATCCAGTTCCTACGAATATAAAAACGAGAACACATGCATTAATTCCAAATGATTCATTTGGAAAAATAACGCTCCATCGGTTGTTGTTTACTCCGCTTACAATTTCGTCTTGCTTTTATTATGAGTCAGGAAAAAGTAACCAGAATGTTGTAATCGAAACTCGCAAACTGGAAATGCATCGTCACAAGTAAGCCAGAAAAGCAGCTGATCGGTATATATATATATATATATATATATATATATATATATATATATATATATATATATATATATATATATATATATATATATATATATGTATATAAGTATATATATATATATTTATATATATATATGTATATATATATATATATATGTATATATATATATATATATATATATATATATATATATATATATATATATATATACTCAACAAGTTGTTTTTACATGACCGTCATCGCTGTGTATGCTTTTTATGTGTATATTTTATATGTTATATGGTGTATGTTATATGTAAATGTCCCTGTTGTACGTTGTAACATCCCCGAAATGTCACTTCACAATGCACCGTTCCTCTGCTGCGAAGAGGGATTCTTCGAAACTACGCGGATAAAGGATTTATTAATTTATAATTTAGTATCCCTTTTCAGATAATACAATGTGTGTTTTTCCTTATATGCAGATTATTTAGATATATATATATATATATATATATATATTTATATATATTTAAATATATATATATATATATATCATGCACATTTAGTTTTGTATGGGCACTATATTTATTGAGAGAAAATACTTTTTTTTTATATACATATAGTAATGATAGTGAAAATATATAGGGCTATTAAGCTACACACAATATTCCGCGTTTCATTCTTGTCAGAATTGGTTAGGCTTTTGTAAGCCTGACGAATTCTCAGAAGATGTGCTAACGGTTTTATCTCATAGTGAATCTCTTGACCAAGGCTTCCCTTCTAGGACAATTGCTCTTGATATATCAAATACCTTAGATAAGGTATGGCATAAGAACCTAATTCACAACATTTCCAGCAACTTGAAATGTTTTCTCAAGCAGTAAATAATTTCTCTCTGATAGGCTCATAAGAGTAGTGGTTGATGGGCAGAAAACAGAGCCCCTCCCTATTTTTCTGGAGTCCCTCGGAGGTTAATTCTGGGCCCAAATCTCTTCCTGATCTGCATCAATGATATCCCAAAGCACACACTTAACTCATTCGTTTACATCTATGCTGATGGCCGACCATCTATGGCAACACAGCAAATGCCGTAAATGACAAAGTTCTCTCTGATTCTATCTCCTCTGATCTTGAGAGCGTGGCACAGTGGGGGAATATGTAGTTGGTTTCTCTTAATGTATCTAAAACCAAGCTCATATCTTTACATCATCAACGCTCTGATCCCCATCTGGCATCAATTGAAATGGATGGCTCTCGTCTAAGGGAAGCTCTATGTTTTGATAAGCTTATGGGCTTGACCTTTACTCCTGGCCTAAAATGGAACACGTACATCAAGGCAGTTGCTAAGGCCGCGCGAAAAATGGGAGAATACTTCTACCGCGCCAGAAGATATCTCACTGCTGATGCGATTCTCTATGTATATAAAAGCTAAAGGATTGAGTACTGTAGCCACATCTGGGCAGGAGCTGCTAAAAATAATATTCTGCTTTGAAAGTGTACGAAATAGACTTCGTGCCTTAGTGGGAATCCCCTTTTCTCTTCCCTGCAACCTCTCTCCCACAGGAGAGACGTTGCGAGCCTGCTTTTGTTTTATCGTTACTTCCATGGCAAGTGCTTTTCTGAGCTCCAATCTCTGGTCCCTCCTCGCCAATCTATCACGAAAAACACCCGTCTATCTGAAACCCCTGCCAAAATGTTTCCCCCACTCTTCATCTGTGCCAAAACCAAAACTTAGATTCCATGAACAAAGCTTCTTTATTAGAAGTGCACGCCGGTGGAACTCTGTTTCCTACCTGACTACAACCTGGATGCCTTCAAGTCCAACATAAACAAATTCCTGATGTACCGCCTCCTCAAATAAGACACGTTATCAAATCCCCAATATTAACGTACTGCATACGCAATAACCCTTATCCCCGAGTGGCTTCCGGGAGTTGATAAATGGTGACCAGCTTATAAAAAAAAGAATGTAACAAAGAATATTTTGTGTTGTTCAATTGCCATATATATTTTCATAACGAAATACCTAGTACTGTCCATGTAATTGGCACTGTTTTAGTAAATACTCACAATTTACACATAAACTTCTATCTTCGTATATTAATGTATGTGTGATTAAATGAAGTAATCATATTTATATATATATCAACATAACATCTCTCTCTTTATATATATATATATATATATATATATATATATATATAGAAAGAGAGAAAGAAAGAGGGAGATACTATTTTCTCTTCATATATATCGTAGTAATATGCTAAATAAATCGAAAAAATCACACACATTTTCAACAGATTTTACTGTCTCCTTATAAATTCGGATGCATGCATTTTTAATATACAATAAGGATCATCATAACATATTTTAAATGTATATGATCTCTTGCCTGGCAATTATCTCCTATACTTGTTTTATATGTTCTAATATCATAAGAATATCTGCTCGTGCATGAGTATGGATGCAATTGAAGAAAACTGTTAAGGTCGTTACACTCATTTTCTTTTCATCGATTACAAAATGAATTCTACGTTAAATGTTCTAATTTGTAAAGCTAATTTCTCAATTTAAAGAAATTGAATTTAGCACATTTTTTCGCATACTTCATTAGTATTCCCGTAAAATCTCCAAATATTTTGAGATCAGATTTTAATGAAATTATCCTCTCGGGAAATTATACGTCGATCAGCTGACTGTTGGACAAGTGCCATGCGATCAATATATTGTTTGAAATAGCCGTCTTGTTGTGGAAATATTCTTGCAGTGTCCAGTGAAATTGGTAAAATAATCTATACTAGAAAACCTGTGAAAATTCGACGAATTGAGAAATATATCAAACCCTAAATCATATAGCGATATTTATTTGTTTGCATATTAATAAAATATTTGCAGAGCAACCTTTTGAAAATACTTTTGGCAGCATAACGTGGAAGTGATTTTTTTAGCAAATAGAACGAATGTAAAATGTATTTAGCATGTTATTAATTATTTTTCCTCATACAATTTAAGATTATTTTAGTAGAAATAAAAGTTGGTGCGAGCGATGTGTGGGGTTAACCTTATAAAAATAGTCCTCGGGATATAGATAGATAAAATGATATTCGGATTCGACTTAGCAAAAAGCGTCGTTTTCCTGAAATGGAGGCTTTAAATACGGTTCGGGTTGGACTTTATGAAAACGTAAGCGGGAAATAGAGACAGGACATTAAAAGATGGAAATACAATCCTATTTACATTTTTCAAAAATTGTCGCCTTGGTTAAATTTAGTGATTAAAATACGATTTAGTCGGAATTCATGAAAACATCAACCTTCCTGACATAGAGCGATTGAATTAAGAATCGGGTAGAACTTTACGAAAAATGTCATCGTAGTTAAACTCAGATAAAAATGCAATCCGGGTGGGGCATTATAAAATAACTTCGTTGTCGTGAAACAGAGATATTTAAGTAAATATTAAACTGTATCCAGTGATGAGGCCCAGATTGCGGGCTTTGGGAAGTGTGAGTCCTCCCTTTAATTGCCGTTGCTACCAGGCCCACTCTTGACCCGGAGTTTTAGTACCTGTTAGGGTCCCAACTATGGGTTAAATAGAAACCGACTTGAAAACAACAAATATATTCTATTAATTTTTTTTCTTCTTCAAAATCTTTGGATTCGGCATTAAATAACCTGAAAAAGTTGGTATGCCGTAAAACAAAAACAACCAACCAACCTTTTTAATCTGGACTTTTGAGAGGTGCATCCGTATGTTATGGAGAGTATACAGCTACAGTTAGAGGAATACTTTACGTTTTTATGTAGTTTCGTGTAGTTTCCTACTTATTGATAATATATATATATATATATATATATATATATATATATATATATATATATATATATATATATATATATATATATATATTATTATGCTATGAAAGGACCGTAAGTTAAAAGACGCGGGGGTGGTAGAACGAAAATGAACAAATCGAATTTAAAATGCTGCGAATATTTTGTCGAATTAATTCTTAAAAAAAGCTGATATTTTTCTAGTAGGCGTATATAGAAATTAGATTTGAAATTTACTGATACAAATGAGGTAAATTAATAAGCATCAGTACATAGTTATATTTTGCGGCATAGTTTATGATAAATTAAAAAAAACACATTGTAAGATGCAATTTTGAAGTACTCATGCTAAACATTTATTGACAGACAATACCTTTTTTATTTTCCCTGTTTCATTGGTAAGTTTTTTTGTCGTTTATCGATTCGAGGGCTACGTTTTTCGATAAAGATAAGCAATACGCAAAAATACCTGGCAGTTTCTTTGCAAAACCATGACACCAATTACCATGTATTTTTAATTACAATTAAAAGGAGGGTACATAAAAAGCTTATACCATTGAATTTTTTGTCCAGGTCAACCGATTAGAATTTTGAAGTAAAATATCGCAAACTTCGCTTATTTGAAACAGTTTTGACTTTCATTGTGTTTGACCTTTTTGTGAAGCTTAATCTACTGACATAGGAAGGATGGAGCAGAATTCCATATTGATTGCGAACCGCACATAAAGACAGGTTGAACTGCATGTTACATGATACTATAATTGTCTTTGGCCGGAAAATATTTATCAGAATCATTATACAAAAACAGTTTCTACATTATAAATTGTCGGTGTTCACAAACATAAACTAGGAATATATAATATTGTTAAATATCAGAATCGATCTCGAATGACAGTTTGCAAGTCTTGAACACTTTCCACTCCTGTGTCCTATAGCAATATGCGATGTAGGTCATTCTTCTTCTACTACACTGGCTTCCTAATCGCTGTCTCGCATGTAGTGACCTAATATTCTCACTTTCTCTGTTGTACTTTCAGTGATACTTGTGGTAGGTTAATATAAAATTGTTGGTGTGTTGCGGGGCCCCATCCATGATGTATTAATTGCCATCCTAAGTATCCCTGTTTACAGCCATCCAGTCTCTTCTTAAGCCCCTAGCTAAAAGGAAATGCCTCCGAAGCATCGGACTGTTTCTACTGTGGCATCAAAGAGTTTTACTCTCAACTTTTCTGAGATAGTTGATGACCATATCTTTCTCAACTTGTGACACGCACTCCGTACCAGTGCCTTGTTTACTTTCAAATATTTTTCAGTGCTTCTAACCATGCTCTTAGGTACTTGAAGGTTCAGTAACCTTGAGCAGAATATAATCATGTACTTTCACTGCAATTTGGTCACCGTGGTTGAAGGCCTATATATATATATATATATATATATATATATATATATATATATATATATATATATATATTATTTGACAGTGGAATACAAATTCACAAGGATTTGTTGGGTTGGACCAATGTCCTCAGTAAGTAATGATAGGTCATCAGCAAAATAGAGATCAGTAAAAAAATGGTGCTATTGTATCGAAAATACTCCAAATATATATGCCTATGTGTATTTATATTTTCAAAGACATCGCTCGTGAGAAGGCATTAATTCAATTGTTGTAAACAGCTAACAAAATTGAACCACAATTATTGCAGGATATGTCTATTGAGTTTTGATAGAATAGGGCAAATGGAAAACAGTACGCAAAAACGGGATTCTATAATATCGCAGTCTTTAGGAAGAATCTACTGAAATAAGAATGTGAATTAAAATGAGGAAGGAATTAATAGAAAAAAGTAAAACGAGTTTGAACAAATAGAGTAAGACCTATATCAGTATATCTTAGGAATATATTACATAATAGTATTTGTATTAAAAAACTGAGACTAACACCATCATATTTGTGAGGGAGATTGCAAAGAAAAAGATAAGATGGGACCAATCTAATTATATTTTCGCCATTTATCGAGGATTTTCAAATAAGAAAGACTAGAGAAAACTTTAAGTGCTCTAATAGTAGAAATAACGAATGGCATCGGGTGTGATTTAGAGCGACGGAGAAAATCGATTTTTTTCGAAGAGCAAAGACAGCAATGGATTTAATATTGAAATCCAATAAGGATTCCATGTTAATAATAAACAGGAATATTATACTCGATATTTCTCCCAGAGAGAGAATATCAAGGTAAACAGGAACACGGGCACAGTTGCTGAGTTATAACCGGATTAAGCGAAACAAGCAATTTCATAGTCCTAATTCATAACTAACCCTCGATTATCTTCCAAATGGACTGCATACTATCACTCATCTGAGCATATATTCATACTGTTAGTGTTAATACTCAAAATACTATTTGATATATGAGTAATGATAAAGATAACACAATAAACATAACAAAAACCATTGATATTAAATTATATAATATCTGGCTGGTGTCCACAAAATTTATATAAAGAGGGGTTAGTCCATAAAATATCTCACGTAAAATCTCTTAGTAATAAGAAATCTTCTGTAATTAATTTGATAACCATCTCGTAATTACTTTAGGGAATCATTTGATCTTTTTAATTTGTGTTAGGTTTTATTTTGGTATGAAATATTCGATGAAAAGTACTAAAGTAAAAAAAAAAAAAACGATGTAATTAGATGAACCAATATATGACAAGTAAGGTGAAAATACTATGTCGGGAAGAATGTGATAGATACTGTTAAAGAGCTCCCTGATCAAAGATCGAATATTATTTGACACTTGAACAAAAAACTCAATCTAATGTTCTATTACTACTATCAGAAAAATACAAACGATGAGGAGTCTATAGTGTTATGAAAATGAATGTGTTCATCACACTTCAACAAGAGATTTTCACGATATCTGTGTTGATGACATTCGACTCTGCCACAACAAAGAATACGAATATATCTCAGGAAAAAAGTCTGACATTCTAGATTTGAGATGAAGATTGTTTTCTTTTTATTTTATGTTTGATCTTGAATTCAATGAACGTAAAAAAGTAACTACATTTAATTCCTAATCGAATATTTGCACCAAACAAACACCTGAACAAATACATCTCTAGAACAAAACCTCTGACAAAATATCAGTATGCATACAACGCAAAGTTTCGTTAGGAAATGCAATACAGGGAACGACATTAAAGTTTCGTTAGGAAATGCAATACTGGGAACGACATTAAATATTAGTAACAAAATACAGTATATAATAAACATGTATATAATAACATAACATTGTTAATAATACGCGGGGCGAACACCGTAAAGAGGAGCCGGTAAAAACATCGTATCTCACATCGTAACCTGAAAATGTATCCTTTAGTCACCGTATCTCGGGGTTCTATAGTATTGCTGAAATAAATTGAATGTGTTTCTATTCATATATCGTGTAAATTGCTCCTTATATATTAAGAAACAAGCAACAATCTTGTAACTGACTGATCATAACTAGACAGATTTGCACTGTACTGAAATATTGTGTAACCATCTGAAGAAAAGTATTAATGAAGAACCCGAAGATTATTTTAGTAGTAATATGTTTAATTCCCTTAGTAGTAGATATAACATAGAAACTGCGTGAAAACATCCGAATACTTCAAATGAATTATCTTGCCACTGATATTTATTAGGTATATTTTTCATTCCTTTTCGTAGATTATACATGACACTCCATGTTACAGATCCATCACCGGAAACAATTCTATTTTCCATGATACCTTACGTAAACAGATCTCCTCCCATTTCGAGTTCTCTTTAACTCTTTAAAATCTGCATATAACGTTGAGCAGTTACAATGTATGTGAGCATTTGGATTAAAAACATAAGACGCTAAAATCCGCAGTTTTATACGAGTGACAAAATTCTTAATACTCAGGGGAATTTAAATTCATCTCTTCATAGTGATAACACACTTGATTCTATCAACCCGACTAGAATACACACAATCATTTTATATAATAGTTACTCCAATATTATGTAATGGAAAAATTTCTATATTGATTTCAGTGTCGTTTTTGTTTTTAATTCAAATAGTAGTAGTCACAGTAGTAGTATAATTGTAAAAGGAGTATAAGGAGTAGTATGCTTAGCAGTGTTATTTCAAATCTTAACGATTATCGTATGTTTCTTTTAAATTAATGACACGCAACTATTGCCGGCCATGTTTATGAATCGACACTCATGTCATAGATGCATGTGTTATTATTGAATATCCTAGACGGGTAGATAGAATTAAAACAAAATTGTTTATTACTGGGAATATTGTTCTTTGAGGCGTACAACTAGTTTACATCCAATAATTTATAGAAAAAACAAACGAAACATTGTATAATTTTTTCGACATTTAATCGAGCACGTAATATGATAGGGGATGGCAATACCTAGATATTGCCGCCCGAGGAGACCCTTTCGACTCTGTCTCATTCGATCGCTTCTTACGCCAGGAATCTTAGCTATTAATTATGACACATTTGTCCACTATGGGAGCGATATCCAGTAATCAAATCAGCCTATATCATTTCGACTTTCTACTTGAATGAATGTTGTGTTCAGACAAAACAATAAAAACAATAATATTATACACACTGATAGTACAATACGCATGAATAATAAAGCTATTAATTCATAATTTTAACCTGCGTATTGTCAAAAAGAGCAGTTCTTTTCAGGTTTGTAAAATATAACAAGTTATAGACATTTATTTAAATTATATAGTGCAAACCCCACTTTATACAATTGTTCTATAAGTGAAGCTGTATGTGTGCGTCTGTCTATATGTGTAGGTTACTTAGACATGTTTCAAACATTTTAATTTAATGTGAGCCCCAAACAATAGATGTTAAGGGGCGAAAAATCGCGATCAATTAAAAAGAAAAATGTGACGTCTGCAGTCTCCACCAACTTTTCACTATGGGAGTTAAGGAAGCCGTTTATATAGAAAGGCATTACTGTAAATATTCAAACTTTTTTAATATATCCAAATGCACCTAAAATACTGAACAGTACATAGGGCTCGAGCAAAGCCGTCGGACCTGCTAGTATATCTATAAAAGTTAAAATGTCTCTGTGTTAGTGTGTCTGTCTGTGTACATTTCTCTACCAAAAAACTGTGACAGTTTTCTGTCCACCGACTCAGGATTTGATATAAGAATTATTGAACTTTTGCAACATATTTGTAATCGGGTTTGGGGCAGAAATGTTGCTGTTAAAGGATCGAAGTAAAACGATTTGACCTTTGAAACATCTACTGCCCCCCTCGCCCATTTTTTAGACTAAAAACTTGAAATTTTTGACATAGGTTTTGACATAGATCAAATTTATAATTTGATTTGAGCCCAAAATAATAAGCATTAGGTCAAATTTTGCTCTTAACATATTACATTTTACATAAAGGGTATCAGACAGGCAGCACGCTTTTTAAAAAGTTTTTTTGACGGAAATTTGGCTAGCAAGAGGGCAAAGTTTTACAGTTGAACTTTGCAGACTCTACTAAACTCCTGAGCCAATTGTATGTCTAAACTCTTAATATTTTAGATGTAACATGTATCAAACATTTTAATTTTATTTGACCCTAAAAGAATTAATGTTATTGGGTCAGAATTTTGGTCAAATTAATATATATATATATATATATATATATATATATATATATATATATATATATATATATATATATATATATAAATATATACATAGATATATGCATATATGTGTTTTCGCTTGTGTGTACATTGAAGTGAAACCCAGGTGCATAAAAGAGGAAGTGATTGTCAGAAAAATTTATGCATGGAAAAATAAAAATAAATAAAAATAAATAAAATACAATTTTCTAAAGTATAGATCATTTCTCTAGAGAATACGGCACAGTATATCATTTTATCGTTGGAAAATCGACATCATCAGGGAATGATCAATATTAAATGTCAATAACGGAATATTTGACAGAGCGAGTAACAAGTTTGACCCGCCATCTGCGAATTAAATCAGTTGTCCGATATGATGACAGCAACCCACATTTTCTTTCATCGATTCGACCTGGTTAATTTCGTTGATTCGGTTTCACAAACGACGCTTGATTTTATGTTATTTTCAAAAGGCAGATTTCAAGGTTTTATTTATTTCACTTTTATGCTGTTTGAACTATTTAAATTTGCTTTTTTATTTCTTCATATTCTAATAAGGCTTTATATTAAACAAACACACCTATGTATATATATATATATATATATATATATGCACACACATATATATATACACACATGTATTTACATAGTATCTTTTTTTCCCAGAGAGAGAGAGAGAGACACACACACATATATATATATATATATATATATATATATATATATATATATATATATATATATATATTGCAAATACATAACACCCCGATCAAAAATATAGCTAAAATTCATAAAGCACTAGAAGTGTGCAAACATTTCATAGATATTGATATACATGGATTTTTTAATAAAAAGTATGCTTATTTAAAAACAATATTAACACTCTCAGATACAGCATTAGTGTATTATACTTTTTAGAAGAAATATCTTTATTTCATTAAAAATCAAAGCATTACTGTTCATCCTGCAGAGATTGTAATGAAGTATTTTAAAATTAAGTATATATATAAATATATATATATATATATATATATATGTAATGAAGTATTTTAAAATTAAGTACATAATATATATAAATATATATATATATATTTATATATATTATGTATTAATTTTAAAATACTTCATTACATATATATATATATATATACATATATATATATATATTTATATATATTATGTACTTAATTTTAAAATACTTCATTACAATCTCTGCAGGATGAACAGTAATACTTTTAAGAGAGAGAGGAGTCTTTATTAGTACACGTATATATATATATATATATATATATATATATATATATATATATATATATATATATATATATACGTGTACTTATAAAGACTCCTCTCTCTCTCTCTTTCTCTGTATATATATATATATATATATATATATACGTTTGTGCGTGTTACTGTGTGTGTATGCATGTGTGTACGACACAAATACACTGACACAGAAGTTGGCGACAAATCACTGAATTTATGAAAAGTTTAGCCATTTTTAATTATGTATCCTGTCGGCTTTTATCTCCACTTGGGTTGAGATTGCGCAACCCTTACACTAAAAAGTTAACGCGCAGTTACACGTCAAGTGCATGTCCATAGTAATAAAGTTTGAAGAGAGCTACCGTGTATGTGTGTGTGTGTGTGTATTTTATTTGACCTTGTTTTTGAGTCCTTCAAATAACTATTTAAAGTAAATATTAATATGTATAAAAATACAAGATCACCAAATTAAATAGCAGCACACTAAGCAAACTCTAATATATAGATAGAAAGACATTTATATATTAAATGTAAATAGAAGAATATTGCAATCTAAACACTGCTTCGATTACAATGAATGACTGCATTAAACGAACGCCGTTTTCTACTGTTCATTACGGCGAAAAATATACACTATTTTCCCATTCGCTATAATTAAACAAGTATGATTTATTAAATGAAGGCTAAAAATAATGACGGTAATAATAATTATAGAATTACATGAGGTAAAATTACATGCAAAACCACAATGATTAGAAGACGTAACTAATTATGATTTTTAAATATGCTTTATTCTCTGCTTGACAACTCAACTAATGACATTCTCGTTTCAGTCTTTACGAAATTTTCTGTGTGTATTTTGTCTGTTTTTTATTTAACCATCTTTGTATTCTCAAAATATTAAAGGATTTTACGATTCCGGTTATTTCAAACAGTAAAACTATATTTTCTGATTGATTTGCCGCAGTATTTGTTGTTGAAAACGTAATGAAATACGAAGCAATAAAATATTAAGATGCCCGTTTGGTTGTTACTTGTACACTTCCATACACAGAAACATACACGCACACATACGCAAACAACAAACACACACACGCGCGCGCATCCCCCACACGTACATATATATATATATATATATATATATATATATATATATATATATATATATATATATATATGTGTGTGTGTGTGTATATATAAAGGGAGAGAGAGAGAGAGAAAGAGAGAGAGAGGGAGTGTCCACAAAGTCAGGCTAAATTATGTAGCCAGACTTTGTGGAAGCATCCTGTAGCCGGACTTTGTTGACACCCTATATATATATATATATATATATATATATATATATATATATATATATATATATATATATATATATATATATATACAGGGTGCCCAGTAAATCTGGCTACATAATCTACACGATGCTTCCAAATATCTGGCTACATAATGTAGCCAGACTTTGTGGACACCCTGTGTATATATATATAAATATATATATATATATATATATATATATATATAAATATACATATATATATATATGTATATATATATATATATATATATATATATATATATATATATATATATATATCGCGGCGGATTGCTGACTTCTTAACATAGTTCTGATTTACAAAAAATGCAAATAACTGTTCCAAACAGACAAAACTTTTTTGATACCCTCAATTTTTATTGACTTTTTCTTTTGTTCTTTTCTTCTTTTGTTCTTGCTGTGTCATATTTATAACTTACAAAATGTTTACAATATTTATATATATGTATATATATATATATATATATATATATATATATATATATATATATTCTTCTTTATCGCTTTGATTTTTTCTCTGTGTTCCCGCTCTTCACTTTTCCGTTTTCCCTCATCTTCTCTCTATCTCTTACTTCCACTCTACTGGCTTTTTATATCCACATGAAAACAATGAATTTCCTTCTAATGATATGGACATATAATCTTCATCACGTCTTTTAAAACAACTTGTAATACAGTCGAGGTTGAAACGAAAAAAAATACCTCTATTAGTGTATGTAGAACACGCCATCTCGTTTGTTTGAACAAATATACCTCGTTATATATACATATATATACATATATATATATATATATATATATATATATAAAGCTGAACGTATGTGTGTGTATCTGGTCACGATTAGGCTCGTATATGGTTGACTACTGTAGAAAACGACACAGGAATGGTTATGTTTGAACTGACATAATGATGATTCATTAAAATTATGGGGTCTGCATACGCGCCTGGTCCACAAAGTATGGAAATAAAAAAAGTGTAAACATTAAAAAAAAAACGTTTAAAAGTGGTTTTGGTATAGATGTACACAATACTGTTTTGATAAATATGTTTTAACTTTAATAGGGATGGTATAACAAAATTTTTGGGTCTGCGTTCGCGCCTGGCCTCCATAGACTGGAAATAGGCACACATTTTAATACATACTTTTCATATCTCTCTGCGTAAGTATTCTTTGATAATTATGTTTCAGTTTGAAGAAATATGATATAATGAAATTATGGGGGGGGTTCGTTCGCGCCTGGCCTCCGTAGAATGGAAATATGTCAAAAAGTTTAACAAGGTTTTTTTTAATATAGATCCACATAATATAATGGTAAGTGTTTCAGTGTAAACAGGTATGGTATAATAAATTATGACGTTTATCTATTTTTTTTTTACTTTCATCATATTTTGCTTTGGTTTTGATACCCCCAAATTCGAAGCAATCACTTTACAACCCTTCCTTTTCACAACCTATCATACTTTCATAAATCAGAGTCCATTTTCTGTAGGGTATTTTTGAACCCAGTCAACGACGGTTACTTTTGCTAGTGTATATATATTTATATATATATATATACACATATATATATATATATATATATGGATATATATATATATATATTTATATGCAGTAGAAATTAATCATTATATTTATGTTTTAATTTTTTTGTATTCACGTATAAATAATATATATTTTTTAACGTCATCCTCCATGATAGCGGCAATTTCAGTCGATTAAATACTGTTGTTTTCTTAGTAATTATCTATACATTATCGCGTTAATCTTGACGAGTATTAGATTTGTAGTTTTATTAATTTTGTCGGGCCGAAATCCTATTTAGTTTTCGTCCTGAACAAGTTTACCTCACACACACACACACGCCCCCACACACACCCACACACATACACACACGCACACACACACATATATATGTGTGCATATATATGTGTGCATAAATATATATATATATATACATGTATAAATATATGAATACATACACATTAATATATATGAATGCATTTATTTATATTTACAATAAAGCTGACAGGGATGCGATTAGAAATGACATTAGATATGCCCAATGGGGAAATATTTACTCTCTTCCTGCTGAACCGTGCGCAAATGTATACAATGAATTGTTTAAAGCAGCAATTAAAGCACATTTTCCCACACTGAAGGTCTACAGCAACCCCACTCTCATCAATTGTATACTCTACTTGCGTAGCTGCGATTGCTCAGAGGCAACATGCATACCGCAGATTTATCCGGCATAGTCATTACTAATAGACAAAAAAAAAATTATAGAAGCTAGAAGTAATTGTAAGGAAGAAGTAGCGGCAGCTAAAAGATGATGTATAGAAACCAACAGTAACCGTATCAAAGCGCGGGATTTGAAACGCGTAATTTCTTAAAAAATCTAGAACAGTGAAGGAAATACTGGGTACTCAGCAATTCGCCCACT
Source organism: Euprymna scolopes (assembly GCF_053919585.1). Lineage (NCBI taxonomy): Eukaryota > Metazoa > Mollusca > Cephalopoda > Sepiida > Sepiolidae > Euprymna > Euprymna scolopes. Next base: position 121,340,002 of record NC_136486.1, on the reverse strand, counting down.
ATCCACCAATTTTGATGTTTTAGCACGGCAACCGAGAAAGCTAACATGCTTGCTCGCCAGTTTTCCTCAAACTCTACTTTGGACCAAGCAAACAACTTCCTCCCTGATATTTCTTTCGAAAAAGAATTAAACTAGATGATCCGAAATTAACTCCTTCTCAAGTATATGATATCATAAATAACGTAGACATTTCAGAAGCATGTAAAGCTGCTCTCATCCCGAAAGTGCTATTGACAACATGCCTGACCGATGTTGCACCAGCTCCCTCCAAACTGTGTAACAACTCCATAACTAGAATGCTAGTATGACTGATTGCTAACTGTTTCCGTGGTGCCAGTTTCCGACAATTCCGGGGAAGGAACTGACTAATTATATTACCCCCCCCATTACAGCTCTCCTTCATTTCTCCAAAATATTTGAGTCCATAATTAATCAAGCTCTATTTCACCATCTTACAACAACTAAACGTCGGCCTAACGAACAATATGGATTTAAGCAAGTCCTTTCTACTGCAGATATTCGAACTGTAATATCTGAACTTATATATTACGTATTGGAATAAAGCAGGGGAGTGTGGGGCAGTAGTACTAGATATATCTAAGGTTTTTGACAGGGTATGGTACGGTGGTTGTCTCATGAAAATCAGATGCTATTGAATTACTGGACGAAAACTTAACATAATCAAATCCTTCTCAAGGAAGAGAAGAATCCAACCTGACATCGCCCTCGTACGCCTAAACCATGTGATATAAATGCGGTGTACCTCATGGATAGATCATTGGACCTTTATTATTCCTGATATTCATAAATGGACTGCCTGATAAAATAGTATTTGTGTATATTTGCTAAGGAAACCACGTTCTATAACAGGCACGAGTGAAAACTGAATAAACACACATTATATGAAATGGTCTAGTAATATAGGGTCCAAAGTAGATATTAAAGTTCAATGCTGCAAATACTAAAATCGTTCGCTTTATAAACTACGAGAAACATTCTCAGCCACTAAATCTATGAATAAATATACATGACTTAAACGTACTTCCTGTAATATCCCCGACTTTCCATTCACCAGGAACGTGAGTTGGAACAGATACATTGAGAGCATTGTCAGGTCTGCTTCGATGTAGGTGGGCACTTACGGCTGAATGAACCCTATACCTCTACACGGCCACCGTATACAGTCTTGTTATCACATTGTGGCTGGGGCATTTGCAACTAGTTTCTCACTCCTGGGAAGGGTTAAAAAGGGAGTCACCAACCTGATGGGAACTGAACTGTCATCTAAGCGAATACCTCTGTCCCATCGAAAGAATATCCCTCTGTCTTCTTTACAAGTATTTTAATAATGGATTCTCCGTCGACCTACAAACCCTTGTATCTTTTCGATGTAAATACACTCGACAACCCCGACTAACAGAAAAGTATCACCCATACACAGTAGAGACAATTAGATGTTAAAAAGACTTCTACTTAAATTGTTTTTTCTAAAGAAATTCTAGACTTTGGAATTCCCTTCCAAGTTCCTGCTTCTCCAACTGTGTTAATATGCAAACGATCAAGTCTACTGTGAGATACACCTATCTGCTCAACTCCCTATATTATATCCATGCAACAAATATACCTTATAATAGATCTCTATTTCAAAGTTGTGCTATAAGCTTTTGGGAGTGGAGATGTACTATATATATATATATATATATATATATATATATATATATATATATATATATATATATATACATATGTGTGTGTGTATATATATATATATATATATATATATATATATATATATATATATATATAAATCTATTTCATCTTTAAACTGAAAACTCGAAAACTAATGATTCGATCTTACTGAATTTTTATTGGGCTGTTGCTACGAAAAAATGTACTAAGTTTCGTATTAATACAGCATTAACGTATAATGTTTATTGTAAAATTTTTCATCATATGTTAACAAAATATACATTTTAATATGTTAATATTTTACAATATTAATAATGACCCGAATTTCTCTACTTGTGTGTATGTGTATTCTAATGATTTCTACTAAATGAATCCATACACCGGTATTTACATTTCAGTGTGCGTTTTAAAAAAAAAATTTTTTCGTCTTTTGCTTTATAAAAGTTTTTCACAAATAGAACAGTCACCTGTTATGACCTGTTATTAAACACTGAAATGTAACATATCAAAACACATTTTCTCTTACTCTTTTACGTGTGTGTGTGATTTCGTTTTTCAATCATTTTATTTTTATTTTGACTTTTATTCTGCTATTTTTTTGATTTGTTGCACATCGAAATTTTTTTCGCGTGTAAGTATACGATTTTTTCTCTTGACACTTTGCGTATGTGCGTGTGCGTGTGTGTTTCTCTTTTTTACTTCTTAATTATTGATTTATTTTATCTAGCATTTTTTATTTGTTTGTTTATTTTTCGCGTTATAACTTTTTTTCTTCAATGTACCTGTTAAGTTTTGAGACATTGTGTTGAAAAAATATGGCGGCGTAGTTCAGATCAGTAACCAAGATGGCGACCAAGAATCAACTGAGGTCCGTGGCGTAGTTAACCTCTTAAGTTCTGAGATATTGTGTTGAACAAAGATGGCGGCGTAGTTCAGACCAGTATCCATGATGGCGGCGTAGTTCGGATCAGTAACCAAGATGGCGGCCAAGAATTAAATGCAGTCCGTGACGTAGTAAACGGCCAACTGATTAAATCCAAAATTCGACAATTTTTATTATAATTTTGGGACGTGTTCATTGGTTGTTTAGCACAGCCGTTGGTTATAAAAATGGTTGGCGAATCCATTCGTCTCATACCCCATTACACCTCTTGTGATGATGGGATGTGTCTCCTAGCGGCTTCGGCTGCATGGAGACAGGGTAGTACATGTCAAGGATTCGTCACTTGACACTCAGCCTAACAGGTGAGGGGCCGGAAACCGGCCCAGCACCTGTTGGACTGAGGTACACCGCCTGGGTAATACCTAGGAGGTCCACCCTCCCAGGCCTTGCCACTGGGCTTTCCGGTGGGGCAAGTTTATTGCTTGCTGCCTGAGGCGCCCCGACCGGGGAATGCCGACGGGGTTACTCAGCCAATTTTTAAAATTGCAGGAGTGCCCCTCCTTTAGGGGAGCCTGCGGGGTTCCCACTTTCCGGCCTTGTGCCACATTTTGCTGAGGTGGGCAGCAAATAAATATCTACCCCCATTACAACTCTGTTGTGATGGGATGTGTCTCCTAGCGGCTTCGGCTGCAGGGAGACAAGGATGTACACGACAAGGATTCGTCACTTGACACTCAGCCCAAAAGGTGAGGGGCCGGGAACCGGCCAGCACCTGTTGGACTGAGGTACGCCGCCTTGGTAATACCTAGGAGGTCAACCCTCCCAGGCCTTGCCACCGGGCTTTCCGGTGGGGCAAGTTTATTGCTTGCTGTCTGAGGCGCCCCACCACTTTTATGGTATTTTGAGCTGCGACGTAGATTAAGTATGCCGGGCTATTTTTATCGTAACCTATGAAAGTACCTTTTTCGCTTTTAGTATTAAGTTTACTGATGTTTTCTATAAATGCGAAACAATCAGAACCAAATAGATGCACTCTGTTCATTTTAGGGTTTACACCGAAAACCGCTTCATGCAGCCTTTCCATAACCTCCTATTGAACGATCTATTTCTGGTATATGCTGCTGCTATTAAAGCGTATGTCCATAAACTATGCGCTAATTTCGATTCGATAATAGGCATTTTGTCATCTCAAGAGACAAACTGTGTTGAACAAAGATGGCGGCGTAGTTCAGATCAGTAACCAAGATGGCGACCAATAATCAAATGCGGTCCGTGGCGTAGTTAACCTCTTAAGTTCTGAGATATTGTGTTGAACAAAGATGGCGGCGTAGTTCAGATCAGTAACCAAGATGGCGGCCAAGAATTAAATGCAGTCCGTGACTTAGTAAACGGCCAACTTATTAAATCCAAAATTCGACAATTTTTATAATAATTTTGGGACATTTTCATTGGTTGTTTAACGCAGCCGTTGGTTATAAAAATGATTGGCGAATCCATTCGTCTTATACCCCCATTACAACTCTGTTGTGATGGGATGTCTCCTAGCGGTTTCGGCTGCAGGGAGACAGAGTAGTACATGTCAAGAGTTCGTCACTTGACACTCAGCCCAACAGGTAAGGGGCCGTGAACCGGCCCAGCACCTGTTGGACTGAGATACACCGCCTTGGTAATACCTAGGAGGTCCACCCTCCCAGGCCATGCCACCGGGCTTTCCGGTTGGGCAAGTTTATTGCTTGCTGTCTGAGGCGCCCCGACCGGGGAATGCCGACGGGGTTACTCAGGCAATTTTTAAAATTGCAGGAGTGCCCCTCTATTAGGGGAGCATGCGGGGTTCCCACTTTCCGGCCTTGTCCCACATAATGCTGATATGGGCAGCATGTATATAAATACCCCCATCAAAAGTCAAAAATATTTTACAGTATCCTTATGTTGTGTTTCTGTGATATACGCGAGCTTTTTTATTTATTCTTGTTGAATCACTTTGGTCATAATAAACAACACGACAGATGTTGTATAGCTGGGGTCTTATAAAAGACATGATGGGGGAGAGAGAGATAAGAGGGAGGCACTTATACATATTACAGTTCTGTGGATTCCTATAACATTAGCGAGGAGACAGGGTGATCAGTTCTTTAATACAGGAGGATAATCATAACTTATGATGGAGGGGTTAAACAAAGTTCATATAAGATGATTACACATTACCTTAAGTTGTTAAATGACGACACATAGACAACAGTTAATAACATCGATTACTTTCTTTATTTAATTTGACCGGTCGAAATGATAATTGCCGTCAGGAATTCAAATTCGTTTCCACATGGTAAAATGGTCTCCCTTCGCTTCTAAAGGGATCCTCCTCTGCTCGACTGCTGACTCTCGACTCTGAACGCCCAACTGTCTTTTTTCTCTCATCTGCCACACCTAGCTCCTATATTGAGAAATCCCGTTCCTCCTTTGACGTAAGAGGTATGGCTCCAAATGTGACAAACTCACGTGGCTAGGACGACGTTTCCTAAACCCACTTCTTTTTTTTTACACAGTGGTCACCGCTTATCAAGGCCCGAAAGCCACTCAGTGATAAGGGTTGCTGCGAGTACATTACGTTAGTGTGGAGATTTGACGAAGTGTTTACTTAAGCGGACGGTTCATTAGGAATTTTTTAACGTTGGACTTGAACACATACAAGTTGTAGCCAGGTGGGACGAAGGCAGACGGAACAGAGTTCCACAGGCGTGCAGTTCTAAAAAATAAGCCTGGGTCATGCAATCCACGTTTTGATTTAGGTACAGACAAAGAGTGGGGTAAATTTTTCACAGTGGATTCGGCTAGACGGGTGTTTTTCGTGAATAATTGGCGAGGGGGGACCAGAGATCGGAGTTAAAAGGCGCCTGCCACGGAAATAACGACAAAACAAGGATAGGCTCGCAACGTCTTTTCTGTGGGAGATGTTGCAGGGTAGAGAAAAGGGCATCCCCCACTAAGCCACGAAGTCTATTTTGTACTCTGTCAAGGCAGGATAGGCGGTTTTGAGCAGCTCCTGCCCAGATATGGCAACATTATTCAATCCTTGGACGTATTTGGCTTTTATATAGATAGAGAATTACATCAGTAGTTAGATATCGTCTGGAGCGGTAGAAGGATCCCACCATCTTTCCAGCGACCTTGATGTACGTGTTCCATTTCAGATCAGGAGTAAAGGTCAACTCCAAAAGCTTGTCAAAACACGGGCCTCTCCCAGACGAGAGCCATCCATCTCAATTGATGCTAGATGGGGATCAGAGTGTTGATGATGTAAGGAAAGGAGTTTGGTGTTTGATGTATTAAATGTAACCAGCCTCATCTTCCTCCACTGAACCACGCGCTCGAGATCAGAGGAGAGAGAATCAGAGAGAACTGTCATTTACAACCTTTGATGTGTTGCCGTAGATGGTTGTGTCATCAGCATAGATGTCAACGAATGATTTAAGTATGTGTTTAGGGAGGTCATTGATGTAGATCAGGAAGAAAGTTGGACCCAGGATTGACCCCTGAGGGACTCCAGCATTAATACTGCAGGCCTCTGATTTTTTTCATCGACCACTACTCTTATGAGCCTATCGGAGAGAAATGAGTTAATGACCGAGAAAACTTTTCCAGTTATACCTAGCTTGAAATCTTTTGAAGTAGCCCCTTATGCCATACCTTGTCGAAGGCGTCTGATATTTCCAGAGCAATTGCTCTAGAATGAAAGCCTTTGTCAAGAGATTAACTAATCCTGTGAGATATAACCGTCAGCACATCTGCAGTAGATCTTGCAGAGCGGAAACCATATTGTGTGTCACTAAGAAGGTTGTTTCTGCTGAGGTGGTTGACTATTTTTCTATTTAATATGGCTTCCAGCAACTTACTCATAACACACAGGAGACGTATTGATCTGTACTGAGAGGGATATGACTCATCACTTGAATTCTTAAATACAGGGCAAACTGATGAGGTCTTCCAGGGAGTCGGAAAACACTTCTCCTTAAGGCAGCGCTAAAATAGTTTCGTAAGTATGGTAGCAAGTTCTGGTTGAAGCTTTTTCAGCACTATAGTTGGGATGCCGACAGGGCCAGTTGCTTTACTGGAATCAAGGTTCTTGATTAGCAAGGCGACCTCATGCACGGATATTTGTATGTTATCTTGCGTGTTCTGTGTTATAGGAGGAAATATGGGGAGTTGATGGCCTTCGTCGCATAGGGTAGAATGAGCTGAAAAGTTCCTTGCAAATAGTTTGGCCTTGTCTGATGCTGACAAGATGACCTCTGGTCCATTGATAATGGTTGGGATAGAACGCACACTTCTGTTCAGGATCCTATATGTTATTTGCCAAAGTTGGTGGGAACCAAGCCGCTGATCAGCTACCTTAGATGTAACAGACTGGGCATATAGCTCTCTGGCATTTTTATTACTCTTTTACAGTGGTTGCTGACAGTCCTGAAAGCAGCTTTAGTCTCAGTGCATCTATTACGTTGGTAGCTATGGAAAATATAGTTTCTGTGCGCGATAGCAGCAGCCCATTCTGGGGAGAACCATGGCTGCTGTTAGGTTTTTTTTGGAATTTTTTAGATGGTATTAATCGGCCTATGCCTACAATGAACCATTCGGTCAGATCTGATACTATAGAGGACACTTCCTATTTAAATATGGATTGCAGATGTAAATCAGATATGAATGTACGGAAGCTATCCCAGTCAGCCATAAAGTATCGGTATAACGTACGGTGGAGGGGTACGTCTGGGTACTTATTACATTTCGTTTTAATCTTAACTGATACGATGGAGTGGTCGAAGGATCCTAGAGGAGAATGAACGGAACATGAACATATATCAGGGGAAGTTAAGAGTAAAAAGGTCTTGGAGGCTTGCATATTGACCGGGTGTATCGGGCTCATGGGTCGGTGCGCGAACAATCTGGGTGAGGTCATAAACAATGGCAAAATCATGACAAAACCTCCCCTCATCGTCTGTCTTATTTGAATTGGTCATCCATTCCACGTTATGGACGTGGAAGTCACTACAGATGTGGATTATGCCGAGGGATGTCCAGACAGTATGTGGTCTATTTTCTTAGATATGCTCTTAAAAATAGTGGGGCAGATAGAGGGCAAATATGAATGCAGTGGTGTTAGCAAGTGCAACCCGGAAGCACATATAAAGTAAATTATGACCTTCTCTAGAGATATCCCTGCCACACGGGAAGCCATCCTTAATGTAGGCACATATTCAATGCCCATGGCGATCTTTGGAGTCAGATTTAGCTGTTAAGTTAGAGTATCCGTTAATTATAAACTTATCTAGGGAAGTGGTCGGCCCTATTCCAGCCTCGCTTAAGAATAATATGTCCGGTATCGTCTCCTGTAATTGGGTTTAAACCTCTAGAAGGTTGGAACGTAGACCCCTGATGGTGGAGAAGGAGACCTGGTAGTAGGCGTCTACGTTTGCAGATGGGGTTCTAGGTTTAATCGAGTTTTTGTTTTCTGGAGACATGTCATGTAAAGGTTTTGGGATTTGTTGAATAGGTCGGCATATTTGGTTAAAGCAGTACAGAGAGGGAAAGTAGGAGAGAAAAAGACAGGATTTTTTTTGTGGCACACGAAAAGGTAAAGCAGTAACAATTACCCAATAATATGGCATCGAGAGGCCCCACCAGAGATTACTACATGGTCCAGATCCACTCACCAAATGGCAATACAGCAGTCCCAGTATTTGCGTCTGCTGATAGGACAGTCTCCTTAGTGGTTAATCCAAGGTTCGGGTCCCTGACTATCAGGCGGATAACGTCAGCCCAGACAAAACGTTTACTTCCAGCAGCCTTACTAGTGACATGGCTATAAGGACAGACATAGAGACAGAAAAATTTCCGACATCTCAGACTACTGGTCACCAAGTACTACCGACCTTTAAGCAGCTTTTTCCTCACCCTTTGTCAGAAAAATCACTCATTGAATGAGGATTGAGGAACATTTAAAAAAAATGGGGGAGAGAGGAATGGGTACAAGTGACATATTTATATCTAAGTAGTATATCCGGTGCTAAGTTATCAATTCAGGACACTTTTGATGATAATCACCCATCCCATAATAATGGGTGAAGTTTGTCGTTATCTATCTCGAGTTTGAATAATGGAGCTTCACCTTTATAATTTAAATCCACTAATTAACATTTATCAATTTGTAAAGTCGGTTTAATATTAATTTACATTCGAGTTTAGTTAATTACTCAAGGTTTTAATTTAGGAGGTTCGTTTTCATAGGTGACCTTTTCTTTGCTAATGTCACTCTATTATATTTCGAATATAATAGAAATTAAGACTAACAATATTAGATGGTTCTATTGTCTAGCCAGGAAGCAAACATTTTCAATATATCTAGGCAAGCTTGCAGTAATAGTATATATTAAGTGTATTACTTAAATAAATCCTAACTTTATCTACTCTAATAGAGAAAAATAAGTTCGTGCATGTTGTTTTGTTGTTTATCCCTAGTTTACTTTGATGCATAGGGGTGTGACGATAAGACAGGACAGTAGAGTCAAATAAATACAAAAAAAAACAAGAAAAACAAGTTTAAACAAGGTAACATTTAAAACATTTAGGATGAATTTTAAAAATACTTATCGTCTGCTTGCCATAATGGTCCGGCGTCTTTTTGCCAACTGGCATGTTGTCGTGCCTTTCCAGAGCGTAAGAAGATTTCTATTTCCGGATAACTTGTGCACGTGTTCTTATCTATTTATAGAATAAAAGTTGTTACGTTCAGATGTGTAAATATAAAAATTACATTTTTTTAAACAATCCGATTTTTCTTCTTTTTTTTTAAGTCCGAACTTTATTTACTCTAATAGAGAAAAATAATTCCCGGCATTTTTTTTTGTTTGTTATCGCTAGTTTACTTAGTACCATAGGGGGTGGCGAATAAGACAGGAAAGTAGAGTCAAATAAATACATAAATAAAACAAGAAAAACAAGTTTAAACAAGGTAACATAAAAACATTTAGGATAATTTTAAAAATACTTATCGTCTGCTTGCCATAATGGTCCGGCGTCTTTTTGCCAACTGGCATGTGGTCGTGTCTTTCTAGAGCGTAAGAATATTTCTACGTCCGGATAAATTGTGCACGTACTCCTATCTATTTATAGAATAAAACTGTTACTTTAAAACTTCTGCAAACAAAGAATTCTGAACGATCGTATTTTTCAACCAAACAAATTTTTTCAATATATTTTACATTTGCATTGTTCATTCTTTTCTACCTGACCTTTCAAATTTTGTTTTCATAAAAGAATGAAGAATTGATTGTTTTTACAAAACAAATAATATCTCAACTATTTTATATGAAATTTAAAAATAGCGAAATTCTAACATTCCATATTCTGAATCTATCTCTGAACCTTGCTTACGAGGTTCGAGTCTCGGCTTATCCTAATCTCATTTTCCACTTATCTAATGGTTATCTTATTTACAAGAAAAGGGGGCAGCCCTTCTTGTAGCAACCCCCTCTGTTTACTATAGACTCGATGATAAGTAGGGCATTCAAGAGGACTCTACACTTTGGCGTACCAATCCGGTTTCTTATGTCTGCTATTTTAAAAGAACATATTCAAACCTGGTTTTCATGTACTTTCGAGCCCAAGCAAACGTTACTCCTTAGGATTTGTTATAACACAGGTATTCTATGGGAGTAATCCTTCAAATAATTTCGTTAAATACATTGCAGCGTGTCCTACTTGAGAGTAAAGGTATTCCATCCTTGTCACTGTTTTTGCCTGGCTTCTTGATAAGTTGACGGTGAATTCTTCTAACATTACAAGCAGAAACTGAATTTTTGTGTTTTGTTCATTCCTTGGTTTGACGTTTGGACTTTCAACAAATGAAGACAATGTTCTTTGATCTCTTAGAAGCTCTTTGGTTAGATCTACGAATAAAAAACATCATGCGAAGCCTGCAACAGCATGTGCCTTTTACTAGTTGTCAATTGATGTGTTCTTGTCATTTTAAGCGATCTTTAACACGTAGTAAACACTTAAAATTACCAGAAAAAATCTAAATATGTGTTCACATTCTACAAAATTACCTTGTTATGTTCTTTCGGTGTACCAATATTCACTTCTCTGCGTTTCATAGCAATTTCAAAACTAAAAAAATAAAGTATTGGTCGGTAATAAAGCGATACACGGGGTTTATATGGATATTCTTAATCTAGACATTTCTAAAATTTTTGCAAAATATCTATGCAGCAGTTAGAAAAAAAATGTTTAACACAGAATAAATAATCATTAACGTCATTACCCATCTGTTAAATTTTAAGGTCATGGAAAAGTTTGGTATAATATGTAATGGTTCCAGCTAGAAAGTCGGCACGTGTCATGTTTTCAAAAATCGCATACCCAAGCTAAATTGAATGCAACTGTTTAAACAGCCGCTATTCCTCCAAAGTTTTGGCTGTTCATATTTAAGTTTCAATTCAAGAATCTTATGGTTTACGTCAATTAAAAAAAAATACTTTCACATCGAAGAGGCAAAAGATAAACTTCAAACCAACTTAAAATATTCACCTCGTAAGCAACAAAATATCTCTATGCGTAACTGTTTTATTCAAGGTTATACAATGCAACATTCAGTCCATATGCCTTGAGTTTCTCTCAAACTTTCGGGTTTAAACAATCGATAAATATTATGTGAAAATTGTACAAATAACTCTGCTAAGTACAAAGACACCTGCAGTGTTCGTTATACCTCAAAATTTTGTTGTCCGATAGCTACTTCTATACAGGGAACACATCGATATCAAAAACGGAAATCTCAGAAACTACTCAATCATCTACGTTATTTCAAATTGTCTAAAATATAGCTTTTGGTCATCCTAATGTTAACTTATCTATACATGTATTTCTTCGTACTACCCCTTTTGTGTTTTATGCATTTCTCTCAAAATGAGAATAATAACACTTTCCTTCTAAATCTTGCTCTTTTACACATACTGTCTTCTATGTGCCTATTATCTTTCAGAAATCCTCCTGACTAACTAACTTTGAAACCCCCACACTTTTTCTTAACAGATAACAGTCGTAAAATTAGGCTTTCCGATTAACATAATAAATAGTTTTACGATGCTATACTTTAGATATGGAAAATATTGTTCTCCTTTAAAACTAAAATTGTTATCACATTGTTTTTGTTTCTAATTATTTGCCTGCCTGGTAAAGTCAATAATCATCGAAACGGTCTGCACAGCGTAACAAGATATGACTTTATTTACCGGGAGGTTATATATATATATATATATATATATATATATATATATATATATATATATATATATATATATATATATAAAGAGTAAACTAAGAGTACACGAAGACCCCGAGTGAGAGCCTGGGCAGAGAGTACACTGTGTTAAATTTTACTACAAGACCGGTTCGTTTAATAAAACCCATTACAGTTTCATGCTTCAGTTCGAATGTGAAAATACTCCATCCAAAATAAGAATTTAGAATTGGGTGGACCACTTCGAGAAGTCTGGGACCGAATGGAACCTCAACCATGCCATAGAGAACCGTCCAAGCAACTAAGGACGTCCCAAGAAGCGAACAGCCGAGATGGTCGAAAGAGTGAGAGAGTCTTTCCAGTAGAGTCCGAAACGCTCTGTGCGTAAGCGAAATCAGTCCCTGGGTATGTCCTGTGAGACTTGCAGGAGAGTGCTGGTGAACGATATCAGGGCTTACCCATACAGAATACAGCCACTGCAGACCCTTACATCATCAGACAAGAAGCAGGGGAGGGCTATGGCGGTCAAGATTCTCTAGAACATCGAGGAGAGACCAAGTTTCCTTAAACTCCTTTGGACCTAAGATGAAGCCCGCTTCCATATTTATGGAAAGCCGAACTCCAAGAGAAATATCTGGTGGTCCTGCATACCCAAAGAAATAGCCACCAAACCCCTGCATTCTGCTAAGTGCACGGTGTGGGCTGCAACCTCGGCTAGAGGCATCATCGGACCAATCTTAATCAAAGAATCTGGCGCAACAGTGACAGTAACCAAGTAGCTGTATGTGAAGGTCATCAAAACCTTCAAGAGTGAGTTCCATCTACACGTCTCTCATGAGCAAGTTCTGGTTCCAGCAGGACGGAGCAAGTTCTCACACCTACAAACCTATCCCTAGAGTGGGTGAAAGAGAACTACTTCGGAAACCGAGTGATAAGTCTCAAGACTGATTTTGAGTGGGCACCTATTAGCTGGGAACTAAGTCCCCCGCATGTTCTTCTTTGGGGCTATATTAAGGACATAGTCTACGCAGGGAAACTCAGAACCATCAGGGAACTCAAGGAAGCCATCAGTGAGGAGATGAGAGCCAATACCAATTCGGTCTGTAAGAACGTCATGGAAAACTTCGTGCTGCGATCCAAGAAATGCATGGAGCTTAATGGAAACCATCTAGACCATATGCTGTGGAACGGAGAAAAACAGGTCAGAGAGGCTAGTGTTTTGATGTGAAGTTTTTAATATAATAAACTAGTTATGATCAACGTTTCATTTCATTCGAACCAAACACGTAGTATCGGTGCCTTATTAGAGTTTGGGGTCACCATGTATATATATATATATATATATATATATATATATATATATATAAATATATATATATATATATATATATATTTATATGGTTGTATATATATATATATATATATATATATATATATATATATATATATATATATATATATATATATATATATATATGTACTCGAAGCCGAATTAAATATTGAAATGCTTAAATCTTTGGTTGTCCGGGGCGAAACTCCCTGAAAATGTGCAGGCTTTTTAAAAATTATCATACTAGACTGGTATAATTCGTAACAAAACGAACATACATTTTTAAACCTAGAAAATATACTCCCCGCAAGGCCACTTATATATATATATATATATATATATATATATATATATATATATATATATATATATATATATATATATATATATATATATATCTTCTTCTTCTTTCTTCTTCTATCTTCTATCTATGTAAATAAAATGAACTCATTTTTCCCGCCTGAGTTTGACCTAAATAGGATTAAAAATCAAGACATTACCTGCAAATTTCTTACACACACGCTGCACCACAATATCTGAGATGTGTTATAGGAATATTAGCTTTCCATAACATCGCTGATCGTAGATTCTTGTATTTCATCTGGTGAGAGTTCGCTGCAAACATCGCTTAGGATCAATGGAAGTAGTAAACTCTTGTTTCTCTATTAGATTAATCCTTCCACCGCGACCCATTTGCATCGGATTTGATCGTTCACAGTAGTAAATTACGGGAAACACCGGTTGCTTAAAAAATGTGGGTTGGCATACAGCTATTCTAACGGTTACTTATTCCTTTTTTTACACTTTTTTACTTATTTATTGTTCTTTTTCTTTTATTACCACCACCAATGCGTACTTACACCATCTGTCCCTTTTTTGGTTTTTTATTTTATTGTTTTTCTCATTATCGTTTGATGTTTACACAAGAAAACTCGCGTTTATTACAAAAAAAAATTAACGAAACGAACTAATCATGGATTCTATGTTTGACAAAAATCTCTTACAGTCGACAATTACTACTTCCGTAAAACTGTATTTATTCAACGTTCCTTTGTTTTCCACCATAACGTTTTATTTTTTCTGTGTTTCCTGAGTTATCTTTTTTCTTTACCAACTGCGACTGATTTACGGTCAGACATAGACTGGCCTACACCGGCAATCATCGGTGCTACCATCGACCGTTCTAGATATGTTCATAGGATCACTCCACTTTATAGTTTCCTTATTTTATATCTTTTCTTTTCCCCTTCCGTTATGTTTCCAGTTATTTTTAAGGAGATACTATATTCATAGTTTCCTTATTTTATAAAACAAAAATATAGTAGGCAAAAAAAATAAATGTTCTGTCAGCAACAGTACAACTTCAAAATATCAATATCGCCCACCTCCAGAAGAGAGGGAATTCCTGTCCGTGATAACCGTGGTAAAAGAAGACTCACTCCAATCGCCAGAAACACCCACACACACAATTTGCAGGACACTGCCGACTCGTCTCTAGCCTCCTGCTTTCATAGTGGTCAGGAATTATCCATTTGCATAATCACATGAGAAAGAAACGTGATTTTCCGAGAGTTGCATGGGGTAAACGCGAATAAAAACCCCCGGACGCCATCTTGGAATTCTCTTTTCCCCCCAAACGGTGACACAACAGACGTACTCGAGGTAAGCTCTTTTTCCCCTCATTTTAGTTATTGCTACTTCTGCTACATTTTATTAATTTTTCCCCCTTACGTTATGTTGACAGGTATTTTTAAGGAGATACTCGATATATATCTTTCTTATTTTAGTTATATTGCCTTCAGTCAGCTATGTTCACATTTATTTTTTAGATGATACTAAGGTGGAGGAGTGAATTCTTATTAGCTTAGTTATTATTCCTTTTTTTCTTAACTGCAAAGCTACTATGACAGCGCAACATATCGTCTCTGACCGATAGTTACAATCTACGAAACGAAACGAAACGAATTGGAAAATAAACACAAAAAATACAAAATAAACTACGGCTAAATATTTGGAAAAACAAATAAAAAAACACAAAAAACATCCGAAAAATTATATACTAAAATATATTAGACATATAGAAATTTTACAAGGTAGGTTTCTCCAAGTTTATTTTTGGGATTTATTTGCATTGCGATATTTTCGGTTTGTTTTGTTTTTTAAAAGTACTCTGCTCAACTGACACCCATGATTATCGGTATTGCCTGATCCGTGCTTGACGGGAATTCCCTTTCAGTTTTGGTTCACAGTTTTTTGCCAGGGAGAGGAATGAATGCAGCTAGGCATCTTTCGCGGCCCGATCACTACGAACGCCGGATTGGAATATTCCCTTTAAATTGGGAGCTGGTTTCCACCCCCATCATCTTCGGGAAGCAAAACTTGACCACCACTGAAACAAAGTAAACAAGCGCCAAAAGACTGGCCCGCAGTAATTAAAAAATGCCACGTCATCGTAAAGACCCCGCGATTACCTCAGTAAGCGGCTAACTGTCAATCAACCTCTGCGACTTCTACACCCATAATTTAACAAGGTTCTCGATTCCTAGGTGGTTGCTATTGTTGTTTCCACCTTCGCGTCAAGGCTTCGAGGTTCAATCCGATCTTCCTAGTTAAACTTTCATTTGTTTAATGTTTTTTAACACACACACCTACAAACACACGGGCAACGCTGGGTACCCACCGATCGTATATATATATATATATATATATATATATATATATAAATATATATATATATATATATATATATGAGAGCTAATAGTTAATAAACCATGTTAAAAAACTTTGAAAAAGAGTTAAAAACCATATTTACTTTAAAAAGAAAACACGAAGTAAGTTGATAGTCCATAATTTGCGGAGTTTCGAAAAAATACCTTTCTTCTCATCCAAGGCTATGATTTTGCAAAATGCGGGATCGGATTTTGCTAGGAACAGTATTTGATGAAATTACAAGTAAGTCAAAGACCTTACTTGATAAAAACATGAAGCAGAGGGAAAAGGGTGAAGAAAAAAGTGATTTCAAGTGAATAGATATTCTGGTGAAAGGTGAAGTATCCAATGACAAAAAGTCCAAAATTCAAATCCAAGAAAGTTGGTTAAATTTCCATTCGCACAAGTAAAATCCAAGGGAAGCGCGTAGTTGGAAGATGGTCCGAAATAATCCAAAAGACCTCAATCCGTGGAATAATTCACAAATAGGTACAAGAAGAAGGGAAAAGAATGCCAATAATATTATTAAAAGGAAAATAATATATGCTTTTTGGCTGTCGAGGCAAGACGAAATTAAGAAAAAATGAGTGAAGAAGAAGTGAGATAAAATGAGTCAAGAAAAAGAGAGAAAAAATTTAATGGTGATTGAAGTAAATATAAAATAGAAAAAAAAACAATGTTAAAATGACCCAGACAAGCTGACGTTAAAAGGCGCCAAAATATAGAGTAAAAAAGAGGTCAACTGAAATGCAGAAGTTATTACTGAAGCAAATATAAGCAGGAGTTATTAAAAGACACCACATGAAATGAAAAAAGTTAAGTGGAGAGGATAGCCGGTATCTGCAAATTCGGGATAAAGCAAGTAAGTATGTAAGTATATGCATATAGTAAAATATAAGTAATTATACATAAAGGATTTGAAAGTTTAAGGCAGATTGATATATTTTGTAGATATGCATATTTATAAACTAAAAGGGGAAATTTCAGATAAACCCCCGCAAATCAAAGACGAAATACAGAATTAAGATAGTTTGGCTAGGCGAGATGATACTTTTCTTTGCTAATGGAGTCAGAGATGACCCAATTTCCAGGATCAAATCTCCTGACCGCCAGTAATCGTGTCACCATTCACTTCAATAATTACACTACTTATGTCTCAAACTATGTGTAACCATTATATTAAATTTTATAATTACATTAACAATAATCAGCCCCTACCCACAATGATACGAATTAATTTCTAACCATAATAATTTGAGCCCGATAATAAGATTAAGAAGACAGAACAATATTTTATTTAACCACCTTTTAGCGCCAATGTAATAACAATCATTCCCTGAAAAAGTTTTAAAAAGTATATAGAATTTTTTAATTACTTTGTAAAGTACAGTATTTGTCTTTATAAAAATTCCATTATCATTTCATTGGATGTCTGACTCAACAATGCCTTATATTTTGAGGTATCATTTGCTTGTTTAATGGATGACAAAAACAAAAACATAATTTTCTTTGAATTGCTAATAAAAAAACACACACATAATTTTTTTTCTGTTAATTCTTTAGAAAATCTGTTCAGCGGTTTCAGAATCAATAAGAATAGCACTCACACAGAGAGGCAAATTTTAATATATATATATATATATATATATATATATATATATATATATATATATATATATATATAGTGTTACAATTAAATAATTCCATGAGGAAATCCGGGTATGAGAGCTCAATGTGGTAAACAGAGCAATAACATAAAAATATAACACGGAAATTACATAATTGTCGATGCAATAATTTATTTCTACCTTATGGTATTTTCAAGCATCTAAGCTAGACAATTACATTTTTGATACTGAAATAAAGAAAGAAAAAGAATCGGGTCCCGACCGTCAAAACCCAAAGAGGGTGGTAGCAGCAATCCACTCCATACAGTTTATAGAGAGGTTGGGAATTAAGTAAGTATGGGAGGGATTTTTTTTTAAAAACAACAAGAACATTATGACACTTAAACGACTGTCCGGTAACCCGACGTAACAACAGCCACACACACACACACACACACACACACACACACACACATACACACCTAAATATGCACGTTCTTACCCGTAACTGACTTGACACGCGTTTACTAACCTAGGAAGGAGAGGGAATATACTGACAATCGGCTGCGCGTAAGGGAAAGAGAAGAAGAAAGAAAAAGAAGGAAGAGAAGAGAGTGACAATCCGCTGCCTGTAAAATGGTTCAATTTTGTCTAGACTCTCATAGAAAGAGAAGGGAATTGTCTAGCTTAGATGCTTGAAAATATCATAAGGTTGAAAACAATTATTGCATCGACAATTATGTAATTTCCGCGTTATATTTTTGTATTATATATATATATATATATATATATATATATATATATATATATATAGATAGATAGATAGATAGATAGATAGATATATGTGCGTCTATGATTATACACAGAATTTTCTAGGCTGCATTCCTGTATTATTGGTGAATATATTTGCAGTTAAATACTCATATATATTTTTACAAGTTACTATACAGCTCTACTTAGTAAGTAAGAGTTGATCTAGTATATATTGAAAACCGATCAGTTCGATGTGATATTTACTTATATTTTTTTTATGTAAATAAATATAAGTGTATCTATATATATATATTATATTATATACATATATATATATATATATATATAAAATATATTTTAGTCATCGACATACAGATCTGTTTCGTTGTTTCACAACTCATCAGTGCCGCTAGACTAACACCTATCCCAAGCCGAGGATCGAACCTGGAACCGTCGTGATGACAGTCGGCAGTTCTACCCCCTGACTACGGAAGCGGTGCCCGCAAATTAATCTCTCCGAATGTCTATTTAAATAAACATCCGTCTGCCACTCGTAGAGGGCTCAAACGATTGTTTGTAAACAAACCGCGAGCTTCGCATTTTTTCAGCTAAATTAAGTGGCGAGTGAGATTATTTAGAATAGTGTTCAACCCAAGAGGGGGGCTTTATAAAATATATTTTAGTCATCGACATACAGATCTGTTTCGTTGTTTCACAACTCATCAGTGCCGCTAGACTAACACCTATCCCAAGCGGAGGATCGAACCTGGAACCGTCGTTATGACATTCGACAGTTCTACCCCCTGACTACGCAAATATATCTCTCCGAATGTCTATTTAAATAAACATCCGTCCGCCGCTCGTAGAGGGCTCAACCGTTTGTTTGTAAACAAACCGCGAGCTTCGCATTTTTTCAGCTACACTTATATATATATATATATATATATATATATATATATATATATATATATATATATATATACATAAATGTAAACGTGTCTGTGTGTGTATCCGTGTGCATGTGTATCTGTGTGTCTGTGTGTCTGTGTACATTTCCCTACGAGAAAATCCTGTCAATTTTTAGTCTACCGACTCGAAATTTGCGATACAGGGTACTGAGATTTGGTAAAATACATGTGATCGTTTTTTGGCCATAAATTTGGCGATTAAACGTACAAAGTTCAACGATTTCACCTTTGAGAACTCTACCAAACCGCTCGGGCAACTTTGGGTCTACACACTTGAAATTTTAGATATAGGTTCCTTGGCCATGGATCTTACTAAATAACCTGATTTGAGCCCAAAACAATAAATTTTAAGGGACCATAATAGGGATCAAAATATAAAAAAAATGACGTCTGCGGTCTCTTTCAAATTACTCAAACAATTTCTGGTCTAAATATTTGGAATTTTAAATAAAACGTATTCAGAGATATGGCAAGCTTTTTCATCAGTTTGGGTCGAAAATATACCAATATATAAATGTGTTTATGCATGTGTGTGTGTCTGTTTGCATACCTGCCTTAAGCTTTCAATAGAGGAGACGGATTTTACCAAGATCGGTATCGTTTTAAGTTCGACCTTTCATGCGACAAATAGCGAAAAATTGTCCCAAAACATAATTATCTCCGTACACTAGACACTTTTCTACAAGGGGTGCAGATTTTTCGCCGATATTTTTAAATCTATCTTCTCCTTTAAATTGTCTAGCCTTCACTTTAAAAATAAATGTCGCTTCCAGTTTGACGGTGGTCGTAACAGCATAAACGTTAGCTTTACCCCATTCTATAACTCATTTGCGGTACGGGATCGAGGCTGCCTTCCTACTACCACTTTTCTTTTTTTCAACATACACATCCAAACACCCGGACAACGTCGGGTGCCCATGCTAGTATATATATATATATATATATATATATATATATATATATATATATATATATATTTAAAGTGATGGTTGTGTAGTTCCAACGAGAGAAAAAAATGTATATTTAAAAGAGAGTAGCAATCAACAATTGTGGGTTTTTTTAAAGGTTTTCATCATATTTTTATTTTAAAATATTTTTATAACGCGTTTCGAGCTTAGGGTGTGCTCTCTTCAGATATTTTCGTAAAAAGTTTTTCTTTAAAATGGGAGTTTGTAGATATGCCTCCGCTGATATTAAATATGTTTTTCAGACTGATGCTATGCGTGTGTTCAGTGTTCAGACATTCCGTCTCCAACTGTAAGTGTTCACAGTGTCGGTCAAAGTTAGTTTCAAAGAGTGTTTTTTAGTCCATATGGCCAAGGTTTTTATGGCTTGTTTAGGGTTCTTTTTAAAGACTTTCTTTCCCCATGTATAGCATACACTCACACACAATCACATACGCATACATATACATTCATGTACATGTACACATGCACACGCACACGTACGCAGGCACACACACATACACACACGTACATACATAGAAATATATGTAGGAGCATACATATATACACATATACACATACATACCCATCTACACACTCACACACGTACTCGCATACATCCACAGCTAACAATTATTTTTATTTTTTTATTTTTTCATTTTATATATATATATATATATATATATATATATATATATATATATATACTTTTTTTTTGTTGGAGACAGAATGTCTGAACACTGAACACACGCATAGCATCAGTCTGAAAAACATTTAATATCAGCGGAGGCATATCTACAAACTCCCATTTTAAAGAAAAACTTTTTACGAAAATATCTGAAGAGAGCACACCCTAAGCTCGAAACGCGTTATAAAAATATTTAAAAAAAAAAAATATGATGAAAACCTTTAAAAAAAACCCACAATTGTTGATAGCTACACTCATTTAAATATGTATATATATATATATATATATATATATATATATGTATATATATATGCGTGTGTGTGTATATACACGCAGTCTGAATTTTTCTATTCATCTGCAAATGTGCATTATCTATTTATATATATATATATATAAATATATATATACATATATATACATATATATATATATATATATATATATATATATATATATATATATATATATATATATATATATATAAGAATTGGATGCTTCCTCAAGTATCATAAACATCGTAACCTTTTACGTCTATTATTCTATTTGGCATTTCATCCGAATCACCAACGTGGGGCGTTATTTTCCATATCGGCGAGCGAACCGTAAACATGATGCATTGATATCTGAATAACATATGTCATCAAGCAAGTAATTTGTTTAATACCTAAGGGAATTGGAAACCAGTGTCGTCGGTGAATTCTACGAATTCGTTCATTGAACGGTCTCATCCGCGGTACTGATTCGAAAGAGAAACACAGTGAGAAAGCACTAAGGGATAGGCATAATATATTTGCAACTACCGATTGAGCGCTGTGTTATGCAAGCCATCTCTTATATGAATATATGATTGCAATAGCTAAGATGATTAGATTAGTTAGGCTAGGATTGATCGCTAACTAATTGCCCTAGAGGAATTTCTATACGTACAAACTTATCGTACGAAGGTTAGTCCAATATATCATGAAACAGTTGATAGAGTTCACAAATTAAGAATATCATACGCAATAAATATAAATAACTATAAATAACTTATAAATAAGTGTCCATATATATATATATATATATATATATATTTATATATATATACATTTATATATGTATATATATATATATTATAAATATATATAAACAACTTATAAATAAGTGTCCATATATATATATATATATATATATATATATACATATATATATATATATATATGGATGTTTTTACGTATGTATATATAAGTATATATATATGTGTATATATATGTATATATATATATATATATATATATATATATATATATATATATATATATATATATATATATATATATATACAGTAGCGTCCAAAAGTTAAGGAACGATCGATCATTTTTTTATGGCTTCTGACTTTATCTATGAAAAAGAAAAAAAAATGGTGGATTTTCCAATGTTTAATAATGGTAGTTAAAGACACTTTTTTTTTTTAATTTTGATTTTGATACATATTAGTTTTTTTTTTTTTTGTTTTCATATGAATAAATTCAATTAAATTACAGGCGTCCAAAAGTTAAAGAACGAGGAAAATTCATTATGAAAACATAAAAAAAATCCTTTCAGTATTTAGTGAAAAGCCCCTTGTTTTCAATCACACTATGGCATCTTGTTTTCAAGATGGCATAGTGTGATTGAAAACAAAGGGATTTTCACTACATACTAAAAGGATTCTTTATTTTTTCATAGTGAATTTCCCTTATTCCTTAAATGTTGGACGCCTGCAATTTAATTACATTTATTTATATGTAAGAAAAACAAAACTGATATGTATTGAAATAAAAAAGTAAACATTTTTTTTTGTCTTTTACTACCATTATTAAACATTGGAAAATTCACCAATTTTTTTTTTCTTTTTCATAGATAAAGTTAGAAGCCATTAAAAAGAATGATCGATCGATTCTTAACTTTTGGACGCTTATATATATATATATATATATATATATATATATATATATATATATATATATATATATATATATATATATACAGAGAGAGAGAGAGAGAGAGAGAGAGATATTTATATACACGAAAGTTATATGAGTTTATCAGATTTTTTTCTGTTTATGAATTCATAAACATCGGCCTTTTAAGCACAAAATATTCGAATTTGCTACTATTATAAACTATAGTTTTTATTTATAATTAATATTACAACATTTGTTTTGTTCTATTTAGAAAGGTCCAACAAAATCGTAGCAGCAGATTTCCAAACGCGAGTTTCCAGATTAAACGAAAATTAATAAAGTGATGAGCAACAATACCCGGTACGAATTTTCATAATGTTTTTCCCCTTGCGAGCTGCTTTTTAACAACCCAAGTACCCTCCATTTGGATGTGTTGTGTATGACTTCGCGTGATTTTACGTGGCCCCCTGTCAGAAAAAAAAAACTACCGGTGCCACTTCACTTCAGAGGATTTTCCTGTCTCAGCCCGTCTCCGCTCGACACACATACGCGGGGCCGATTAAACGGTAAGCATGCTCTGTTTTCCTTACATTCCCAGCCCTCTTATCATAGATATATTAGAGAACACTTGTGTACTTCTCAGAAACCCTAATAATATATATATATATATATATATATATATATATATATATATATATATATATATATATATGTGTGTGTGTGTGTGTGTGTGTGTGTGTATGTGTGTGTTGGTGTATATATATATATATATATATATATATATATATATATATAATTTTAGTTAGCAAAAAGCATATTTTATTTTCACTAACATAAAAATAGGAGACAAATTATAAATACCTGCGTGAATACTTTTTTACTCGATGGCAATTGTACAGATCGAGGTCATTAATTATCAAAAGTGAAATTAATGCAGTGAAAGGTAAGGTTCACTGCCTACATTCATGCGTCCAATCATATGCGTCATTTGGACAATGATTATTATGAGTGTGGTGTAGTTTTTTTCTAAGGGACATCATAATCGGTTCCCGATCCGCCAGTGTAGTGTTTCACATCGTTTTCAGGAACATATTTTTGCTTAGATCTGACCTTGTCATTGGTACTAACAATGACACAATCAGATTAACGTTTTGGATTTTTCTCTGGAAATATATCAGTTCAAACACAAGCATTTGTAGAAAGTATATTTAGTAAAGATTTCTATCCACTATATCTTGCAGAATGTTAAGTTTTGTCTCAGCCAATGAGAGGTATATAAAATTATATAATCTTGCGTTATCTTAATAGTTACGTGCGTATAACCTGAAAATCCCAGATAATCTCGCTGGACGGAATTATAATCCTATAAGACTAGTATTTAGACGCACATATCTAAACAGAGTTTTGCATATATGCTATCATTTATAAATTTGAAACACTCTAAAGCCCATAATCGAAAATAATGATAGCTGAACTATAATTAAGTAACACTTTATTTTTAGTTTATGCTAACACTTAACATCTGACCCTAGACTATATTTTATATAATGAAACTTTCTATAAATACATAAACATTGAAGTAAACATCGGATTGGAAAAA
The DNA here is from genome assembly GCF_053919585.1 of Euprymna scolopes. Classification (NCBI taxonomy): domain Eukaryota; kingdom Metazoa; phylum Mollusca; class Cephalopoda; order Sepiida; family Sepiolidae; genus Euprymna; species Euprymna scolopes. Next base: position 121,315,617 of record NC_136486.1, on the reverse strand, counting down.
AATATATCAAATAATGGAATTAAAAGAAATGTGTTTCGGGAAAGTTAGAAATGAATAAATAACTTTAATATTGCACGCGACATTTTAACTACGATATTTTGGATTTTGTCCCATACAATCTTCTTCATGTGTCATTAGAAAGAAATATTTACTCAAATAGACAACGGGAAATATGCTAGCTATGGCAGATTCAGTATTATTAAGCAAGTGATTATTATTTAATTGCAGTAGGTGTGTGTTAATATTTGTGACAGATAAAGGTAATACACATTTTAGGATAAATAAATTAAATACATTGTTATTGTCTTCTATTTCGTTTTTATAGCCTTGACCTATTCGTTTTTTCCCTTTCATCGTCCTATTTTATCTTACATTTTTATTAAAACAGAACAGGTATTTTGTACGATCTGTCATATATCTTAAATGCTTGATGAGTAATGCAATACTAAAGATTAACAAACAGAGAATAATAAAGTCCGTGTGGGTGGGCATATATGTACTGAAGAGATAAAGTACAGAAATCAAAATAATTCCCAAAGACGACCTGGCTGTAATTTATAGTTGTCCGGTCAAACGCAATTAAAGGTACTCGTTGAATCTCAATTTTCGTTTAATCTGTACTTGATATACACCGATATGTTCTTCCGCTCGGACTCGACTATTTAAAGCACAACTACTTACAGAAGTGATGACAAAATTCATCATAATTTACTTCATCAAGCAATCCTGAACAATGTTGCTTATTTTTTATTTTACTGTTGCTTGTATTTTGCTTCAGACTTCATTTCTGTACTGTTTTGTTTAAACATTTTCTTCTTGAACATGTGGATTGTTGCGTGTCTTAGCAGCATTTTCTAAATCACAATGAATAAAACATCAATCTATCTAGGCAATATAAAAAAGTAAGACTTCGTTCAGCAAGAGTATTTTCTGCTATATATAGCAACGATTAATAAAAAGGAAGTTATTAAAAGGACCAGACTATTGTTCTCGTGAACTTAACAGCCAAAAGAAAACAGTATTTAGCTATTAGAATTAAACTAATATAAACCATTCCTATAACGATAGAGATATTCCAAGAAATTACAACTTCCCCTGCAATCTGGTTTATTTTATTTCTTTATAATATCTTTTTCAGATATAAATTCTATCTGATTGTGAATTAAATGGCTCCTTTTAGATGCAATCGTTGAAGTAAATGGCCTAAAGTGTAAAGAATTTAAACTAAGAATATTCCTGAAGCAAACGGTTTTATTTTACATTTTTGTAATATCGATCCCACCTTCCGAAAACTATTTTGGGAATACGAAATTTACCCGAAAGACCATTGGCAAAATAAGAAAATAAATGGTAGAAAATTACAATTATTTCTTCAGAAAATGAATTTTATTGTGTTTTATTTAAAAACCGGATTAATCCATCCAGCATTTTTTGTGTAACTAAGGCAAACTATCATTTATTTTTCGGAAACGATCACGATTAGAGGTTGTACATGCCAACGGGGAAGCCACAAGCACTACATATTTAACTTACATTGCTTTCAACTCTTTTGAAGCGAATCTAAATTCATTCACTTCCTGAAATTAACACATTCACACATCTAATGAAAGTACGTTTGTAACATCTCAATATTATACAAAGTTTTTAAAATTATTTGTCTTTTTTCAATAATTAAATTATCCTCATGTCAAATTGAAAATAAGCAACTCCACTATATATATATATATATATATGCATACATATATACACATGTATATATATATATATATATATATATGTGTGTGTGTGTGTGTTGAAATGGAATAATTGTTAATAAAATTGGGAGAGAAGTAAAAGACACTGATTAAAATGTACGTATTAAAATCATTTTATATTAAATCAATATCACTTTAAATATTGGCGTACTTCACGGCATGCTCGATGCAGTAAGTGCCTGATTAAAGAGAAAATCGAGAATTAATGAATGCACATCTTTATAATACGATATAAAATAGTGAATTATGTATGAAAACATTAACCTTAGCTTAATGTGCTTAAAGATCAGAAACAATGTAAAGTAGATATACATCCATTAAATTTCAAGGATGTATATATTACCAAATATTTACAATTGAAAAGTTAAATGAAATATATTGTTGTATAAAATGATATTTAACGTTCGAAATAACAAATAATCATGAATTATAGTGCATTCTTAATATACAAATGAAATAGGTATATGAATTGATATTGTTAAGAAGTTTTTCAATGAATCGGAAAATTATTTAACAGTGATCATAAAATGGATCCTGCTTTTTAATTCATTTTTACGTATATATATATATATATATATATATATATACATACATACATATATATATATATATATATATATATATATATATATATATATATATATATATATATATATATATATATATATATATATATATATATATACAATAGCAGTATAACCCGGCCTTGCTCGGGGGTTGCATTGATGCCATTGTTATACTTATTTTTTCTCTGTTTTTGGTAATTTCAATATTTTCCCATTGTGCGTTTGTAATCCGAAGTTTATACGAGAAATATCATGTTTTATTGACACGTAACTGATCAAAGTATCACCACCTAACGTGTCCACAAAAGTCAATTTGTCTGATTTGTCCCATTAGCAGTTTTTTGTCCAGCTCTAAACCAACTACTTTGGCGATATGTTTGGGCCTATGATTTCTTGAATTGTATGCGAAAGAACCGCAGGATCCACATCAGCTATCTATTCCTTGTAAGAATTCGTGTGGTTGTAACGGTATAGCTCTAAAATTAATCAACTGTGTCGACAAATTCCGTATCTGATGTTACCGGGCATACTATTTTTGCTTATTTGGTTGGGCCTTTGTTTTGTAAAATCTCTGTATCACATTTTCACTAAAAATGTGTCTAGAATATTTTGAAGGAGCATTTGCTTGTTCAATGTATTACAAAAGCAGAAACATATTTTTTTTTACTGTTAATAAAAAACATGAGAATTTTCTATTAATTCTTAAGAAAATCTGTTCAGTAGTTTTAGAGGCAATAAGAAAAAAGCTCACACATAGAGGCAAAGTTGCATATATATACACATGTATATATACACTTGTGCCCGATATTATTCATACCCCTCGGATCTTTGAGATTTCTATAAGATTATTGCTCAAACCAGAAGGTAGACAATATTAAAGGGATTTCAAACAATAAATCAAGCATAAGCATTTAATTTAAACTCAACAAATAAATAAATTATGCAAGTTTGAAACATTATACAAAGAAAAACAATAATGGCACTAGTTCAAAATTATTCATACCTCTCTTACTAATAGTCAATAGCATGCCCTTTATTCTTAATAACTGCCTGTAACCGTTTTGGATATTTATCAACAAGGTTTTTACAAGCATCAACACTGATTTTTGACCATTCTTCAATTCAGTAGTTCTCCAAATCCCTCAAATTTCTAGGTTTCCGCTTTTTAACCTCAGTTTTCAATATGTGCCAGAGGTTTTCGATAGGGTTCAGGTCGGGACTCTGGCTAGGCCATTCCAAAACATTAATTTGATTATCCTCAAACCATTTCTTGACTATTTTGGCAGTATGTTTTGGATCATTATCCTGTTGAAGGACCCAGTTTGGTCCTAAATGGAGCTTCTCCGCATCCTGTCTAATGTTTTTCTGGAGTATCTCCAAATATTGCTCCTTCTTCATGGTTCCATCTATCTTGACCAAACTACCTGGACCACTAGCCGAAAAGGAGCCCCAAAACATTAGGCTACCACCACCATGTTTCACCGTAGGTATGGTGTTCTTTGGGTTGTAAGCTTCTCCTTTCTTCCTCCAAACGTAAGAAGCATCCATATGGCCAAACAATTCAATTTTTGTTTCGTGAGTCCACAAAATACTTGAGAAAACGGACTCTAGAGAATTCACATGGTTCCTAGTAAACTTTAGACGTGCTGCAAGGTGTTTTCCGGTGTGCAATGGAGTCCTTCTTGGTCTTCTTCCTTTCAGACCATTTTTATGCAGAGTCCTTTGCAATGTTTGCCTTGATATTTTTATGCCAGAAGACTCCAGATTTTCTAAAATGTCCTTAGTAGTGGTGGTTGGATTTGCATTAACACTTCTTACAATATTCCTGGTGGCTCTAGCAGACAGTTTCCTTTTCCTTCCTCTACCAATCAAGTTGTTTGTTGTGTGGTGGCTCTGGAATTTTTTGATGATGCTCTGTACTGTTGCTGTAGGAACCTCAAATTTCTTGGAAATTGACTTTTAACCTAAACCATCCTTATGTGAATTCGCAATTTTAGTCCTAAGATCATTACTAAGCTCTTTTTTCTTCCCCATTCTAATAATTTTTATTCTTTTATTGGTTTTCAGTTGATATCATTTTAATTTCCGAAAAATGCAAAAAACGAAATGAAATTAATCAAAGGTTGTATAAAAGCATTCAAAATAAGAATCAAACAGGAAACAAACAGTCAGAAACTCGATTAATACTGAAAAAATAAGGGGGTATGATTATTTTTGAACATTGCAGATTTTATAAATAGCTGTATATTTCTTTTATTACAAGTATCCCGAGATTTTAAGATGACGAAAATGATCAGAAGAGGTTTATTAAGAATATGTATCAATATGGACGTAAACAATAAATTCTAACAAAGTTACACCTAATAAACTCAATTTTCAAGGGGGGGTATGAATAATATCGGGCACAACTGTATATATATATATGCGTGTACATATATATATATATATATATATATATCTATAGGTATATATATATATGTGTGTGAGTATGTATGTGTGTCTGTGTGTGTCAATGATTACACACAGAATTTTCTAGGCTGCATTATATATATTATATATATATATATATATATATATATATATATATATATATATATATATATATATATTTGAAAAAAGTATAGCTGAACGTTACCATACGAGAATATTGAAATATAACACTAGTCGGAACAGATTTGTAAACGGAAATTTCCTAATGTGAAATTAAATTAAATTAGTATTTCATAGCTCAGGAATAATATGAGTAACGTAAATTATACATTATGGATAAACAGCTAAAACAATGTTAATACATGAAGATGGTTTCATCTAATAGTTGGAATACTCACAGCACTGGATAATAGTCAGCAATAGCGAGTTTGGCCAAAATTAATTCGTTCATTTTTCACTGTCGGAGGTGCTGAGACAAGCAGCTAGCGAAAGGCACTTACTGTCATATTCGTCCGTAATGGTCACAGGCGGCTTGGTATAGTTTGGGCCGATTACCGACACCTACTGGCGTTTGGTGGTAAGTACGCTCTGTCTTTGAACTTGATCCCAGTGGCGTAGCCTGATAGTCATTAGCGGACATAGGATCTTAATTTGTTTTTAGTTGCATTTACACGTAGGCAGTGACTTTCTTTACAACCGTCAGTGACTGTCGGTACTTGCTGCTCAATGTCGGGTAGTGGCAACCAGGACCAAGATTGTCTCCATTTGACTGTCTCGAAATGTCTTCAATGGATGTCAGTAGCTAGGAATGTTGATTACTTGTGCTTAGTGGCGTTTAGTCTCATTTAAAGCCTGTTATTCGGTATACTGGTAGACGCTAGTAAGCTTTACAATTATCGATCATTCCGTCCGCAGTCTCGAAAATGGGCAGTGTGAACCTCTATTATATTGCTCTTAAATGAAATTGCCTCTTCATAAATCGGCGGACAGTGGCGGGCTCTGTTATTGATTTGATAGGAGCGGATGCCACTGGCGGACACTGCTGGTCAATGGCTATAATAAAGTTATTCTGTACTGTACAACGTTAGTTTTCGCATTTTTATATTTTAATATGGTTTCGTAACATTAAAAACTCCATAGAATATACTTTATCTGCTTCATATTGTTCCACTTTCGTATGTTAACAATAACTGTTTAAATTGGATTAAACGAAAGTAAGTAATTTAACATAACAAGGCGTTAACCTGCTCATGCAGTTTGAACATTCTTTAAAACAATGTTACCGATCTGCAAAACAGAGGTACGATGTCAACAAGGAACATGGTTATAGAAAGTGCAATGATTAAACTGCGGCTCAGTAATGAAAACAAAAAACGGAGAATACCAAAATGGCAGCAGGAATAAAACCAGGCTTTTGAAACCAAATTATGAATTCATTAAACCAAGATTAGTGTATTATGCTTGTTACACGTATGGTAGTTGTATAGGCCTACGTTTGTTTCTTGATTTTTCTGTTTTGGTTTGTTTGGGAAATGTAAGTTATGTTATCAGATCTGTTTATTAAGGCAGAATAAAACGTTTGTTAAATCGTATTTTTTTTACACAGTGATCACCACTTATCAAGGCCCGAGAGCCACTCAGGGATGAGGGTTATTGCAAGTACATTACGTCAGTCTGGAGATTTGATGAAGTGTTTACTTAAGGGGGCGGTTTATAAGGAATTTGTTAACGTTGGACTTGAAGACATCCAAGTTGTAATCTGGTGGGAAGCAGGCAGACGGAACAGAGTTCGACAGGCGTGCAGTTCTAACAAAGAAGCTTTGTTCATGGAATCCGCGTTTTGATTTAGGCACAGATAAAGAGTTGTGGAAATTTTTCACAGTCTCGAATGTCATTATTAAACTCAAAGTGTTTCTTAATCGATTAGTGTTATGAAGTGGCTGGATCCCCAAATGCAGATATATTTGTTTAGTTCATAGTAAATATTTTTATACGTTCGAAAAATATATTTTCTTTACCTGATTGCCACTCTAATTGATCCTCCTTTAAATTATTTCTTAATAGAGAAAACTATATTAAACTAAGGCGTTCATAATGATACCATATTACATGTACGAAATTGATAAAATTAAACAATGGCAGCGCGTTTATCTGATTGGGTCCAATGTAGTCAATTTCCGATAATCCGTGAGAGGGTAATAGACTTTTAAAATAAAGTGCACTCAACTTCTAATTTCCCAACTTATTATATCTTGATAGAATGACTTGGCGGGAATAAATTATCAGTTTAAAGAAAATGAATATAAACAGACTGACATCTCGGCTTTATTAGTGGAAACTTAATCTTGCTACTAGACTTTCAAACGATTTTAAATATCTTTTATATCTCCCCTCTTTTGGAATTAGCATACGATTATGAATATCTCCAGCATCAAAGTATCCTTATAAACACTGAAATTAACGTCATGGATTAAAACCAAAAATGGGAGATATAACATAAACATTATTTGGAATCATGGCTAAACCATTGGAGCAAGTGTTAATATCCTCTCCATAAAAAAACAAGTTTTGGAGAAGATAAGATATTTGGACATTCCTATGCAAAACTAGGAAAAATGACTATATATATATATATATATATATATATATATATATATATATATATATATATATATATGTATATATATATATATATATACGTATATAAAATAAAAAAATAAAAATTACAATTAAATTTACCAAAGTGATCCAAGATGGTAAAACTAAAGTATATTAAAAATATTAAAGAATTAATATATATAAAGTTATCTCAGCCAGATGTAAAAGCTCGATAAAACCAAATAGGGGATAGAGCGTATAATACGAGAAAACAGTTAATAAATCATATTAAAAAACACTTGGAAAAAGAGTTAAAAACATATTTAATCTGAAAAGGAGACACTGGATACGTGGATAGTCCTTAATCCGCGGAGTTTCGAAGAAATACTTCCTTCTCACCAGAGGGTAGGAATTAGCAAAATGCGAGATCAGATTTTGCATACAAAAGTATTTGATTAAACAACAAATAAGTCAAAGATCTTACTTGATAACAAAAAAGTGAAGCAGAGGGAATATGGTGAAGAAAAAGGTGACTGCACGTGAATGGATAGTCAGGTGAAAGATAAATAATCTAATGACGGTAAAATCCAAAAATATAACTTCAAGGGATCTACGTTCTGACCTTCCAGAGGTTTAAACCCAATTACAGGAGACTAAACCAGACCTTTTATTTTTATGTGAAACTGGCATTGGGCAAGCTATTTCCCTAAAAGAGTTCGCAATTAAAGGATACTCTAACTTAACTTCTAAATCTGACCTCCAAGATCGCCATGGGCATGGAATATGTGCCTATATTAGGAATAGCTTTCCATGTGGTATGGACATCTCCAGAGAAGATCCTAACTTACCCTATATGTGCTTCCAGGTTGCTTTAGCTCACAATACGGCATTTATATTTACTCTCTATCGCCCCCGTAACAGCGGAGTTACTATCTTTCAAAGCATATCTAAGAAAATTGACCAAGTCCTATCTGTTTATCCTTCAGCTAACATTCACGTATGTGGTGACTTCAATGTTCACAACGTCGAATGGTTGACCCACTCTAACAAGACCGATGAATAGGGTAGGTTCTGTCATGATTTCTCCATTGCCTATGACCTCACTCAGATTGTTCAGGAACCCACCCGTGTGCCCAACAATGACGGCCAATATGCGAGCCTACTAGACCTTTTTCTCACAACTTGCCCTGAACTATGTTCAGTTTCTGTACTGTCGCCGCTTGGATCTTCCGACCACTCTGTTGTATCAATTAAGATAAAAATGAAATGCAATAAGTTCCCAGACGTACCGCTCCATCGTATAGTATATCGATACACTAGGGCTGACTGGGATAGCTTCCGTACATTTATATCTGATCTACCTCTGCATTACATGTTTAAAAAGGATGTGCCCTCTATAGTATTAGACCTGACGGAATGGTTAATTGTAGGTATTGACCGTTTCATACCCTCGAAAAAGTTTCAGCAAAAACTAACAGCCAGCCATGGTTCTCTCCGGAATGTGTTGCTGCCATTGCGCACAGAAATCACTTTTTCCACTGTTTCCAACGTAATAGATGTATGGAAACTAAAGCCGCTTTCAGGACTGCCAGCAACCATTATAAGAAAGTAATAAAGAATGCAAGAGAGTTGTATGCTCAATCTGTTAAGTCCAAAGTAGCTGAATAGCGGATTGGTTCCCACCAGTTTTGGCAAATAACAAACAGAATCCTGAACAGAAGCGTGTGCTTCATCCCAACTATTATCAATGGACCTGAGGTAATCTCGTCTGCATCTGACAAAGCCAAACTCTTTGTCAAGAACTGTGCAGCTAATTCTACCCTTTGCGATCAATACCGCCAACCCCCAATATTTCCTCCCGTATCAGAAAACATGCTAGTAATATACGTATATCTTTACGTGATGTTGCCAAGCTAATCAAAAACCTTGATTCCAGTAAAGCAACTGGCCCTGACGGTATTCCAATTAAAGTACTCAAAAGACTTCAAACTGAACTAGCACCCATACTTACAAAATAGTGTAAACGTTGTCTAAAGGAGAATAGTTTCCCATCTCCCTGGAAAATTTCATCAGTATGCCCTGTATTTAAGAATTCAGGTGATCGCTCATCCCCCTCTCAGTACAGGCAATAAGTCTCCTGTCCGTCATGAGTAAGTTGCTGGAATCTGTGTTAAATACAGAAGTAATCAACCATCTCAACAAAAATAACCTTCTTAGTGACACTCAATATGGTGTCCGTTCTGCTAGATCTACAGCAGATGTGCTTACAGTTATATCTCATAGGATTAGCAAATCTCTCGACGGAGGCAACCTTTCTAGGGCAATTGCTCTTGACATATCAAAGGCCTTTGATAGGGTATTGCATAAAGGTTTACTTCATAAGATCTCTAGCTATGGTATTGCTGGAAATGTCTTCTCAATTGTTGAATCATTTCTTCCTGATAGGTTCATAAGAGTAGTAGTTGAGGGCCAAAAATCAGAAGCTCACAGTATAAATGCTGGAGTCCCTCAGGGGTCCATCATGGGCCCAACTCTTTTCCTGATCTACATTAAAGATCTTCCAAATCACATCCTTCCATCATTTGTAGACATTTATGCTGACGACACTACCATTTATGGTAGCACATCTTAGACAGTAAACGACCAAGTTCTCTCCAATTCTCTCTCTGCGTATCTTGAGCACGTAGTACAATGGGGTAGGAGTGGGTGGTTACTTTTAATGCATCTAAAACAAAGCTTCTCTCTTTACATCATCAACATTCTGATCCACATATGGCATCAATTGAAATGAATGGCTCTCGTCTTCAGGAGGCCTCAAGTTTTGACAAGCTTCTTGGCTTGACCATTACTCCTGATCTTAAATGGAACATGTACATCAAATCTGTTGCCAAGGCCGCTGTAAAAATGGTCGGATCTTTCTATCGATCCGGTAGATATCTCACTGCTGATGCTATTCTCTATCTATATAAGAGCCAGGTACGTCCAAGGATGGAATACTGTTGCCACGTCTGGGCAGGAGCTGCTAGAAAGGACTTGGCCTGCCTTGATAGAGTTCAAAATAGACTTCGTAGCCTCGTAGGAGATGGCCTTTTCTCTTCCTTGCACCCTTTATCTCACAGAAGAGATGTTGCGAGTTTGTCTCTGATGTATCGTTATTTTCATGGAAAGTGTTCGACTGAGCTTCAATCTATGGCCCCCCTCGCCAAACTTTCACAAGAAACACTCGTCTAGCTGTAAACACTATCAATAATTCCCCCACTCTTTATCTGTGCCTAAACCTAAACGTAGATTCCATGAACAAAGCTTCTTTCTTTGAACTGCACGCCTGTGGAATTGTCTTCCGTTTTCCTGCTTTCCGGCTGACTACAATATGGTTGTCTTCAAGTCTAACGTAAATAAGTTCTTGATGAGCCGTTCCATATAAGTTATCAAATTTACCAAATTTTCATTACTAATGATTACTATATTGTCCAATTTCTACTGTACACTCTTTAACCCTTATCCTTGAGTGGCCTCTTCGCCTTTATAATGTGGTGATGCCTATGTAAAACAAAAGTATATTGAATTTCCATTTGCACAAGTAAATCCCAAGCAAATCCCGTAATTGGAAGATGGTCCAAAATAATCCAAAGACCGAAATCCATGGAATAATTCACAAATATGTACAAGGGAAAAGGTGGAAAATTCCAATAATAGTAATAAAAGAAAAATAAGATATGCTTTTCAAACTGCTGCCAATACATTAATATGTTTATTCTCAGATTAAATAGGTTTTATCTCTTTTTCAAAGTGTAGTTAACATGCTTTAATAACTGTTTGCTCGTATATATATATATATATATATATATATATATATATATATATATATATATATATATATATTCCTATGAATTCGTTTTTCTTTTGTGTATATTGATATTCATATTAAAACACTCTTTTCTATTTATTTAAAATTTATTTAATATATGGGTTTTTGAATTGCATTTACTAGCAAAAAGAACTAGCTAATTTGCATATTCTTTTAAACATTCATTTTAATTAATTTCCTATTAGTTGCTTCTGTTTTTGTACGAGATAAACATGTTTAGTTAACTACGTGTAATTATATTCATACAGATATTCTACGTGATTTATAGATTCATATTATTTCCGTAAAAAGTTTATATTAAACACAAAAATGTTTCCATATATATTCATGTATACGTATATATTTTTGTTTAACACCTTTTGCCTATCAACACCCTCCTAGAGTTTTTTGTCTACGGACATGGGACTTCATATCAAAGGAATTTGAATCCATGCACAAAAATCAAATCCGCACGATTGTATTGTTCTAGTTCAGTCTAGGCCGATAAGCATGATAAGACAGCTCGTAATATCAATGTTGCGTTTGGGTCAGGAACCACTAGCAAACGTGTGGTACAACGGTAGTTCAAGAAATTTCGCCAATGTTACTAGAGCTTCGAATATGATGGCGCCTGAGGCCGGCCGATTGCAGTAGATAATGAACATTTAAAAGCTTCAATTGAAACTGTTCCTAACAAAAGCAAAGGAGAATTTGCTGTTTAACTGAAGATCGATCACTCAACAGTTGTCCGACATTGAAAGCAAACAGGAACGTAAAAAAAATTAGATTAATTGGTGCCGCATGAATTGAACGAGCATCTGAAAAAATGGTTTCTGGAGGTGTCTTCTAGGCTCCTTCTGTTCAACAAAAACGACCCATTACTCAAGAGAAATGTGACTTGTAACGAGATGTGGATCCTTTACAGCTATCGGCTATGTTCAGCACAGTTGTTGGTTGCCAGAGAAGCTCAGCAACATCTCGAAAGCCAACATTGCACCAGAATATGTCATGGCCTGCGGCAGGTATCATCCATCACAGCTTCTTGAATCCGGGAAAAAACGATTACGGCGGAAATGTATTGCCGGAAAATTGACGAAATGCACCACAAGCTGCCAAATATGTGCTCGAGATTGGTCAATATGCAGGCGCCAATTCTCTACCTTGACAACGCTCGCCCGAATGTCGCTCAACTGATCCTGCAGAAGCTGAACGAATTGGTAATGCAACTCTGCCTCATCCGCTATATCCACCGGATCTTTCGCCTTTTTCAAGGATCTCGAGTGCCACTCGAGTATAAATGTTAAGTAATGTGACGTTGTTGTGTAAATATCGTTAATGGTGTATATTAGAAAGAAATTGGATTATTTAAGGTCATGGTTCAACAAGAACGTGTTTACATTGGAATTAAAGATATCATACTGTAATTGGCTGGGAAGCATGTCAGTGGAACAGTGTTCGACAATTAGGCAGTTCTAGGAAATAAACTTTGATCATGTAAAGCATGTTGGGATAGTGTTGATCCTGGTTGTAGCTAGCCGAATGTGTTTGTGAAAGACTGGCGAGGAAGGCATAACTTGGAACTGAGAGGAACACTTTCCATTAAAATAATATAGTAAAGACATTCCTGCGAGGAAGACAAACAGGAGCTTGCAAATGTGTTGAAGAATATATGGGTAGGGGATCAAAATGGCCATTAACATGTAAGTCATTTCGATCAATAGAAGAATCAAGAGCAAGATTTTGAGGCGATTTGTACAGGGTTGAGAGGAAAAAACTTACGGGGGATTATCGGAATAATCTTATTTATAGAATGCATAATAAAAAATATAGGGACAGATAACGTTATTCACCAACAACAACGACAAAAATAATTTTGTGAAATACACACCAATGTTCAGTTTCCTGTATTTAAAAGGTAGATATAAGTAAAACATTCCGTAGCTTAATTCGGAATGATAGGGATAAAATGTGTTTTGATAAATGTATAACACCGTTACTTGAAAGGTAGCTGACAAGAAGCTAGTGGTTTCTCGTAACATTCGAAAGATCTGCATAAATACCTTATTAGGACCTTCTTCTACAGATGTAACCATGAACTTTTTGGGTACTACCCTGACTATTATGGAGCCTCATTGCAAAAGATAAGCATGTACTATATAATAATGAAGTGTTAGGCTGACTAATTTACATCAGCAAATATATACAGAGAGAGACAGAGAGAGTGAGGGTAGAGATTAAGAGACAGAGTCAATGTGTGTGCATTGTATTTTTCATTCTCTTATGCGTATATATTTCTAACAATTATTTGTTTCCACAAGGAAGTGTTTTTAAATCAACTAAATTTTGTGTTCGTCCGCGTCTATTCCCTGAGGCTTGCAGTCTTTTGTTGACAGTGTAAACGACTCTGCACTTTGATATGCGTCTATGAAAATGTCTTCTCTAGGCGCGCTAGTATCTCAAGTTTTACATGCCTGTGCGTATGTCTATTTACAGATCCTATTAGATCGGTGAACTTGTCGAAAAATATATAAACGAAAATGTCCTAATTCTAATAGCTAAATATACAGTGAATTACAATTGATAAAACAAAACATGTTAATTTGTTTTATTATTTTTTACCAAAAGAATCCAATGAAGCAATTCTATGACAATTCAGAGGAATACAGATACAGGAAAAACAGAAAAATGTTTATGTATTTCGTAGTTTTGTGGAAACATTCCTTGTCATTGATTTGAATACTTGTCCTTTCCGTATGGTTAGACAGGAAATTAATAATTTTGTAAATTATTCCAATTTTGTGCAAGATTCGTGATCAGACTGCAGATAAGTTATTAAAATTCTAAAAGCAGTTCTAAGCCTTTCTTGTATTTGGTATATTTTTTAGCAAATATTTACGCCTAGTAGTATCAAATAATATTAAAAAATATTATGAATTTACCACAGAAAATTATATCTAAACAACAAATCTGTTATACATTAACACAAGCTTTTAATATAAACGCAGCACAACCGATTGCCATTTCACACTAAGAAGATACATTAAATACGCATGATCTTATATATTTTCCCCTGTGGAGTGAACGTCTCTCGCCCCCTCTCTCTCTCTCTCTTACTCTCTTACTCGTTCTCTCTCTCTCTCTCTATCTATATATATATATATATATATATATATATATGTGTGTATATATATAAGTGGGTGTGTGTGTTTGTATGTGTGTATGTATATAAATGTGCGAATAAATTTATGTATATATACATATACATATATATATATATATATATATATAGAGAGAGAGAGAGAGAGAGAGAGAGAGAACGAAATAAAGAAATAAAAAGGAACAAACCGAGTTATGTGTTCATCCACGTTACGTCTTAATTTTGAGACGCCGTTTAGCTTAAATAAAGACGAGACGTTGGTGAACACATAACTAAGTTTGTTATTTTTTATTGTCCTATTTCGTTAGAATACTATTTCCATAATATATATATATATATATATATATATATATATATAGATATACATATATATATATATATATATATATATGTATATATATATATACATATATATATATATATATATATATATATATATATATATATATATATATATATATATATATATATATCACGGATTAGAAACTTCATTCTGCGGAAAATCATCTAAGTGCCATGTAAGGAGGAGGAGTCTTATCATCCAATCGCATTATGACCCGCTACACTCATGCATACATGAGGCGCGTCAGAGCAAACAATATCAGTTTTAGAGATCTCAAGTTTGGAAGCACACGATGTTTTAAATACACACTCACTCGCCCAACAACGAACGCGCGGGAAAACAACTTTTGACCGATTTATAAGCAGGAATCGGAAGTACAAATAAAAAATTCCTCCATTTCAATATTATCCCACACTGCTAGAAGAAAAAGAAATTCATAAGTGGCATTTTATTTATTATTATTTAATTTCCCCAGTTAAAAACTTTACATAATTATTTTTATTTTTCTGTTGTGAATTTATACAAAAACTACAACCAGAGACAGTGCTGATTTATTATTATCTATATATTAATTTGCTTGTCCGTACGGTGTCACGTCATCATCATCGCAAACATTAATTAATGTGAATTATCTCCCTTTATTGTTCACTCTTTATTAGTAAAAATATCATAAACCCCTTTTATTTTCCAAAACTTCCCGAACAACAACAACAAAAAATATATATGAACTGTCTTTTTATGGTTCTGGATTATTTTAAAGATAATTATACATAGAAGATATCGTTCTACAGTTTAAATAGTATTTTACTTACATTTTTAACGATGTCTTCTGTTTATTATTGTAGTGAATACGGAACGCTTATTTTATTTCATTCAGTAATAAATATATTTTTTACATTTAACGTTACGAGTTCGTTTTTATTTTTTAAATGTATCACTTTTTTTATTTACTTTTGAGTAAGCCTTACATAACAAAAAATATGTTTCGAAATAAATGTTACAAAAGTCAAGAATAACTGTATTAAATAAATAACAAAGTCACCATTCGCAAATACACTGAGTAACAGTAACACAGAGTCAAAACATATTTTACGTCTTGTTCTGTTTTTTTTTGTTTTACGGCATATCAATCCTTTTTCGTGTTATTTAATGCCGAATCGAGTAATTTTGTAACATTTATACATCTTCACGTTGTTTACATAGTTATTATTTATGTTTTGTCTGTTTTATTTTTCTTCTTTTACAGGCATTCATCATCTTCTGATGCCCATCGACAGGGACACAACAATCTTTTTTAATATGAAATAAAACACTTATTTATTTCCTATTTAAAGATTTTCACTATATTTTATTTAACTGAAGAAATATTTATTGTTCATACATATATTTTTTCCATTATTTTGATTACATTGTTAGGTGAAGTTTCAGATTAGTTAACCCCCTCCACATATGAAGACTGGCTTTCGGCATGATTCTTACAATAGCGGTATCAAAGTTTTTTATTTTTTTATTTTAAAACAAATAATAAAAAAAAGATACAAGACCATTATTTTATTTTCATTAAATCGCTATTTAGGTGAAGGTTCAACATAGTTCATCCTTCTCCCCATAACCGTTTTTTATGCAGTAAAATACAGTTTCAATAATTATGCTTTAAATAAATATTTATTCCGTATTTAAAGATTTACAGTACAATTTATACAGGAAGTATAATTTATACAGGAAGTCCTAGGAATCTACAACAGCTTTATCAATTTATTTAACTGAAGAAATATTTATTGTTCATACATATATTTTTCCCTTATTTTTTTACATTGTTAGGTAAAGTTTCAGAATAGTTAACCCCTCCCCATATTAAGCATGGCTTTCAGCATGATTCTTACAATAGTGTTATCAAAGTTTATTGATTTTTCTTATTACACAAAAATTATAAAAAAGTTCAAGAACATTTTAAACATTTTTTTTCATTAAATGGTTATTAAGGTGCAGGTTTAGAATAGTCAAACCCTCTCCCCTTATTAAGAATGGCATTTTTATTATTTCAGCATGATGCTTACATATTTCTTTATATAAAAAAAGATACACGAAAATGTTAAGCTTTTTTTTAAAATTAAAATGTTAGATCAAAGTTCGGAATAACTTACTTTATAGCCAATTAGCCAGCTGTATTAAAATGTTTTAGCATTTAATACCTAATAAGGTTTTCGCTTCAATTGTCACAAGCAGACAATATCGATTCAAAGGAGGTAATTCGTACACAATTGTTTTAGCCGAATTTTACGGTAAAGTGTAGTGGACTGGTGGATATATTATAAATATCCCCCAGTTTGTATTTATTTGCTTCCCCACTGAGCAAATTAGGCACAAGGCCGTTTTTTAATGTGGAGAGAGAGGGAGGGGGAGGGAAATGGGGGACCAGCTCCCGATGGGTGGGAAATGGGAGTTTGATAGGAACTGTTGGTATGAAGGGTTGCTCCTACATTGACCAACGTAGATATGTGGGGTTACCCCCACATATGGTCTTTGCTTGCAGTATCTGTCGGAATAGATACTACACTTTGATCTTGTCGCCCGGGCCGCAAAAGGCGGGGGTCAGTGTATATACATATCCCCCAGTTATTCATTTGATAAAAGCAATATTTAATGAGCATGGTTCTTCTTGCCAGGCAATGGGTTTATCTGAACCAACAGGTGATCCTCCAATAGATAATATGACTTGAAATACAAACGGGCCTAATGTTGAATTGTTAAACAATGAACAATTAGAGGTCTTTAATACTATATTCAAGGCTGTCATGGCAACTGAAAAAGTAGCCCCACACAACAATTGCTTCTATTTAGATGCCCCAGCCGGATCAGGAAAACCCTTTTTTATTCAACATGTTATATGATTACTTCACCTCCAGTAGTACTGTAACCGCCGCAGTATATTCAAACTACCTGTACCTCTGACAGAAACCAGTGTCTGTAACGTTTCTCCTGTATCAGAGCATGCTTCTTTTTTGAGAAAGGTAAAGGTATTCATCATAGACGAAGCCTCTATGATACCTAATCATGAACTGCTTGCTATAGATAGATGTTTACAAGATATAATGGGTAACGATAAAATATTTGGTGGAAAATTTCTCATACTTGGAGGTGACTTCAGGCAAATGTTGCCAGTAGTGCCACATGGATAGCCTACATCTATTATAGACACCTGTCTTAAAAGATGCCCATTGTGGCATCATTTCAGTCAATTACAACTAACACAAAACGCCAGAACTAACATAAATGAACAGGAGTTTTCTAGATGGCTCCTTCATCTTGGTAATGGTACACTAACGAGCAGTCTTAATGACGTTCCTGTAGATGCCATAGATGTTCCTGATGAGTCGGTATGTAATGGTTCTCTAATCTCAGAAATATTTGATTGCAGCCCTCAAGAAATGGAAAATAGAATCATCATGACTCCAAAAAATACAGAATGTTTAACAGTAAATATAGAAATTCTAAATAATCTTCCCGGAGGCATAAATACATATTTAAGTACTGATTACATCTCCGATGATGATGCTGAACTTCAAAATTATCCTATCGAGTTCATGAATTCATTAACTCCATCTGGAATGTCACCTCACTGACTTAATGTGAAAATAGGGGCAATAGTAATTCGATGGCGAAATTTATCCATAAATCAAGGACTTTGTAATGGTACTAGGATGAAAATAAAAGAATATCATCAAAACAGCATCATTGCTATTTTAATTAATGGATCTAATAGAGGTTCCACAGTTATCATTCCAAGAATTTAGTTAAAGCCATGTGATACAAATGTTCCGTTTGCATTTCTCGGATACATTTTCCAATACGATTAGCATATTCACTGACCATCAATAAAGCACAAGGCCAAACTTTTGATAAGGTTGGTATATATCTTCAACAACCTGTATTTTCTCATGGCCAGCTGTATGTGGCATGTTCAAGAGCTCGATCTAAGTACAGTGTGAAATTTAAGGTAATGCAACTGCATAGAGATGATAATCAGGGCAGAAAGTGTAGTGTAACATATACTAAGTTTTACCATGTTTTCCGTGAAGTGTTATGAAAACAATCAGGAACAGCTATGGAATCTAAAAATTAACTTGGATGTAAATATGATTTTGGAAAAAAAATTAATTGTTTTCCTTATATTTTAAATTCAGAATTTTATGAAAAAGTAGTGTACAGTTTTTTTTAACTTTACTTAATTATATAACATTGACATAAATTTGATAGGTACAACCTACCTCACATAATTTTGATTATCAAAAAATCAAAATTTAACTGTACTTCGTAAGTTTTACAGAAACATTTCATTTTCTATGCACACAAGAATCTGAATATTATAACAGATTACAATGTTTTTATGGAAAAAAAACTTTTGTACAGAAAATTCAAAGTGTTCTATTTATATTATCAGGAAGTCGTGATGCATTAGTTGAAATCTATATCAATAATTCGACTTAAACATTATTTGTGAATTTCCAAATCTTCATTGAATAAAATTAAAAATAAATAGAAAAGTCTATTGCATATGTAAAAGTTGACGGTTGCTTATTTAACTTCATTAAAAGCTATCAATGTCAACCAAGAGATGCTCAATAGTCTGGCTTAATGGATCATTTATCAAGGAATGGAGATTGTTATTCTGGTGTACCAGTTATTCTACCATCTACATTTACAGGAAGTCCTAGGAATCTACAATAGCTTCATCAAGATGCAATGACAGTTTTCTGTGACCTATTCATTACTCACACGTGTAATCCAAAATGTCCTGAAATATTAAACAACTTGGGATCATCAGAACTTGCACAAAATCGATGTCAACAATGTCACACAGTTTTTTTTTAAATTCACAGTCTGACTCCCAAGAACCTGCTGCTGACTACTATTCTCACTCCAAGCAGCTGATGGACGTCCCTGTCACCGCCTCAATCATCACCAGCACTTCCTGACAATATCAACAGCATCAGTTACGATCGCATTGACCAGCAATAAAAGTTTAAACTAAAGTTCTTTGTTCTACTTGCTTCCATACGTTCATTTTTGTAATATAACAATAAGGCATTTCTTACTGATGTGTTTTAAAAGATTTTAACTACCGTGGAATGTCCACGGGTACTGCTAGTTATTATTATTTTTTATTATTATTATGATTATTATTATTGGTGTTGTTGTTGTTGTTGTTGTTGTTTATGAGTTAGCTTAAATGAACAACAACCAAGTTGAATAGTTTAATTTTTTCAGTGGAAGAGGAATAGAAGGAAAATAATCAAATTACTTCATCCAACGTCATATCAATCAAGTATTCGTGGAGGCGACTGAGGCTGCACCGTTTAATTTTGTGGAGATTCGAGCCGAACCAGCTAGAATTAAACTTGTAACAGTATAGACATTACGGTCTTTCTTGTATTGCATCTAAACTGAGAGAGGTAGGATCTTCGCACAAGTTTATGTTTATACAGACAATAGTTTTTGATGTTTAAGATGTCTTAAGTATCAAACACTAGTGTCTGTAAAAGGATTATATATTTTTTAATACCAACATTGTTTTTTTTTATAACAACATCAATGTAAGAGCTGATGATTCTTGTAGTAAGATGAATTGAACCCAGCCAGCAAACCTCGTTTATTATATTTACTCAGATTTTAGCTACGGTCCAGCAAAAATTTGCACGGGAATGAAGGAGTATATGGATCTATAAAAGCAAACTTCGTGGCCAGACATTACCATCCAGAGTGTTCAAACGAGAAAATATCGTGAACGATGCATAAATACTAGTTGACTGAGTCTTAGTTTATATTTCCCATACAGTTCGCAACCACAAGTATTTTTAAATGGATTTGAAAAGTATAATTAAATTATAATAATTTTTTTTTATACATACAAACACTAGTGTATCATGCTTACGCAATCGCCAGTGTAAGAACTAAAATTTCTTGTCGGGTTGCAGATTTGGAGCCTGCCTCCAAGCCACTTTTTGACACTATTTGATATATATATATATATATATATATATATATATATATATATATATATATATATATATATATATATATATAAATATATATATTTATATATATATACATATATGTATACATATATATATATATATATATATATATATATATATATATATATATATATATATATATATATATATATATAGGGTGTCCACAAAGTCTGCCTACATTATTTAGCCACACTTTGTGGACGCATTCTGTAGATTATGTAGCTAGACTTTGTGGGTACCCTGTATATATATATATATATATATATATATATATATATATATATATATATATATATATATATACATATATATATATATATATATATATATATATATATATATATATATATATATATATATATATATATATACAGGCGTCCCACAAAGTCTGGCTACATAATCTACAGGATGCTTCCACAAAGTCTGGCTACATAATGTAACCAGACTTTGTGGACACCCTGTATATATATATGTACACATATATATGCGTGTTTGTGTGCATGTGTGTATATATGTGTGAGTGCGGGGGTTAAATTTCATAGATATCGGCACAGAGGTTTCTGAATCCCTATGGACACACAGGCATTATTCCACAAACACACACCCATACACCTGCGCACACTCACACATATACACACATGCATACACATACACGCGCGCATATATATGCACATATATATATATATATATGTGTGTGTGTGTGCGTATGTGTGTGCGTGTGTACATATATATATATATATATGTATATATATATATATATATATATATATATATATATATATAGAAAGAGAAATAAAAAGGAACACCCCGTATTATGTATTCATCCACGTTTCGTCTTTATTTCGAGACTTCCTCTGGATGAAATAAAGACGAAACGTCTATGAATACATACTATTGTTTGTTCCTTTGTATTTCTTTATTTTGTTTGAATACTATGTCCATTATTTTCATCATATATATATATATATATATATATATATATATACATATATATATGTGTGTGCGTGTGTGTATGTGAGTGTGCGCATATGTATAGGTGTGAGTGTGTAAGAGGATCAATACATGTGTGTCCATAGGGAATCGGAAACGTGTGTCGATATCTATGAAATTTAACCGCCATATACTTGATGTCTGGGCACTCTCTTACATAGTTTTTTTTTTTTGTCTTGTGCGTGTGATAAGTAGAAATAATCGGTAATCGAGAAAATCAGATTAAATAATAAAGTCTGATTTTGTAATATTTGAAGTGCTGTAAACCCTCACATCCAACGTCGGTATATATTCAATCCCATCTATCGATTTCGAACAAGGATACATAGGCGAGACACAGCGTAAATTGAAACTACGACTTTACGAACATAGAAGAGATATAAGGAATGGTAGCGCTCTAAATGCACTATTTGCCATCGTGCGGAACACGAGCATTCATTTAATTTAGATCATGCGAAATTTATAAAATGTCTGACGGATAGAGCCAAAAGAAGACTTTTAGAGCCAACACTAATATTAAACACTTATACTATTACGCAATAAAGGGATTCTGCCATTTAGCCCCTAGTACAGTGAAAATAATAATCAAATAACAAAATATAAAGATAGATCTTGGTTAATTCATACTATTATCCTAAACCGTTTTTTTCCGTAAATAATTTAAATAAAATGAATGAGATTAGAGAGAAGAAAAACCCAACCTTCCAATACAAAAAAAAACATGATATGGGTAGGATTCTAACACTGTTTTCTTTTCACTTACGTATGGTCTATGATCGTTTTCTTCTTCTGCATTTTTCATTTCAATATCCTAAAGATGGCACCTGCAATGGGGACGACACGCTGATCACCATTTTATAAATTCATTCGGTTTTTCTTTTTTTAATATATATATATATGTATATATATATATATATATATATATATATATGTGTGTGTGTGTGTGTGTAATATCAAACTTATATATAAGTCAAGTTCGTAAGTTACCTAGACAAACGTTGATGCTTCTGAAAATAAGCTTCCCTTTGCTTCTGTAAAACTATAAATTTACGTTTCTTGTCGTTCTCGTATTTATTAGAAACAAAATCATATATGGACAGGCACACATAGTAATTCATGTGCTTAGCGTTTTTAGACAGGCGATTCCGAGGGTTTTTAAAGATATGTTACATGAATCGCGCTGGAGCAAATATTTTTTCTATGAGATCCATATCTACTGCCTTAAAAGCACAGGTTTATTCTCTTGCCAACGATAAAAATAGAGTAAACTGTAACATATTTAGAACCACTCATAAAATCTTTCACAGTTAAACAGAAACGTCACTTTAATGATGTACGGCCTCTCTTCAGAATATACTCGATCTAGCTTTTTTGTTTATTAAAAAATTAGAACATTTACATCCTGATTTAGTTTTTGCGTCAATCAAATAATTTTTCCGACGCGTTTCCGAGTGACTGCTCATATGTTTTACTTACGAATATTATAAAGGTATAAATGGAAACCAACGTTCTATGTTTCCTTCCTGTTTTTCACTGCGACACATCTAACCTTGACGAATTTTATATCTGGGGTACTTTTACTACAATTTTTACCGTATATTAACGAATTATTTGTGCAAAGAATGACTATTATTACCCTCCTTGAGAACTATCACTTACTACTCTCAGTTATAATTTCTAATTCACATAAAACATCCGTCAATCTATTAAAAAGATAGACAGACAAAGTAAAGATTTGTATATAAGACACATCGCCGTTAAAGTAGCGTTTCTACTCAAATATTTTTGCGCTTTATATTTGTTGATGTTATCAATTTTGAGAAATCCCCAAGAGTACTGAAAAAATATCAAAAACCCTCCATCAGTAAATCATTTTAAGCTTTTAATAAAAGATAAACGATATAATATAAATATATAGTAATGTAAGTATTTTGGAGAACATATCACACCTGAACGTACGCTATGACTTGAGAACTCCCTGAGAAAAACTAAAATCAATTACTGTAAAAATACAAGTAGACACTCGTTCTGCGCCTTCCTATCAATACAATATAGATCAAACTCTTACATAATAACAATTACGGAAACATATACACATATACACAGATATGCGAGGATCTGAGATATTTGTATGTGTATGTGTGTATATAATACATCGTTGAACCATGTAATAATACACAGAATTACGTATGTGTAGCATTTTTTACAAGCAACGTAAAAAAAAACGAAAAAAAATCAATTCAGAAAAAATACGCACGTATTTTACACGGTAAAATTTACCATAAATAAATAAATATTAAATCGTAACCTCACCGAAATGAGTTTTATAAAAATTGTACTACAAAGAGAGCGAGAGAGAGACAGACAGACGGACAGACATACAGAGGCAGAGACAGAGACAGAGAGGGAGACAGAGAAAAAGAGAGAGAGAATGAGAAAAAGGTTCAAACAAAAAAGCTTGATCTATTTGTTGCTTGTTATTAGTGTTTGCAACAGAATTGCAGACAACTATTTGATTATTCATAATATAAAACATGGTTATATGTATGATTTAAGCTAACATATATACGTTTCTTAATATATTACAACATTTACTTGCCTTAGTCTATTGCATGTATTGCTACATTTTCCAAGTGGAATTTAATTGACCCGTGTAAAAATATTACATCACTAAAAATATTTCGTTAAAAAAAATGTGATTCTATATCTGCCTCCAGATTTGCATCAATACGTTTTAATGCGACTCGTTAAAAGTTATGGAAAAAGAAATTATCTCAAATATTAGAAGATACAGAGACGATTATTTAAAAGATAATCCATCATGCTGCACCGCTATACTATGGAATTTTAATCTAAAATAATTTGTCAGTTCTGCGCAGTAAGAAATTTCGAAATTCGTTTGAAATTTTTTTAAAATTATTTAAATGTCAGTGCTTGCCAGGCTTACGCAAGTATACAAAATACGCCTAAATTAAAACAATAATACTTTTCTGATTAAATGTCGATTACGAAAATGTGTAGGTTGAGAATAGATTTTAATTAAACTTATTATTATTTTACATATTTGGACCGTTGGGTTATAATGTATATAGAAAAAGAGAACATCTCACAATATACAATTTGAAAACTTTTAATTGGTATTCCTTAGAGTGTTTATAATACGGCAATTCTAGGTTTCTTTAAACAATTATACATATAAGAACATGCTGTATAATTTATTTAATGCCTAAACTTTATATTCCTGATAAATTTCTCGTCCTCACATAAATGTTTGAAAATTCGTTTTTAAACGTGCGTATATTAGTTCTTATTTGCTTTCAAGAAGATACGACTGGCGGCTGATATTCGACTACATTCGTTGAATATGTTAAGGTTTCACATGTATACTTGATGAACTCAGAGAAAGAATAGGTAAATAGTGACACTTGATCGAAACGAATATGAGTTCACATTGGTTAAATATAAGGAGAACTTTATTTCGGTGAGTCCGTCGGATAAACGTGCATAGAATAGTTAAAAGTCATTAAAGCGTTTTTATCGATAGCTCTCCGGATGTCTTTTTGGCTGGTGAATAATAGTATATAACGATCACTTCTAAGAAAAACTTCCTTCATCTCCAGTGATTTCTTTCTCAACCTTGCAATTTATGAAGATTTAATGATCATATTTTATAGAAGGGCCGTTGTTCTGTATTTGACAATAATACAAACATATGTACGGGGAGAATAAAACTTGTATGATTTGTGTATTCGATCGTATGCTAATTTCACTATGTTTACGTCACAAGTCTGAAGTACAGATGCCAGAAATCGGATAGTATATGTTTTCGAACTCGAAGTTTCATTAAAATTAAAGATAAATGTGTAAATGTAAATATAATGTTTTATTCATGAGATGTTATTCTTGATTGAAATATTAAATTAATATATCCATTACACAAACAGCCTTCTGAGTAAGAATAACAAATGGAATTATTTATAATCTATCATATTCAACATTTTGTTTCTGAAAGCAACTTCATATCATTTGACTGATTATCAATTATCATTATATTTTAGCAACGCCAAAACTAATTGATTAGCTTTTAGACTACGATTTATCATTTAGATATTAGGAATAAAGTCTGTCCTACGACATTTGATCGACTGCACAGTGTGATCGACCCTATTATTGTATTCTTATTTCAGATGCTGAAAAATAAGACGCACGAAGTAATTACTGCCCATCAATCGCGCAAGTACAGACGGAAAGATGTATGTTTTTATATACTATTAGGGTTACTTCTTCTATTTCTTATGTATTAGATTGTACCGATGTGAGTTTAGGCTTTCTTGGTCTACAAACGAAAAAAATTAACAATAAAATAAAACAGTATTTACTTATCGCGTCTACACTATCATAGTTAACGGATCGTAGGAAATCTGCTCCGAGGATTGAATATAGTGTTCACGTATAAAAATAAATATAATGCGCTATACACTTTTTAGACGAATCCAGCACAAGAGTAACCCTAACAGGGTATGTTATCGAAATACTTTTTTTTTCTATGAAATATTTAAACTGCAGACGAAAGTATTGTAGGGTTGCAATAAAAGTTGCCACATGATGATCAATTACGTCTAGGTTATTAGTTTTTTCTCTTTTGTAATTTTCTAACCTAATTTTAAACATATTAAGCCGTTACATAAACCTGCGATTGCATCCTAGAACAACACTATCACAATCGTCCATCTGTCAGGAAAGGAGTCCCTATTTTATTATGTAAATATTTAATCCTCCCACTTCTATCATTTTAACCGGGAGCAATCCTACACGTTCTTAGCTACGTCGATACAATCTATCTAAAATAATAGAGTATCCCGTCTTAAAATACGCCCCATCTAATTGACTGAGACTAGCCAATTCTATTAATTCCAGAATTTTCTTATTCTTCCATAAACGAGGGCTCGAGAAATTTTCCAGATTTGGCGTCGATTTCTACATGAGGCAAGAAATTATAAACACAGAAAATTAAATGGTTTTAACCTTAAACTTAACTATGCAAAAGGTGCCTACACACCAATATCGCCAATGAAAAATCACTGAAAAAAATTGGAAACATTTACGGATACCATTATTTATTCTCCGATTTAGAAGCAGTTTTAACCCTTATACGATGCTATTTTGTGTTGTTTTGTTTTCGTTTGTTGACAGAAAACACATTATAACATTCTATTTATATAAATAAACAATATTCAACACCATGGCTGAAATATAACCAGAACAAAATACATTTTTACTTTCTATCACCTTTTTTCCGACTCAATTCCAGACATTCGAGGCTGGCATATTACGTTTAAAAAATGTATTTTTTGAAGTTTTACAGACTGACCTTTTTAAGGCCGCATTAAGTTTTATTATGATCTGAAGCAAAACATTGTTCTCTGAAAAAAACAAACATGGCTAAATTTTACTTAAAAAGGCCAATCTTTTAAAACATATAAAAGCCAAATTTGTAAAGCAATACGGCGGCCTCAGTTGTTGCACATTTAGCATTCAAAAATATGAAACAAATACAAATTAAACACATTTAAATAAAGGAACATGTTAGCATTGGAATGAAAACAATTCCCTAAAAAATAATTACTTGTCCTAATAATACAGAGAAAATATATCCCTGCAAAGTTACTGTAAACAGTTATATTATTGACGAGTTTTCAAGCTAGATATATTTAAAGAAAAAAAAGGAGTATGCATATTTAAACACACGTTTATTTCTTAGCGGAGATTCATATACAATAACACAGTATTACACATTTTTCAGAACATTATTTACTTCTCAATTAAAACTATATACAATAAAGTAATTATTTTACATATTTTCACAATATTATTTTCAGAAAGAGTGACAAATTATTTCGTTTCTAATAGATCATCCGTTTTTAAATTTAACCCTGACGTTTGTAAAATCATATTGTTCGTAATATAATATTTCGTCATTAAAACAACATAAACATTTATGAAAACGCCTAAAAAAAGCTTATTTTCTCTAATTTTTTTTATTTATTTATTACATTTTCACCCCAAACAAGACACATTGCCACTTTGGTGTAGGGGGCTACTATCAGGGTCAGTAACTACTTGGGAACTAGTAGGGATTTGGGCAGCAAGATGTCGGTTCACGTTGCACATGAACTTCTGTATGTCAGTACAGTTAGGGAAGCAGAATCCTGGAATGGAATTCCAGAGTCTAGCGGTTATGGGGAAGAAACTACTGGAGTAGAAAGATATTTTACATCTAGGGTTCTCTACTGGGTGGGGTGGGATTTAGCTGAATGTCGGGGTTGTCGAGGGTGTCTGCGTCGTGGGGGCACAAGTGTGTGCAGTTCGTCAGAACATTCACCATTAAACTACTTGTAGAACTAGCAGAGGGATGCAACGTTTCGTTGATGGGACAGAGGCTTAAGCTTATATGCAAGTTCAGAGCCTATCAGATTGGCGACTCTTTTTTTAACCTTGTCTAGGAGCGAGAGATTAGTAGTAGACGCACCAGCCTAGATGTGACAGCAATACTCCATACATGGGCGAATATTGGCCTTATAGAGATACAGGATACTTTCAGGTGTCAGTAGTTTTCTAGCACGGTAGAGAGAGCATACCTTTTTTTGCAGCGGCCATGGCAATGTTTTCAATATAATTGTTCCAGCTCATGTTTCCTGTGAACGTTAGGTCAAGCAGTTTGAAAGATGTACTCTCAGACAGGGAGCCACTGGCCATTGCTATTGGTTGCAGAGAAGGTTTCTTGTAGTTATTTAAGGAAACCACTTTAGTCTTGGCAGCATTGAATGTGACCATCCATTTATGTCCCCATTCCACTACAGATTAGAGGTCATCCCCTAGTGGTTTTGCCATTTCTTTAGATATGTGTTCATTTGTTTTCCTGTCATGCTTGTGATAGAGTGTATATACCCATCTCAGTGGCAGTTTTGTTGGGGAGGTCATTAATAAATATCAGGAACAATAGAGGTCCAAGAATAGACCCCTGAGGCACTCCCGCATTTATATCACACAGTTTGGATGTTCGACCGTCGAGGACAACCTGGATTTTTCTCTTATCTAAGAAGGATTTAATTATGCTAAGTATTCTACCAGTCATACAGTGTGATTTAATTTTCCTGAGGAGACCGTTGTGTCATACCCTGTCAAAAGCCTTAGATATATCTAGAGCTATTGCTCTGCCCTCCCCCGCTTTGTCCAGTGAATGGTATATACGATCAGAGATTACAGTGAGGATGTCTGCTGTGGGACGGGCTTGTCTAAATCCATATTGTTTGTTAGTCAAAAGTTTAGCATCTGTAAGGTGCCGGACTAGAGCCTGGTTAATTATGGTCTCAAATATTTTGGCGAAAAGTGGGAGCAGGCTAATTGGGCGATAATTTGATGGGTCAGTTCTTTCGCCAGAATTCTTCAATATTAGTCCCACAGAAGCAGGTTTCCAACAGCCCGGAAAGCATGATTCTTTAAGGCATTTGTTTTAGAGTTTGGAGAGAACTGGAGCTACTTCGGCTGAACACTTTTTTTAATAGCACAGCTGGGATGAGATCAGGTCCACCGGCTTTTGAAGTGTCAAGATTTTTTTATGATAGCATGTACTTGAGCAGGGGCAATTTTTAGATCGTCTAGCGTGGCGTCTGTCCGCAAAGGAAAGTCAGGCAGGGGGTTGTTGGAAGGGTCCAGTGTGGAGTTCGAGGCAAACCGGCTGGCAAGCATATTCGCTTTGGGGTTGCTGAGCAAACAACCTCGTGATTGTTGGTTAGCGGGGGAATTGTTGATTGCCCATTATTTACTACACTGTTGTAGATGTTCCAGAAGTCACGATTTCCTAATTGTTGTGCTTCGATGCGTTTTTTAGTTGTTTCAGTAAATTCTCTCTTGGTTGTTGCTATTTCTTTCTTAACGTTATTTCTAGCTTCTATGTACGTCTGTTTGTTAGAACTGGACTAATGTCGGTTAAATCTGCGGTATGCATGCTGCCTTTGAGCAATGGCAGTTGCGCAAGTCGAAGTAAACAATTGGGTAGAGTAAGGCTTGCTATAAAATGTCCGCATGGGAACATGTGCTTCCATTGCTGTTTTCGGGAAGAGAAAAATATTTCCCCATGGGGCATCTCTGATAAGATCTCTGATTGCTTCCCAGTCTGCCTTTTTATAATATCTCGTTGTTTTGAGCACTGGCTCTTCAGTTTCGGTTTTAGAATTTAGGGCGATTTCTTCCATTATCAATGCATGGTCAGCGTTCCCGAGTGGGCTGTCAGCATTTGTTGTACAATCCTCGGGAACTGTAGTCAGAAACAGATCTGGAAGTGATGCTTGTTCTTGCTGGTTAGGGAAACGGGTTGGAAACGTAACCCTTTGTGATAGGGAGTGAGATATAGCAAAACTATGTGGTGTGCTGCCCGCTGCATCTGTGTGAGTAAAGAATCCAAGCCAGTTTTTGTGGTGAACATTAAAGTCACCAAATACATGGACTTGTGCGCTAGTGTCGAGGGAGAGTGCTGTGTCTATACTGTCAGAGACTTTGTTTATTATGGTGCAGTCCTGGGTCGAGGGAGAGCGGTAGAGAAAATAAAAGTAGCTAATGTATGTTTAGTCTAAAGCACATAAAGGCTTGATCTTCCGTTTCTAGGTTTGTTTCTCTAATAAGGGGGAGGGTGTTACGAATGTAGACTCCAAGCCCGTGCATATGTCCGTCGGAGTCATTACGACAGAGTGGGAGATACCCAGGCATGTTAAAGTAGTTAGATGGAGGATTGTAGGTTAGTCTCGTTTAGTGCTAAGATATCCGGGGTATTTGTTAGGAGAAATGCTTCAACATCAGCTAAATTAATTCTAAGCCCACGGATGTTAGTGAATGCAAAATGTTTGATGATTAAGAATGAATTTATTTCATAATTATACAGAATATTTAACAATTTTTTCTTGTTTTACTGAACTGCAAGAACAATATTTTTAAAAAGTTTATTGTGCTTTCGAATATATATATATATATATATATATATATATATATATATATATATATATATGTGGGCGAACCGTTTTTTGTGTGTGTGTGTGTATGTGTGCCATGGCGTATGTGAGCTGCGATGTTTTTTTTCATTGTGAAAATAAGTGTATTATCTCTGACATGCTGAAAATTCTATTATTTCTTCCTCGCTACGTTAGATCTTGGATGGTATCGGACAAGCTAATGTAAAATTCCTACTTGTGAGATATTTGCATAGGTTGTCGTTGGTTAAATGTGCAAGCACTTTGTTCGAGACGAAGTAGGTTCAGAGGTACGGTCGGATTTCACCGAGGTTAGCTTGATCTATGTCAATTTATCTTGTGTGTGGAGTGGTGGTTTAAGTGGAAGAGTACCGCATATGCTGCAATAGATCGGGATTTCGACCGCGAGTTCGGGTGTGTTAACCAGATTAGCCGAAATGAGAGCAAATCTCGATACTTGATCAATCGAGTAAAAGTATGAAATAATGATAGATTCCTCAGGAAAGTGAAAACTAGCTGAATATATAAAGCGCCAGAAGATTATGTATTCTAATATGCCCATATACATATATATATATATATATATATATATATATATATATATATATATATATATATATGTATATATGTGTGTGTATATATATATATATATATATATCTACACGAATATATGCTTTGATGACATTATTTCATAGAATATACAATCATGACATATTATATATGCGAGGCATCTGTTTGTCAAGGTCTATTCCGTATATTTGATGGCATTTTACATTACCCATGTAGCTTATGTGTCATATTTAATCTAAATAGCTACGGATCATAAATCTCCTCGCACTATTAATTCATAACGTATAAGCAGATAAAATATTTACCACAGTGTTACCAATCTCATTGCTTGCTGATCAGATATGTGTAATGAAATCTCTCTTTCTCTTCCTCTCTCCCTCTCTCTCTCTCACTCTCTCTCTCTATATATATATGTATATGTATATATATATATATATATATATATATGTATATATATATATATATATATATTAGTGATTGGACGATTCCAAAATTATTTCCCGATTCCGATACAATTAACGATTCCTTTAATAATTTCCGATCCCGATCCGATTCCCAATTTCGATTCACATTCTTTAAAATTTATACATATTTAATTAGAGAGTTGTTTTGTTATGTTTTGTTTTTGTTTTGTTTTTTTCGTAAATTTTCAAATTATTTTATAAACCCCTAGGTAATGTCCGCGTATATTTTTTCTCCAATGTTTGCTCTGTACCTGATTAGAAATTATACGACAACAAAACATTATTTCTATTTTAAAACAAACTTATTTTGTATCCGTTCTTGTTTACTGTATAACATGCTACTTACATATATAGTTAAATAGTTGAAAATATTCGATGATTGATAAGCAAAATAAGAAAACGATGTAAGAACAACATATTTTACAATATCACCTCTCATTGTTATGAACGAATTTCTAAATAATAATGTTAGTAATTAGAAAAAACATTTTTAAAGTGAAATTGCGTGAGCTTTCTGTGTCTTCACTCTATGAATGAACACACATTTTATTTTAATTATAAAAATTTGGTAGGTAATTAAATTTATTTACTTTGCTATAAAAAATAAAACAAAACAGCGGATAAATGGTGATGATGACGACGACCACCACCACCACGACCACGACGAAAACAACAACAGCGACGATTTTGTAGATTAACAAGCAGCTAAATCCTTATTCTAAAATGAAATATTACTTTTATAGATTCCGTGTTTGAACATTTTTTAAATTAACGGAAAGAAAAGCGATCATGATACTTGTGCATTTAAAAAACTAAAATTTCAAAAAACAATTATATTTTACGTACCCGTTATGGAATAAAGTTCTCCTAAAAAAAGTCACCTAATTTCATCCAGTAGCATTGTTTTTACAGCTTGTTTTCAATCTCGGGAACATGGAATTTGTCTAATAAATCGCTTGATTGATATAAAAGGGAAGTAATACATTATATTTCGACCAACATAAATGCTAATGGCGTAGTTTAGATTGCCTGTTCCGAATGCATCGAATGAATGCTTTTAGCGATAAAAACAAAGCTACTCGATTGATGAAATTATGTGAATTTTTTTATGATAACTTCATTCCATAACGGATACGTAGAATATAATTGTTTTTTTTTTTACATTTCGTTTTTAATGGGGGGACTTAAAATGCACAAGTACCGCGGTCATTTTAGAAATTAGAGTGTGAGATCAGTTTAAAATATAAATTTAACGTAAATGATCATCGTTTTTGGATTCCCAACGCGATGAAATACTTCATAATTTTACTTCCTATGTAAAAAAAATTCCAAAAGAAGTCACCTGTATCTCAGTGCAGGCCAAAAATGATTCTGTTTGCCAAGAGTGATGTTTTAGAATTAGTGATGAATAAATAAGTGGTTAACTGCATTAGATAAATAATCTACTCAGTGATATGCTATATGATTGCCGTTCTGCTCGATCTACAATTGATGTGCTAACTATAATACCACGGACGGTTTGTCAACTGCTCTTCATTACAAGAGTAAAAAGTCCTTACATATAAAGGCGTTTGGTAGAGTAAGACATAAAGATCTACTTCACACGATAGCCAGCTAGGCAATAATTACAGATGTTTCTCAATTATTAATTTTTTATATACGGTAGGCTAACATGTGTAGTCCTCTCTTAGCAGAAATTAAAAGTACCAACGTTTGGCGCCCCTCGCTGTTCCATTCTGTGGTTCAACTTTTTTCCCTGTTCTTCATCAATGGGTTCCCAAATCACATTCTTATATTATTCGGACACATTTTTACAGACCTCACCACAAGCTATGTCAGCCTTTAAAGGATTAGCAATGACCTATGCCACTCTGGTTCTGATCTGACGTACATGGTGCAATGAACAAAAATTTGGGTGGTATATTTTAATGCACCTTACTTCAAGCGTCTCTCTTTCCATGATAATGGTTTTGACTCCTATCAGGACCTAATTGAAATTAATGTATTTCGCACTGGAGAAACGCTATGTCTTGATAGGTTTCTGGAACTGTCTTTCAATTCTGATCTGAAATGGAACACATACATCAAAATCGTTGCCAAGATCGCTTTAAAAAGGGGGTGAAGCATTCGACGGCTCTAGTAGATATCTCATTACTGATGCTCGCTCTTATCAATATTAGAGCTAAAGTACGTCCAAAGAGGGAATATTGATCCTATATATTGGCCAGACTTGCTCGGTGTGCTATATTATATCATGATAAAGTTCAAAAACTGCTTAGACCCTCTTAGGTGTTGACATTTTCTCTCCCCTACAAATTTTTCTTCGACAGAAAATACGTTGCGAGCATATGTCTGCTCGTTCGTAATTTTCATGATAACATCTGATCTGAACTTTAATCTACTGTTTTCCTTGCCTTAATTTCAGAAAAAAACACTATATTACCTAGAACTACTACACAAATGTAACCACCCTGTAGCTATGCCTAAATGAAAACTCAGATTT
This sequence comes from Euprymna scolopes, assembly GCF_053919585.1. Taxonomy (NCBI): domain Eukaryota; kingdom Metazoa; phylum Mollusca; class Cephalopoda; order Sepiida; family Sepiolidae; genus Euprymna; species Euprymna scolopes. The sequence continues at coordinate 121,281,337 of NC_136486.1, read as the reverse complement.
TATGAACACGTTTTCCTTGCTAGAAATGCCCCCATATGGAATGCTCTTTCGCTAGTTTGTCTTCTGTCAGACTACATTATCATATCCGTCAAGTTTAATGTAAACACCTTCTTGTTGGGCTGTAGTCTTTAATAACCACGTATACCCAAACTTACGCAATTAAATATTACTACACCGCCATTTACATTTATTAACCATTATCCTCGAATTTCCTTGGAGCTTCGATAAGACGTGACTCCATTGTAACTAATGTAGGATACCAAATATATTATTTGTGTAGAATTGTAAATACATTATGCTACAATGAACATGAGTTAAACCATCAATAAATATGCAACATATTCACGACACACCTATGTAAGACTTCCAGTGACGACATCCGTAATTATTTACAAATTTGCTTGCATATTTGTGTTCACACATACAGCTTTTGGCTTCTTGAGATATACCTTCATAACTTTCCTTAATCTAATTTCTGAACGAAATGTTGTTCCCAAAGTGTTTCTTTATATTTTCACTTTATTTCATTCGAATATTTCACCTTTTCTTTTCCTAAGTCGTGTGCCCGCTGTCCAATATTTTCTTTATTAATATATCCGAGTATTCTCCGAACGTACTATTGCGTTATATATGTTTATAAAAAAATTTGAACAATCGATATTTGCTATAAAGCTAGTTGTTTTTAATGCGCAAGATATTAAAAATGTGATAAGAAAAAAAAACATTGTCTACGATGGCTGTGTAAAAAGGAAGAATGTATAGCATTCTTTGAATAAAGATGTAAATCTTAGAAATATGATTTAAATCATGCCATTTCATCAAACATATTTGATTTTCTAATTTTGAAATTTAACTAATAGAAAAATATTTGAAAACTGTGGCCATATTTTTCTCCGCAATGTAAACTATGTAATTCACACTAACGGCATCTCTTTACAACATCGGATGGTAAATTATTGTATCTCTATCGAAGGCTGACAGCTATTGTAAATGACACAACCAATGAAAAAATACACAACGTCTTCTATGCATAATTAATTGTTAGAATATATGTTTAAGAAAAATGATTTTCATGATTGAATAAAAATGTGCAATAATAATGTTGCTTTCAAATTCGTAATTTTATTACTGAAAACAGGTCTGTAAAGTTATGTGTATGTTTTGCATTTTTAATATTGACTATATTTGATTTTAAACTAAAATGCGCAAATATTCATCAAAGTAAGTTGCGAAGAAGCGCTTAGGGTTGATTTTCAAAACCTGTACCTTATGACTATTAATAATAGTAAATTCTTTTTGTTAGTTAGAAAAGGCATTCCTTTTTAGATTCTCTTCTATTCTGTATTATAAACAATATTTTGGTGCTTCCTCTATTAAAACAGGTATAAAATTAAAACGTATCTGCTATTTAGTATATTCTCTGAAATATTAACTCAATTTGCAGAGAATTAGTGCAATTAGAACTGAAATCTGACGAGATTAGTACATTGATTTTCTATACTGTTAGTCCAATGCAATCTTTCGATATTTATCGATAAATTTACTTGCAAATTTGGTTTTGCTCTTAGTTGGGCTTTGTTTACAAGATCTCCATTGATGTGCTCGTTTTGTTTTATTCCATTCAAAGGGTGACACATAAAAACGGGGCCCAATTCTAATTAGGACCAGTTTTTTAGCGTTTTTTCCGAAGTACATGAAACTTTGGTCATAAATAGTTTATAATATTCAAAACATCACATCAAACACAAGGGTATTTGAGCTTTTTTCTCCGTTCTACAGCATATGTTTTAGATGAGCCCCATATAGATCCGTGCATTTTTTTTAGGCACAGCACAAACTTGTCCATGACGTTCTTACAGGCCGAATTGGTAATGGCTCTCATCTCCTCAATGATGGCTTCCTTGTGTGCCGCGATGGTTCTGGGTTTCCCTGCGTATACTCTGTCCTTACGATAGCCCCAAAGAAATCATCTGAGAGGGTTTAGGTCCGGGCTATGAGGTGCCCACTCAAAATCAGTTTTGAGAATGATCACTCGACTTCCGAAATTCTCTTTCAGCCAATCTTGGGGCAGGTTAGGGGTGTGAGAACTTGTTCCGTCCTTCTGGAACTAGAACTAGCTCACTGTTGAAGGTGTTGAGGACCTCCACACACCGCTCCTTAGTGACTATCACTGCTGCGCCAGATTCTCTAACAAGGATTGGTCAAATGATGCTTCTGGCTGAGATTGCAGCCCAGACCGTGTACTTAGGAGAGTGCAGTGGTTTGGTCGCTACTTCGTTGGGTCTGTAGGACCCACAGAATGCATTTGTCTTGGAGTTCGCCTTTCCATCAAGATTGAAATGGGTTTCATCTGAAGTCCAAAGTAGGTTAAGGAAACTTACTGTCTCCTCGATTTTCTCGAGTATCTTGACTGCCAAAGCCTTCCCTTGCTTGTTGTCTGAGGCTGTAAGGGTATGCAGCGTCTGAATTCTGTATGGGTAAGCCCTGATATCGTTCACCAGCACTCTCCTGTAAGTCTCACGTCAGGGACTGACTTCGCTTACGGACAGAGCGTTTCGGACTCTGCTGGAGGGACTCTCTCACTCTTTCGACCAGCTTGGCTGTTCGGTACTTGCGACGTCCCGAGTTGCTTGGACGGGTCTTTCTGGCAGCGTTGAGATTCTCCACGTTCCCATACTTCTCGAAGTGGTCCATCTAGTTCTGAATTCTGCTTTTGGATGGAGCCTTTTCACATTCGAACTGACGCATGAAACTGTCCTGGGTTTTCTTAAACGAGCCCGTCTTGTAGTAAAATTTAACACAGTGTATTCTTTGTCCCATCTCTTATTGGGTTATTGGTGTACTCACGGTCGTTGATTCTCCCATGACCTGTAAAATAAGGGATATCGATAATTAAATAATGGAGCTATCATATAAAGTGTAAAGGGGCCCGTTTTCATATTCTGAAATAATTTTACGAGATTGTAACAGAACATTATTCAAGCAGAATAATCAAATAGATGGCATGATGAGTGTGAATAATTATAAGTAGTATTGTCTACGATTGTTGTGAATTTTTATAGATCTATTTTCTCCATTTCATAATTCCTTCTTGGATATACTGTATAATTGTTAGCATGTGTACGGTCACCTATTACTTTTGATAACGTTTTATTTACATTTATAAATGCGGGACTATTCTATCATGCAATTTATTTACTAATGCAATATATATATATATATATATATATATATATATATATATATATATATATATATATATACAGTGACTATTTAAAAAAAATCAACAATTCACACTAAATTGCATGTAACTCTTTAAACATCATATACATAACTCGATCCGACCTTTATTTTTCTTAATTTTCTATTGTATTTTTTGTTTTTAATTGACGCATACATATGTTCACGTCAAGTTATAAAATTAACTTCAAATTGAGAAAGCAAAATAATCCTCGCAGCAAGAAATGAGCTCTTTTATGCAACAAAACATCTCTAATAATATTATTATTGTTCTTAAGTTATACTACCTACCATTAAGCCCTTATTTCTTGGAACTCTCTTAGAGTTCTACATCTATCTTAAATTGTGAAAATTATATTATGGTAATAAGGTATATAACGGCGAAACACGTGTCTCGGGAGATGTAATTCTTAAAAAAATTTGCCTCCTGTATACGTGAATTATGATTTTATATAGAGTAAAAATTATTAAGTAAATTGCCGAAAGTGTACATTTGCTTTCATCAAGTGTCCATGCGTTACTTTCATATGAAACCAACTGTAACAATTAGTTAATTTTTAATACATGCGTTCTAAGTTCCAATAGAAATTTTTAATAAAATGCTACATTTTCAACTCATGTTAATTTGCATACATACAGCTCCCTATCAATACATGATTTTCAATCAAATATTATTCTCTGGCAATATATATATATATATATATATATATATATATATATATATATATATATATATATATATATATATTCGCACAGACATACTTGCACACATATATTTTTAATCAATAATCAGTTACATTTAATTCATACACGCATAAATAGAAGACACACAATGGCTAACGGTGCATTTATGCGTGCACGTGTTTTATCATTACTAATTTTTCGGTTCATAAATCTCGATGGCGTAAATTTTAAGGACTAAATAGATCCATATAATAAATCAAATCTATTTCGCACTTTGTGCCCAGCTTTATTATGTGTCCGGTTCCAACCCAGTCTTTATGGTCAGTCGCGACTACACGACGTCACGGCATCGTAACGTGATAGCATAATTGTTAATACGAAGTAATTACACAGAGAAACAAATACTCATTTATCAATTTCCTATAACAAATTTAACATTTTAGAACATAAAAACTTCACATGTTGAGACTTTAATTTCGCCTAGCTCATTCTCATGAACGGAAAACGGCCATCAATCAGAGTAACCTTCGTTATGCCCTGAGATAATATAAGGTAATCTAATACTGAATAGACTCATGCATCTCTTGTAAATTTTTTAAGTCTATATGTACTGAATTCATTCTGCGCATGTGAGTTTTATTTGCATAATCTATTCGGCAATATATATTATATATACACACATATGTACATATATATATATATATATATATATATATATATATATATATATATATATATACATATATATATATATTGCCTACTCGATATCACAAAGCAATAGCCAGACGACTTGAACAATATAATAATGCCGTGGCTATATTGATTTGATAGCATAGATATTTGGGAACATAGACGTTTATTAGCTATATGTTAATACTTTAGGGCCTTTAAATATAATGCAAAAATCTGAGTTGTTTCACTACACTTAACTAAGGCTAAATCGTGTGATTTCAAAAGGGTTCAACTAATATGAATTTTGAATAAAAATAGCGATAATAGACACACACACACAAACACACACATATATCTATCTATCTATCTATCTATCTATCTATCTATATATATATATATATATATATATATATATATATTGTTGTGGTTGCACCCACTCATTTAAATATGTGGGTAATATTACCAATAAATAGCAAGAATCGATTAGTCGAGGGGTGTGTTAGCCAGAAGCCACCGAAGGACGAGCCGAGAGCAGATACGTTTCTCCAGCAAATACTCTCTTACCTGGCAACCATTATGTAAATATACTGTAAATATACTTTTCTTAATACACTTCTTATTTATCTACCTTTGTTTAGGTTGAGTCTTCATCTGTATTGCCTTATACGTTATTTGGTTCAACCTGCAAACATAACAGTTGTCGAAGAAGATGAACGTCAAACATAACAGTTTGCGACGAGGATGAACGTCAAATATAACAGTTTCACGAAGAAATGGAAAGAACCCACGAAAAAAAGAGTACAACGCAACGGTTGGCTTTTCTAAGGAATACAAGTTTTGATGAATACATAGTCATAAAAACGGATTTCAAGCTAAAAAAAGTCGACTCAAGAGGAAAAAATAGTAAGTCAGCGAACATTGGAAAGCGGTAAATATTTTCCTCGCGGAAGTACAACACTAAAAGAAAGAAACTGTTGTTACCCAAGTGCCAGGAACAAAAACTGCATTCAGGTAAAAAATAGTAACCGCGATAAATAGTATTTTATTTACTACCATACTAGTAAAAAAAAAAAAACGCCAATTGCAGTCTCAGGGGGAAAAATACTCAAACGTGGCAAAAGCGATAATTTACGCCGTTTCTCTTGGAATCCATCTTGAAAAACAACAACAAACTGTAAAAGTGATTGTTTCGGGTAAGACGACAAACAGATTCGTATTCCTAAATTACGAAGAGCAAACGTACAAGAAAGTAACATCCAAAAAAAAGTTCACCAGTGGATTTCCTAATATCTGTTCTCCGTTAGCAAAACATCAATTAAATACTTTTTAGTACACCAATTTTTTTTTCTCTTCGGTATTAAAAAATAACACGGTTAAACTAAAATCAAGGAAATATGTTTTTTTTTTTAAACTAGAGTTGTCAATAGATAATGGATATAAGATAGTAAAACGTCACGTAAGAAAAAAACAACAATTAAAGAATTAAATGTAGTCCATGCATTTTATTTTTTTTTCAATTGTGACTCGAGTTGAATTTTTTTTGGTGTGGAAACAGTTGTATTTTAGTTCTTCTGTTACTTATTAGGAAGTGCCTAGAACGGAAAAGTCAATCGTATTGGTAGTTTCAGTAAAAATCTCATTTTTTTATTTGGGAGTTGGGTTAGCTTGACTCACTAGCGAATGTAGAAAACATTATTCGAGCAGCGATATTATTATTTATTGAAAACAGGAACACTGAACAATTTTTTTGTAACACAAATCATTTTATATTTTAGAATACACTAAAAAATTGGAAGATTTATCTAGAATGTTAATGCAATTTTTGCAGACTCAACAATAGGCACAAGCCAAACAAGATGAACGAAGGGATGAGAAATCATTAAAATGGCAACAGGGACAAGACAAAGGGCAGATGAAATTACAATTTGAACAAGAAGAAAGGCAGAAGAATTTACAATTTGTACATGAAGAAAGGCAAAACGAACGTTTTGCTAACACACTGGAACTACTAAAGAATAATCGAGAAAATGTCGACAGTGCGAATTTCTCCCATAAAACTATTTTTTTTTTTTTTTTTACATAGGCATCACCACATTATCAAGGCCCAGAGGCCACTCAAGGATAAGGGTTAAAGAGTGTACAGTAGAAATTGGTCAATATAGTAATCATTAGTAATGAAAATTTGGTAAATTTAATAACTTATATGGAACGGCTCATCAAGAACTTATTTACTTTAGACTTGAACACAACCATATTGTAGTCAGCCGGAAAGCAGGAAAACGGAAGACAATTCCACAGGCGTGCAGTTCTAAGAAAGAAGCTTTGTTCATGGAATCTACGTTTAGGTTTAGGCACAGATAAAGAGTGGGGGAAATTATTGATAGTGTTTACAGCTAGACGAGTGTTTCTTGTGAAAGTTTGGCGAGGGGGGACCATAGATTGAAGCTCAGTTGAACACTTTCCATGAAAATAACGATACATCAGAGACAAACTCGCAACATCTCTTCTGTGAGATAGAGGTTGCAAGGAGGAGAAAAGGACATCTCCTACGAGGCTACGAAGTCTATTTTGAACTCTATCAAGGCAGGACAAGTCCTTTCTAGCAGCTCCTGCCCAGATGTGGCAACAGTATTCCATCCTTGGACGTACCTGGCTCTTATATAGGTAGAGAATAGCATCAGCAGTGAGATATCTACTGGATCGATAGAAAGATCCGACCATTTTTCCAGCGGCCTTGGCAACAGATTTGATATACGTGTTCCATTTAAGATCAGGAGTAATGGTCAAGCCCAGAAGCTTGTCAAAACTTGAGGCCTCCTGAAGACGAGAGCCATTCATTTCAATTGATGACAAATGTGGATTAGAATGTTGATGATGTAAAGAGAGAAGCTTGGTTTTAGATGCATTAAAAGTAACCAGCCACTTCTTTCCCCATTGTACTACGTGCTCAAGATCAGAGGAGAGAGAATTGGAGAGAACTTGGTCGTTTACTGTCTTAGATGTGGTACCATAAATGGTAGTGTCGTCAGAATAAATGTCTACAAATTATGTAAGGATATGATTTGGAAGATCATTAATGTAGATCAGGAAAAGAGTTGGGCCCAGGATGGATCCCTGAGGGACACCGGCATTAATACTGTGAGCTTCTGATTTTTGCCCCTCAACTACTACTCTTATGAACCTATCAGAAAGAAATGATTTAATAATTGAGAAGACTTTTCCAGCTATACCATAGCTAGCGATCTTATGAAGTAAACCTTTATGCCATACCCTATCAAAGGCTTTAGATATGTCAAGAGCAATTGCCCTAGAAAGATTGCCACCGTCGAGAGATTTGCTAATCCTATGCGATATAACTGTAAGGACATCTGCTGTAGATCTAGCAGAACGGAAACCATATTGAGTGTCACTAAGAAGGTTATTTTTGTTGAGATGTTTGATTACTTCTGTATTTAACACAGATTCCAGCAACTTACTCATGACGCACAGGAGACTTATTGGCCTGTGCTGAGAGGGGGATGAGCGATCACCTGAATTCTTAAATACAGGGCATACTGATGAGATTTTCCAGGGAGATGGGAAACTATTCTCCTTAAGACAACGTTTAAACAGTTTTGTAAGTATGGGCGCTAATTCAGGTTGAAGTTTTTTGAGTACTATAATTGGAATACCATCAGGGCCAGTTGCTTTACTCGAATCAAGGTTTTTGATTAGCTTCGCAACATCACGTACAGATATACGTATATCACATAGCGTGTTTTCTGATACAGGAGGAAATATTGGGGGTTGGCGGTCTTGGTCGCAAAGGGTAGAATTAGCTGCAAAGTTCTTGACAAAGAGTTTGGCTTTGTCTGATGCTGACGAGATTACCTCAGGTCCATTGATAATAGTTGGGATGGAGCACACGCTTCTGTTCAGGATTCTGTTTGCTATTTGCCAAAACTGGTGGGAACCAAGCCGCTGCTCATCTACTTTGGACTTAACAGATTGAGCATACAACACTCTTGCGTTCTTTATTACTTTCTTACAATGGTTGCTGGCAGTCCTGAAAACGGCTTTAGTTTCCATACATCTATTACGTTTGAAGCAGTGGAAAAAAGTGATTTCTGTGCGCAATGGCAGCAGCACATTCTGGAGAGAACCATGGCTGGCTGTTAGGTTTTTGCTGAAACATTTTAGAGGGTATGAAATGGTCAATACCTACAATTAACCATTCAGTTAGGTCTAATACTCTAGAGGACACATCCTTTTTAAACATGGAATGCAGAGGTAGATCAGATATAAATGTACGGAAGCTATCCCAGTCAGCCTTAGTGTATCGATATACTGTACGATGAAGAGGTACGTCTGGGGACTTATTACATTTCATTTTTATCTTAATTGATACAACAGAGTGGTCGGAAGATCCAAGAGGCGACAGAACAGAAACTGAACATAGTTCAGGGCAAGTTGTGAGAAAAAGGTCTAGTAGGTTCGCATACTGGCCGTCATTATCGGGCACACGGGTAGGTTCCTGAACAATCTGAGTGAGGTCATAGGCAATGGAGAAATCATGACAGAACCTCCCCTCATCATCGGTCTTGTATGAGTGGGTCAACCATTCGACGTTGTGAACATTGAAGTCTCCACATACGTGAATGTTAGCTGAAGGATAAGTAGAAAGGACTTGGTCAATTTTCTCAGATATGCTTTGAAAGATAGTAACTCCGCTGTTGTGGGGGCGATAGAGAGTAAATATAAATGCAGTAGTGTTAGCTAAAGCAACCCGGAAGCACATATAGGGTAAGTTAGGATCTTCCCTGGAGATGTCCCTCCCACATGGAAAGCTATCTTTAATATAGGCACATATTCCATGCCCATGGCGATCTTGGGGGTCAGATTAAGAAGTTAAGTTAGAGTATCCTGAAATTGCAAACTCATCTAGGGAAATAGCCTGCCCAATGCCAGTTTCACTTAAAAAATTTTAATAGTATGGAGACATTTAATTATGTGCGGGAGGAAGAAAAGAATTTTGAAGCATACTATACAAGATACGAGGGTGCCTTTCAACTGGACTGCAAAAGTGCGCCAAATAGCCAGAAAGTGAGCCACTTACTCAGAAAGCTCGGTGTAGCAGAACACAGTAAAATCGTAGATTACATATTACCTAAAAAAAAACTACGGAATTAGATTTCATAGATTCTGTAAAATTACTAAAATAATTATTTAATCCGAATATATCTCTTTTTCTTAAGAGATGGTTGTGTATGAATCTAAGGAAGCTGGGTCACAAGATCATTTGACATACGCTTCAGTTGTCAATAACTACTGTGATAATTTTAAGCTAGCGGAACTAACAGTAGAATATTTAAAATGCCTAATCTTCGCACAAGGGTTAGGGACCACGAAAAATGCAGAAATACGCAGACGAGGGTTGTCTAAGCTGGAATCTGAGCAATGTTACATACTTCAGAAATTAGCAGAGGATTTTGAAAGTGACATTAAACTAAAAAAGAATACTAAAAAGACAGAAGAATCCGGAGTGGCATATATAAGACAGGTTTGAAAACCATACACGCCAACCAAGAACTATAAAAATAAACGCATTCAAAATGGAACAAGATATTCCAAATATAATAATTATAATTATAGTAAACGATATAACAAGTCTCTCCCTAGATATAATTGTAAGAGATGCGCAGAAAGACATTGGGAATCAGATTGGCTTTATAAGAAGAAAAAATGCTATATTTTCAAGGAAGTCGGACACAAAATCAATTGTTGCAGATATAAAGATTTCACCAGAAAGAGAGTACAGCGAACAAAATCAAACGGAAAATTAGACCAATTCGGCGAACATACATAAAAATGGAAATATTTAAAACGCCTTAAAAATACAACTGGAGTCAGGATCCGATATTTTTATAATAAACTTGAATACATGGAAAAAGTTGGGTAAATCAACCATGATGAAAACCAGTAAATCAGCTCGGACGGTGGTGAGAAAAAATTTGAAGGAGCAGTTATTCTTCCGATAAAATTAAAAGGGATTACGAAGAAATTAAAAATGTTCGTATTGAAACATTTCGAAACTCTGTTTGGAATAGATTTGATTGAGAAATTTGGAATGTGGGGTAAGTCAATCAATACATTCTGTAAAAAATAGAATGTACTACTCCAACAACAGAAAATATAAAAGAGGACTTAAAAAATATTCCCTGAAGTATTCATGACTAAATTAGGTCGTTGACATAAATTTAAGGCCTCGTTGGAACTGAAAGAAAACACCAGCCCAATTGTTAGAAAATAAAGCGAAACGTTCCGTTTGCTGGGTTGGAAAAGATTAATAACGAATTAGACAGATTGGAGCAGACAGGCATACTTTCAACAAATACCGGTCGAGGAGAATTGCTAAAAAATACTATGGATCAACACGCATAAGGGATTGTACAAATGCAACCGGTTGCCCTTATGCATCAAAGTAGCGGCTGCCATCTTTCAGCAAGCGATGGACACAATCCTAAGTGGTAGTGAGTGCGCATGTGCATACCTGGGCGACATTGATATGAGGAGCAAATCCTAGGAGAACATTAAGGATTATTTCAATCAAGCATTAACTCGAATACAAGAATTCGGGTTTAAAGTAAAAGAAAATAATTGCGACTTTTGTATGACAAAATTAAGTATCTTGGACATAATAAATAAACATGGGCGACGTCCAGACCCAGAAATATTTGCGTCAATAAAAACATGCCAACACCTAATAACGTATCAACCTTGCAGAGTGTCTTAGGACTCGCAAATTATTACCAATCTATTATTGAAGGGAGGCATAATCTGTGAGCTCCCTTAAATGATCTGCTAAAAATGGACATACCTTGGGACTGGACGCAAGAATGTCAAACCGCTTTTAACAAAATAAAGAGCACACTAATATCTGAATTATTTCTAACCTACTATGACCCAACATTTAATATAGTCGTTATTTCCTACGACATAAGAGCATGCATTCAACATACCCTGCCTAATGGATCCAGAAAACCGATCGCTCCCGATTCGAGAACGCTACTTCCAGCAGAAAAAGCGTATTCGGAGATTGAAAAAGAAGCGTCGAGTATAATCTTTGCAGTGACTAAGTTCGACCTATATTTATATGGTAGACATTTTATACTTGAAACCGGCATTAAACCATTAGTCACAATCTACAGATCAAAAAAAGGATTGGCTGTATATACCGCAAATCGATTGCTGAGCTGGGGAACCCTCCTACTGAATTACGATTTCCAGATACAACATATAGCATCGGAAAAGATTTGCCGTGCAGATAAACTGTCAAGACTGATAACCCAGAAACATAATTTGGAAGAATCAGTGATTGAAGCAATTCGAACAAATGTCGAAGTGAAAATATGGTAGCAAACATATTTTAAAGAACTACCGGTAACATTGTTGGACATTAAAAGAGAAGCCGATAAAGATGATTACATAAATGATATAAAATAAAAAATTATAGATGACAAAAAGGTTCAGGACATTTTTCCATATGAAACGATGTGTTATTATAGAGAGGGTAATAATACCTAAAACGTCGCAGAAGAGGATTTTGAGAGACTTCCACACAGAACATCCGGGGATAAATCGGATAAAGTCTCTAATGCGAAGCTACGTGTACTGGCGTAACATGGACATCGACATAGCTACAACAATAAATAGATGTAAAGGATGCCAGTTAGCGGAAATATACCCAGCTATAGTACACAAACCTTGGCCGAAAACCGACCACACATAGTCGAGAATCCACATGGACTTCGATGGTCCAGTAGGAGAAAATTACTGCTTAATTGTAGTAGATAGTTATACAAAATGGCCTGAGGTAATGCGTTCCAGAGATCAAACAGCGAACAAATCAATAGAATTCCTACACGAGTTATTTGCACGATTTGGTGTAACAGACAAGCTGGTCTCTGACAATGGAACTCAATTCACATCCACAGATTTTATGGAATTGTGTTGCACGTTCCAAGTATAGCATATCATTACTCCTCCGTTCCATCCAACGTCAAACGGCCTCGCGGAGAGGTTAGTGGGCACGTTAAAACGTGCGTTGAAAAAAATCATTGCGATAACAACGGAAAAAAGCTTTGCAACAATTTTTGCAAATATATAGGAGATCACCGCACCCTAATACACCCTCAAACATGTCACCTGCTAATTTAATGTTTGCCAGAAAGGTGAAATCGGCGTTTGATAAACTATTGCCAAGACATGCAATTCTCCGAAACACTACACACATGATAAGAAAGAAATATAACTCGGGAGATCGAGTATATTTCAAGTGCTACATGAACAGCACCTCTTACTGGGAATGTGGAGTATTGAGTAAACGCATTAGTGATTGTACATATATGATTAAAGGTCCGCAGAATATACATAAAAAGAACATGAACCATATAAAGCAAACGCCACATTCAAGATGGTGATTATACAACATGAGTCGAGGAGCAGGAAAGCATGGACATCACATACGAATTCTTTTAATTTGGAACCGCCTCAATATACATCTGACCCCGAAGATAAGGTAGAAAAAAAGTTTAATGAACCATTAATGTTACATCCCAAGAGAAAAAGATATTGAAATCTGTTTGACTTCAAATCTTGGGAGGAGGGTGTTGTGGTGAACCCCACTCATTTACATATGTGGATAATATTACACATAAATAGCAAGACTCGGTTAGTTTGAGGGTGTGTTAGCCAGAAGCCACCGAAGACCGAGCCGAGAGCAACTATGTTCTTCAGCCAAGACTCTCTTATCTGTCCACCATTGTGTAAATATACTTTTTCTAATACACTTATTATTGATCTACCTTTGTTTGTTGAGTCTTCATTTGTATTGCCTTATACGTTATTTGGTTCACCCTGCAAAAATAACAGTTGGCGACGAAGATGAACGTCAAACATAACATATATATTTGATTACCTTACATTAGTCAGTTTGCAATTAATATTTAGGACCGTGTAAAAATCGATGGAGTTTTGTAACACCGATTATGATCCCCAGAGCTTCCTTTTTGATTTAGGAGGAAATTCTTATCGGCAAGAAGTCAAGTGAAGAATGCACGCCCCGATCCAATACGAATTCGCGTAAGCTGCGGCAATAATCTCTTGATTCGGATTGAAATGAGTCAGGGATAAATCTGATGTAAATACATCCGTTAATTTCTTAAACGCTGCCCTGTACTCAGGCGTCCAGTCTCATTTTTTGTCCTTTTAATAGTACATTCAATGGCGCACGCAATCCATGCATGTTCTTAAGAATATTTTGCCAATAGTTCGCGGCCCTCAAAAAACTAAGCAATGTAGTTACATTATGAAGTTCTGGCATGTATTTTATTGATGTGGACCTGTATGGATCTGGTCCCTCCCGTCCTTATCTATGATATAACTCAGGTATGTAATAAGTTTAAAAAATCGCATTTTGCTCCCTTTTATTTGAAATCATATACTTTTATTCTGTCAAACACTTGCAATATATGATCTCTATATTGTTCAACATTTTGACTACGCATAAGAATACCGTCCAGATAGCCCAATGCAAAATTATAACCGCTAGCACAGTATCAATTACCTGTCGGAAAATTTCCGGTGCTACTTATATACCAAACGCTTATCTATTTAATTTATAAAGTCATTTTTGCTTTGGGATAGGCAAAAGTTTCGAGCAATCTTCCTAACTGGTATTTTTAGGTACGCCTCGCTGAAGTCTATTTTGGAAAAAAATATTTTTCACCATTTAACTTAGCGAACATTTCCTCTGATTTTGGTGGCGGTAGTGATGGCCGCATTCAATCCGGTCGAAAAGTTCTCGCATACCCTATTTTTTTATTATATTTCACGTATACTGTGGGGGTTGCCCACTAACTAAAGTTAATAGGGGTTAAAATTCCAGCGTTAACTAGTCTTTCCAATTCGTTTTCATGTTTCCCTCAACGCCAACGGTACACTCCGTGGATTTTTTAGTATTTCATTCAGCAATTCGTATCTCGCCTTTATTTTTTGTGCAGCATCCAAACTTTTCGGAGAAAACACTTGGGCAAGATTTTTTAAGATCATTTTTCTGTTTGTTAGCTTCGGTCGTTAGTTTTTCGACTTTCTGACAAAAATCAGTCATTGGCGAGTCCCAAAATTAAAATTCCCAAATCCAATCGGTTCCGAATAAAACCGTTGTGTTCAAACGAAACTGTTTAGCTTTTTGTCGTTCATTTTAGCGATACACAAACACCACCTTACCCTCAAAATTTCTTTTTTCACCAAAGTCTTGCGAATTTATTCGTATTAATCATCGTGAGCTTTTCTAATCTCTTTCACGTGTGAACATTTATAATTAACTGAGCTGCAAGTTTACTTCTTTATTTCTGATTCTTACCGTAACATATTTCCTAATGCTCTTTTTTTGCTACTTTTGTTTTGCAATATGACCTCTTGTGCCCAGCTCGCTTGCATATGTCACATGTTACTTTCATTCGGTACTGACGTGCATTCTACCCATGAGGTCCCCTAACTTTGCTACAAAGGATCCTAGGGTGTTGTTTATCCTGATAATTTTGTGAATATGTCATTTTGCCTCTTGGGTGGTAATTGCCTGCGGACGGGTGTCCTTTATTTTGAAACGTATTTTTTTAATGTGAGCGATACCTGCTTCCTCTATGTTTTGGGAATCTTGCTTCATTGCCACGAACTGCTGACCGTCTCCAGCCAGTTTCTGAAGAGTCAAATCAGGTTCTAATTAAAAATTATTTAGAGAACGGCGTCTTATATCGACGTCTGTTGTGCCTATACTACCTTGTGTGAATATTAAGTATTTGAAAGTGTCCGCTGTTAATGACGACACTTTGAAATCGTTACAGATATTATTTACTATAGACGCAACTGTCGTACAGTCCTGACTCTCCTTACGTGCAAGATTCATGCATTTCCATCTTTTCTGAAAAAGGCTTTTTTTTGGACAGTATAACTCCAGAAATAGTCCGACTGCCTCGTCAAATGAGAATTCGTTTTTTTCTTTGTAAAATTAAGTCCACGAATTTGTTATGTTCTGATTTACCTAACTTCCGTTACAAAAAAACGAACCTTTTTTGATCCGTCCATATACTGCAATGATTTTTTAAAGGTTTTCAAATCTTCTCATATATGCATCAAACGTTAGGTCTTCCTCAGTAGCATAGTGAAATGTATCACTAGCTGAGCAGATCGCATTTTGGGAAGACCCCCGTGCTAGATTTTTTTCTCCGCTGTCCTTATTCACTTAAACTTGCGTTATGAAATTATTTTTTTATTTGACTGGTGTTGTTGCTCTAAATGTACATTTTTGCAATTCTAATATTTGTTCATTCATTTTTTCCTATCTCTTTCCTGTTTTTCCTCGAATAATTTCATTAAATCTGACTGTTCTTCCAATATTTGTTCGTTCATTTCTTTTTTCTCTTCCTCGTTTTCCTCGAGATATTTTATTAAATTTTACTCTTTGTCTTCGTTGTGTTTCTATATTGCCAATTGTTTCTCTTCGTTTTGTTTTTGCATTTTCCAATTGCTCTTCTCTGCATCCCTTTTAAAATTCTAATTGTTGACTGTTGGACTTTCACCAGTTCCAAACTTTATTTTTCAAACTTGTCCATTGTTTTTTTTCTGGACAGTATGGACTTACTACATATGACAAAACAACCGAATTCGTTGATTTACCTTTTCTATAGTACCAACTCTATTGAAAAATAAACTTTATTAAATTCGTACCTGGTTATGTAACGAATATTTTTTCATATATTTATTTCCTCATGTTGCAATTTGTCTAAGTAATTAATTCAGCGTTTGGATTCATACAGAAAACAGTAGATTTCGTTTGTCATTTTTCAATTTTCGTAACGTGTAAGTACTGGGTTCACTTCCTTGTTTTTCTTTTAAAGAAACAGTTACTTTTCTGTGAAAGTTGCTTATCTGTGAAAGAGAGTTTATAGCAATTATTTAATATTGGCTATTCTTTTTTATCACATTTCGAAAAAGAATGTAATTTTCCCGTTAATACTTTATTTGTCGTGCTTAGCTTAATCGTGTTTCTTCTTCGATGTGCAGTATTGTCGAACAGTTTAATCGGATTAACACCCGACGTCTTTTTAAATTTGTGCAAACTTCGTTTTAGCCAATAAAATAAAATATATAATATCACTTTTTCCAACGCTAATTAATGCCTTAAACTATAAGACATGCTTTTTAGAACGACAAAGTTTTTTTGTACTTACTGTAAACTTAGTCGCGTTAATTCAGTAATAATAATTATCGAGGCAATACGGCTTCTGAGTTCTGTTTCAGCTCGTAGTTTACGTTTTAGTAGCTTTTTAACAGCCAAAAACAGGGTTTTTGACGACATCTTTGTTAACTCCTCGGCAAGAATTGTTGTCCTTTTTCGAAGTCGTCATTATCCTGTGTTGGTGGACTTTTACGTCCGAATGTTGCTTTTTCCCCAACGTAGAAAAGGAGTTTTCCCTTTCTTCACTTAACTTTTGAAAGATAAATAATTTTGAAGTTTCGAATTTCTCCCGGGTGTAGGAAAAAATTATTTCGAATATTCGCGTGTGTTCTTTTTTCTTGCATCCTTTTCATCCTCAAATGCTGTGTTCCAATGGCTTTTTTTAGAGTGAATTCGTTGCCCAAATGTTTGTCATTTAGTTGTTGTTAGCAATTATTGTAGACTGATCCGGGAAGTTCTTGAATCGTCCTCGTAAGCTAGTTGCTGTTGAACCGCGCAAGGGGTTACACATCAAAGAAACAACAAGTAGTGTAAAGTGTATGAATATAATATGTATTTATCATAAAGAATATAGGAACCACTAAGTGGTATGAGAGGAAAGTGTTCGTGTCATGCGGTTAAACATGGTTTGAATGTCTCCATTTTATCTCTGAAAAGTGACGTATTCATAGCACTGATTGATTCCACTTAGTTCTGAAATAGATTGATTTGTCGCCCACACGAGTACTATATCCAATAATTATGAAAAAGGATGAAATGTGCATTAATCGATTGGTGTGTTTGTAATGAAAAAATCGGCCCAGCCAATATATTAAAGTTATTATTGGCGTTACGGCGGATGTCAAAATTATAAAAAATGGTTGTCGAAATAAGTAACATATCCAGGAATTATGAAAATGATAAAATGTGCATTAATCGATTTGTTTGTTTGTTAAAAAAATCAAATCAGGCTATATATCAACGTTATTATTTTTGTAAGAGTATGAGATAATGTGGGTTAAAATGAAAATAAAATGATTGTCAGAATTAGAAACATATCAAGGAATTATGAAAAATGATGAAATGTGAGTTAATTGATTGGTCTGTTTGTAATAAAATAATCCGCCCAAACAATATATCAAAGTTATTATTTTAGTAAGAGGGTAAAAATATCAAAAATGATTGTCGAGATGAGTATATATTAGAATTATGAAAAATGATGAAATGTGAATACATCGATGTTTGTGTTTGTAATGAAATAATAAACCCAGATTATATATCAAGGTTATTATTTTCGTAAGGAGGACATAATGTGGGTTAACATTATGACAAATGATTGTCGAAATTATTAACATATCAAAGAATTATGAAAAATTAATTAAATGCTTGTTGATTGATTGGTGCGGTTAAATGAATTAATCGGCCCAAACAATATATGAAAGTTTTATTTTCGTTAGGGGGTGAGATTATGTGGATTAAACCTATAAAAAATGATTGTCAAACTTAGTAACATATCCATGAATCATGAAAAATGATGAAATGTGAGTTAATTTATAGATGTGTTTGTAATGAGATAATCAACCCACACAATACATCAATGTTATATTTATCGTAAGAAGGGGGCAATAATAAGCGTTAACATTATGAAACATAAATGTCGGAATTAGTAACAAATCCAAGAATTTTGAAAAATAATGAAATGTGAGTTAATTGATTGGTGTGTTTGTAATGAAATCCTAAGCCCAGATAAATTATTAATTTCTAAGGTGATCAACAATGTTTTTTTTTCTGAACTTTCAATGTAAACTTCGAGAAGGGCGTCACAGTTTTAGTGATGTGTAGAAAGCCACATGATTATGTTACTTTTTAACGTGCTCTGGAGTTCTCTATAAATTAACAAACCTTCACTTCTGGGCTGGGGCTGGAGAGAGTAATGTCGATTTTGGGATTACTATGCAATCTCCAACAATGTCATATTCCAAATATATGGGATAACTATTGAATCGTATTCCGGAAAATACATCGTTTCTCTTACTAATGTTTTATTTATGGTTGTAGTAATAAGGGGGTATTTATATTGAAAATTGTGGTAAAGTAAAAGTTGCATAATGATCATTCTCCTAAATGCATTAATGTAATGATATAGAAAACCTGCTGATTCATGGTCAAGAAATGATATCATTTAACTTAAAATTATGCGGGAAGGAAGACAGTAGTGTGGAATGTTCTAGTGAATTGCCTAATCAAATAGCTTCTCCTCATATATGTTTATTTGTTTCTAAAGCCAGCTGAGAAATCTTCCGAAAATGACGTTTTTCCCCAAACAATTTGTCGTCGGTAGTGGGTAAAAATCAAACAGCGTAATATGGAATTTGCTAATGAAGCAAGGGCAACCACTTAACTGTGTCAAAGTATTTATGCATTAATTTTAAATCCTTCTGACACATCTTTCAAAAATGACATATTTTTTCTTAAAATATTAGTGCCGATAGTGAGGAAGGAAAGTAGTAACGTAATGTTGAAATTTATGGCGAAGCAAGGGTTGCGAACTCATTAAATAACACAATGTATTTATGTATCAATTTGGAATTCCTTTCTTCTAAAAATGATTGCAATTTTATTAAAATTATTGTAGCCTTGGTTGGAAAGGAGATTTATTTCATTTATGTTATCCAATATCTGTCGAGAGAGTGTTAAATTGTTTCATTTATGTATATAACTTATCCGTCCTAAGGCAGGTAAGCATATTTTAAATATGTGTTCTAAATTACCCGTACCGAAAAGGTAAAATAATTTCACATATATTCTTCAAATTAGCTGGCTTAGGGAAGGTAAAATTATTTCATATATGTGTAATAGCCGTCCCAGGGTAGGTAAACTTTTCTTTTGCTCGAAATAGCAAATGATACATAGACATTAAAAGTTCCTCTCTCCAAAGAATAGCAATTATATAGACAATCAACTTCAAATTTATCATAGTTTATACGGTCCCGACCAACGCCGGGTAGTTCTGCTAGTGTAATATTAATTAACCCCAAAAGTAATCTATGGCAGAATTTCACAGAAAACCTGCTTTTCATTATATTCCCAGTATTTGTCCGGAGGAATATGGAAAAATTAAAAGGAATATTCAAAAGATTCTTCCACTTTGAAAATAATTGCTTTATTCATTGAACACTTGAATTTTATTTTCGAGTTTGAATTATGTGTTAAAAAGCACAATTCTTTATGGTATCAACATTCACTAGATTGTATAATGGTTTCTGTATGCTCATTCTTTCAACTTTACATATTGTATACACCATTTCAAATTGATATTTCAATGTATGTGCTAATAAGCAAACACTATAATTATCTCCATTTATTTCTCTAATAACACTTCCTTGGATAAAATGAGACATATGCTAACAATTGATACATTAAGGAGTAAAATATTTATTATTTGTAGTCGTTTATCGAACAATAAATTTTGTTGAACATCTACATTATTCAGTTCAGAGTTTTTATGTGTATTCTTGTGTAATGAGCTATATGATCTGTTTCGAATTCTCTTATGAATATTGATACTAATATTTCACTTCATAATATTATACAATATGTAATCCTACAATAATTCCGTATTATATACATGTGTGTGTGCGTGTATGAGTGTGTGCTACAGTTTCCATATTGCTTGAATTTCTGACAAAGTTGCGTCCAATAAATATGTGGAGATTATTAAAAGTTCCAAGTGTAATGTTACTTACTTTTTCCTTCATCTGACCATGTTACAGAACGTTGCAATTGTATTTTTATTGCATTTTTAATGGGATTCAGTTGATTTCAGTACAGTTATGAGATGTGTAAATTAATTTAAAGGTAGGGTGATATAGATGAGAGTAAATACACGGGCGAAACATTAAAATAGCCGATGAGGTTGATGTTATCACAGTTATGGAATATGTACTTCATTTTAAGAAAAACGGTTTAGATGTATATGGACTTTCACGGCTGAAGGATCTGGGAGGCTGGCTGATTCCTTCGGATTTTGTGGTAACCATGCAAGAAAAATGGCACCACACCTGCCTTGCTTACTGTCTATCATTTTAAGTTTAAAATGTTTGAGTCTTTAGTTTTGGATATATCCCGGAAGAGTGTAATGTTTCAAAAGATTATACCAAATATTATCGGATTTTAAAAGGAAAAAACGCTGTCAAATCTAAATAATTATAGGGGTCTAATACCGAATGAAACATACTAAGACCACTCCAAAAACAGTTACATAAAAAGGATGTCATAAATTTCGCTAAAGATTTACAGCGGTAATTTTCGGAAAACAATCAAATGTTCCAATTCATGTAAAACAGATGTTGAGTTTTAATAGATGCAGACTGTGTTAATTTCCGAGTTCCGTACAAATACATCTTGGTTTTAAATTTTATCTGTCAGGATAGTCGCAGTTTTCATTTGCCGAACCGTTGTAGAAATAATATTCTAGCGCATAATCTTACTGTGAAAATACAAGCTATATATATATATATATGTAAAAAATTTGGAAATAAAATGTCTGAAATTCTCTATAATTATATAAACTTTTACACACATATAATACATACTCCAGTCAATTTATGCCAATCACTTCAATCACAACAATAAATTTGTTCGAGTATACACATAATTTATTTCTTCATAGTGCTGAGAGTTGTGTGCAGCACCCCCACCAAAAAAATTTTTGCTAAAACCGCAAATTTAAATCGGTTAAAAGACTGTAAAAAACAGAGCTGATACGATAGCACAGGTTTTACATAATAGATTTATATTTCCTTGATATACATGTACCGATACATGAGGCTACATCTACCCACATATATCAAAGCGGCCCAAGATTCGTACCTTAAAACTGTCTTAGTCCGGCGTTGTATATCCAACGCCGACCGATCCCAAATGGAACGGTTTCATATATATATATATATATATATATATATATATATATATATATATATATATATATATATATATATATATATATATATATACATAGACACACACAGGGTGTTCGGGATAAATTTGACAGTTTCGTAGGGAAAAAGATAAAGTATGTAACTACAAAATTTAATGAATTGGAAAAAAATAAACAGACACAGAAATTACACTACTGTCAACAAGTTTTATTAAAAATAACCACCGTTAGCATCGATCACAGCCTCAATCTGGAACAAGCTGATGCTACGGTCTCCTTTGAAGAGTGATTTTTTTTTACTGTGTTCAGGGAGAATTGGGCAGCAATCATGATATCCTTTTTTAGCTGACCGGCACCAACCATAATGATGCAAGTTATTCTCTTCCATGATTCAGGTGGGTTCCAGTTATCTATCCTCTCTGACATCTTGTATATGGATGAAGAAGGATTCAAGCTGTAAAATGATAAGAAATGTGGGTTAATAAATATAAACTGCAGAAAAACGTAACCAAATATAAATATGTAAAATTTCTCCCGAACACCCTATATATATATATATATATATATATATATATATATATATATGTGTGTGTGTGTGTGTGTGTGTGTGTTTGTTTGTTTGTGTGTGTGTTGGTGTGTGTGTTTGTGTTTGTATGCGTATGTGTTTAGGGGTATGTATGGGTGTTTGCGTGTGTAAGCATGTGTATATATATATCTATATCTATCTAATTATATGTATCTCTCTCACTCTCTCTCTCTCTCTATATATATATATATATATGTACATGTGTGTGTGTAAATTTGTGGGTATGAATGAACAAGTGTGTGCGTATGTATATATGACTCGAAAGAGCTCAAATTTATCAAGCCAGAAATGTTGGGTATATATATGTATATATATATATATATATATATATATATATATATATATATATATGTATATATATATATATATTATGCACACACACACACGCGTACACACACACACATATATATATATATATATATATATATATATATATATATATATATATATATATATTAAGAGAGAGAGAGTTGCGGTTTATTATATAAACATTACTGGGTACATATGTGCATACATATTTCAATTAAGTCCTAATTCAGGCACAACATTTCATGAGACCAAAAAGAATCGGAATTGAAACGTGTGTCAAGATTACATTGGTTTTTCTAAGATATTTGAGTGCGATCTACATTGTGGTAAAGGTTGGAGTATATACATTGTGAGTGTGAGCAGTAATTCTTTTTTTCGTTTTGTGGTGGGAGCAAGGCGAAATGCTGCTTCCGCTGTTTAATCTGGCATAATTTGGAGGTGGTTGGCTATTATTAAGCTTGGCGTTTATTTATTTTCTATGATTAAAAAATTCACAGATCTTAGTTTGTGTTTACAGTTGTATAGCTTTTATTAGCGGTTACTTTTATTTTTTCTATTTTTTTTAAGTATTGAATTTTATTTTTTTCATAACTCGTTCTTATTCGTTCATTTATTTTTATTTTTATATTTTTTGTTTTTCCCTAAATATTCAGAGTACGGGTATGGTTAGGCGTTTATACTTTTCTGTGATTAAGCTGTTGATAATTGGCAGGTGTTATAAGTCTATTAGTGTGGAAGTTGCTCTGATCTATATTAATTTTATCTATATATCTATAAAAGTGAACGTGCCTGTCCGTGTGTCTGTTTACATTTCCCTACGCAATAACTCTGTCAATTTTTAATCTACAGACTCAAAATTTGAAAGACAGGGTACTGAGATTTGGGAAAATCGATATGATCGGATTTTGGCCAGATATTTGGCGATTAAGGGGTCAAAGTTCAACGATTTGACATTTGAGAACTCTACCAAACTCCTCTGACAATTTTGGGTCTACAAACTAGAAATTTTAGATGTAGGTTATTTGAACATATATCTACCTTAATAACTTTAGTTGAGCCGAAAACAATAAATGTTAAGCGGGAATAATACGCCTCAAAGTTTACAAAAATTGCCCGCTTGATTTTTGGTTTTATTTTTTTGCTCAACATACACCAGCAAATACCGGAGCAACGCCGGGCACCCATGCTAGTATCTCTATATTCCTAATAAACATACGCCTTCGTGCAATTCATAATATTTGATCACGAGGAAGCTCCTCATGTAGGCAATTCAATGTAATGGTAAAAACGGAATCTGTGACAAATTTCTTTATCTAATAAATAAACCCTTCCACCTAGTAGTACGCTACATAAAATCTTTGATAAAAATACTCAAAACTTGTTTGCAGCTGTAATTAAACACTGTGGAGAATTATAAAAAAAATAATAAAATATTAAGGGAATACAATCAAACTACGGACTTTAATAATATTGTTAATAGAGAGAACGGCAACTGTCAAAGATCTTCCAAATGTCTATTAAGCAATACTTGACTCACATTATATATATATATATATATATATATATATATATATATATGTAAATATATAAATATATATATATATATATATATATATATATATATATATATAAGTAAACGTGTATGTGTGCGTGTCAGTGTACATTTCCCTCCACAATAAATTTGCCAATTTGTAGTCTACACACTCGAAATTTGATATACAGGGTTCTGAGATTTGGGAAAATTGATGTGATTGGGTTTCGGCCAGAAATTTGGTTGTTAAAGAGTCAAAGTTCAAAGATTTGGCTTTTTAGAACTCGTCCAATCCCCAACAAATTTGGGTCTAAACACTTGACATTTTAGATATTGGTTCCTTGGACATGTATCTTACTAAATTACTCGATTTGAGCTCAAAATAATAAATATAAAAGGATCATAATAGGCGTCAAATTTAAAAAAAAATTACCGTTTATTTTTTTATTATATTATTTTTTTTTTGCTCGGCATACACCTCCAAACACCCGAGCAACGCCGGACACCCATTGCTAGTATATATATATATATATATATATATATATATATATATATATATATATATATATATATATTAAAGTATTACAGAAAGAATTTACTACCAAAATAGACTTCGTAGCCTCGTAGGATATGCCCTTTTCTCTTCCTTGCAACCTCTATCTCACAGAAGAGATGTTGCGAGTTTGTCTCTGATGTATCGTTATTTTCATAGAAAGTGTGCGACTGAGCTTCAATCTATGGTCCCCCCTCGCAAAACTTTCACAAGAAACACTCGTCTAGCTGTAAACACTATCAATAATTCCCCCCACTCTTTACCTGTGCCTAAACCTAAACGTAGATTCTATGAACAAAGCTTTTTATTAGAACAGCACGCCTGTGGAATTGTCTTCCGTTTTCCTGCTTTCCGGCTGACTACAATATGGTTGTCTTCAAGTCTAACGTAAATAAGTTCTTGATGAGCCGTTCCATATAAGTTATAAAATTTAACAAATTTTCATTACTAATGATTATTATATTGTCCAACTTCTACTGTACACTCATTAACCCTTATCCTTGAGTGGCCTATTGGCCTTGATAATGTGGTGATACCTATGAAAAAAAGAAAAGAAAAAGTCCAATGTGAACAAGTTCTAATTGAATCGTCCCCCTAAGTAATCCAAGTTACAAAATTCCCACTGTTTACTATGCTAAAATCACAATGACTAATGTATACCTATTAACTCTTATCCTTGAGTGGCCTCTGGGCCTTGATAAGTGGTGACACCCATGTAAAAAAAAAAACTACCCGAATAAAATAAAAAAATTAGACCCTTGAAAATTAGTATATATATATATATATATATATATATATATATATATATATATATATATATATATATATATAGTAATTTATAAAATATATATGGCGATTAAGCTACACTGAATATTCTGCGTTTCATCCACTATAGGATTCGGCAGGCTTATGATCGAATTCTGTGCTTGTTTCTTGTTTTTATATATTTTGAGGATTTTTAGTTACCCAATCAGCTTCTAGTATCTAGCGTGCTCCTTCCTATCAGCCAATATGCATGCATGTTATCGAACAAAAGATCTGTTTTAGAACTAGGTTAGTGGTTTAAGTTAGAAGTTTTCCTTTTTTTATATATATATAAATATACCTATGTGTACACACATGCATGCACATGTATATATGCATATATATATATATATATATATATATATACATATATGTGGGATCGTTTATGTATATTCATGTTTATTTAATTTATTTATTTGTTTGTTTTCTATTGTTATTGGTAGTTTTAAAGTTAGTTTGTATCGCTATCCTAGAGTAAGTTTTATTTTGTGAACACAGTTGTTTGATATTTCTCGTCTACAGTTTAATAAATTTTGGGGTTCATTAAATAAAAAATTAAAAAAATAAAAAAGTAAAAAATAAAAAATAAAAATAAAAAACACCGTATAAAAACAACACTAGCGAATGAATACTGGGAACTCAAAGAAAGCGGAGATTCTCCGGTAGTCGAATGGAAAATAATAAGACAAGCTACAACGTGCAGACATTTAGACGACCCATGTAAATTATGCCTCCATGAAAATTGTGTTATCCCCTACTTTAAATGCATGTGTGTACATATATATATACACGTATTTATATATATATATATATATATATATATATATATATATATATATATATAAAAGGAAAACGTCTACCTTAAACCACTAACCTAGTTCTGATACAGATTCTTTGTGCGATAAAATACATGCCCATTGGCTGATAGGAAGAGGCGGTGTTGATACTAGAAAGCTGATTGGCTAACTAAAAATCCTCAACATATATAAAAACAAGAAACAACCACAGAATTCGCGCATAAGCCTGACGAATCCTATAGTGGATGCAACGCAGAATATTCAGTGTAGCTAATCGCCATATATATTTTATAAATTACTAACTAGTTCTGCCTACGTATTGAGCACTTTTTAAGTAAATACTTAAAGTTTACGCATAAATCTATACTTTCATATATTAAATTTATATGAGTAAATGAAGTAGTTATATATATATATATATATATATATGATAGCAATGGGTAGCCGGTGTTCCCGGATGTTTGGAGGTGTATGCTGAGCAAAAAATAAAAAATGTAAATTTTCTTAACTTTGACTCCTATTATGACCCCTTTAACTTTACTGATTTTGGCTCACCTTTAATTATTAAGTTAGATCCATGCCCAAGGAACCTATATCATAAATTTCAAATGTTTAGACCGAACATTTTTTGGGGGATTTTGGTAGAGTTCTCAAAGGTAAAATCCTTGAACTTTGCCCCCTCATCAGCGAAATTTACAGAGTTATTGCGAAGGAAAATGTACACAAACACACGGACGGACGGATAGATAGACACAAAAATACGTTCATGTTTATATATATATATATACTAGCAGGGGTGTCCGGCGTTGCTCGGGTGTTTGGAGGTGTATGCTGTGCAAAAAAAAGCAAAAAAAAAGAAACAAAAAAATGGTTAATTTTTTAAAACTTTGACCCCTATTATAACCCCTTAAAATGTATAGTTTCGGGCTCAAATCACTTTATTTAGTTAGATCCAGGTTCAAGGAACCTATATCTATAATTTAAAGTGTCTAGACCCAAAATTGTCGGAGGAGTTTGGTAGAGTTCTTAAAGGTCAAATCGTTGAACTTTGACTCTTTAACAGCCAAATTTCTGGCTGACACCCGTCACATAGATTTTCCCAAATCTCAGTACCCTGTCTTTCAAATTTTGAGTCTATAGACTAAATATTTACAGAGTTATTGCGTAGGGAAATGTACACAGACAGACAGACAGACAGACACACAGACAGACAGACAGACAGACACGATCACTTTTATAGATATATAGATAGATATATGTATATATATGTATATATATATATATATATATATATATATATATATATATATATATATATATATATAATAACTCCATTGTGCTGCCTTGACAAATCCTAAATGGTGTCCATTAATCTTCTGTGTATTAACAAACTGGCATATTAATGAACAGCATTTAGGATTGGTCTAGGCGGAACAATGGAGCTATGTTTTTTTCTAAAAATGAAAGGTAATATCACTTTTATTTACTGAGAAGTCGAGATTGGAATCGTGGTATTACTAGAAAATATCAATTCTTTCCAAGAGTCTGAAGAATAATATCTATTCAGTTTTATATGTGTATCCTTTTTGGTTTTATTAATAAAAACAGGAATACATCGTGCGTCTGACATCTCGTCGAATAAAATAAATATTTTATTTAAATATCAATAATGTATAGAAAGGAAAGTCGACTTGATTCAAAGAGGAAGAAAAGATTCGTGTTGAAATACGTTTAACTGATATCAGATATTGCCTTGTAGTCAGAAGATTTATGATAATAACACTATATTTAAAGCGTCGGTACATTATTTTATATTGCTTTCAATAAGATAGTGAACTCATGCAAATAGAGACCCTTATATATTTAAGCGTTCTAACATGCCATCAAGTCTAGAAATGAGGAGTAATAATGCGTACACCCAGACAACCCGACAGCGACCCCCCTTCTTCCCCTCTCTCTCTCCCCTCTCTCTCTATATATATATATATGTAGATATATATGTATATATATTTATATATATATGGGTATATATATATGTATATATATATATATATATATATATATAGAGAGAGAGAGAGAGAGAGATAGCGAGGTAAATAGACAGTTAACAGAATCATTTACTAAAACAATATGCATATGTCTTTATATATATATGTGTATATATATATGTATGAATTTATATATATATATATATATATATATAAAAATTTGATAATCATTCAAATAATGTCATATGTCTTTAAAACTTAACTAAAAAAAACAGTTTTAAATTCTTTTTGTTACCTCTGAAATAAAAGGATACGGTGAAAATGCTGAGAACAGGAAACAGAAATTATTTAATATTGGCAAAATAAATAAGTATAAAAAAATACTTATTATAGAGAATATCTGTCCCTTATTGAAAAAATATCACTTTGGCTTCAATCTATGTGTCGTTTATATAAATTCAGATATAGTCCTAAATATTTCAGATTTAGTATCAAAATTAAAAGCAAGAAGTTAATCAATAACACATGGAGATAAATTAATATTTTTACTTTTCCATTTTGCCGAAAAAACAAGATGCATAAGTTGCATATTATTCTTGTGTTTACTGATTCTATTTGACATTTACAACAATTATATTATATAAACGTTTTTGAATTTCATATATTTTTCAAATTTATCTTATATATATATCCTTTGTTAAATGTACAAATACCCCATAAATTCAATAGAAATAATCAGCTATAAAAACACGTTAAAAGATAATAATTACAATTTAAAATTCTCGCCCCAAAATTCTTGCCTACGCAAAACTATATATTTATACAAACAAACAAAGATCTAAACGTGTAATTATTTGATCTAAATCTCTAATTTTTTGAAGTCGCGAGAAAAAAGACCAAAGCTTGTTCTATACAAAATGGCGGTATGATATCAGAATAGGCGTTTTATTGTAAATGCTATGGTAAACAATAAGAATGGGATGTTCAGTGACTAATCGATTCGCAGTAATCCTGATGAGTAAATTTTCTTTCGCTTATGGATTGTAAAACATAGTACTTGTTTTTTTAGAGGGATTTCTGATTTTCCAAATCGATAGCAGAATCATTTTATTTCCCATCACCCCTCCTTATATATAGCAGTTTCAAAATTGCTGTAATCAATTTCCTACAATTATAGTTTTGAAAAACTGACATTTTTTTTTACTATAATAGTAAAGTTTTCGTAATATCTATTCTGCTCAATATAATACATGCGTACAAAAAAGCAAAGAAATCAAAATGGAAATGGTTGTCTAAGCAGTTATTTTTGTTTTAACATTCTTCAAATAGCAAGAAAGTGTTTGCATAATCTATTAAAAAGTAAATACATGAAGTCATCCGCTTACTACGCAAATTCATTTTAAAGTCAATTTTATATGCTATATATATATATATATGTATATATATGTGTGTGTATATATATATAATTATATATATATATACATATATACATATATATATATATATATATATACAGAGCCAGAAAAAAAGAAAGTCTGCACTTGTAATTTTTTTTTAAAAACTGCAAATTTAAGCTAAATATAATGTAACTATGTAAACGACGTATACCTCATTGGATTCGCCTTACATTCCTCTAAAATTTCTCTGCTCATATTACACTTTTAATTGAAATAATCTAGTGTCCACGTAATTAAACAAAATAACTTCAGATTGAGGAGGCAAGAGTCAGCAGTAAACATTTTGCTTAAAACCAGCTTAAATGTCCGCCCGTAAATCAGTTTAAAATATCCACTAGCAGGCAACAAAACATCTCTAATCATAAGTGTTGCTGTTGCAGGTTATACAGCGTAATATTTCCTCGATATGCAACGGCTTTCTTTTAGTGATCTTCAGGAGCTCATTAATCGCCATCTACTGGTGTATCCAATCAAGAAATCAGCTACGGATTGAAATGTGATGAGAAAACACCACGAAAAACTGTGCAAAAGCACCAATACACCAGTAGCGTTCGTGATGCCCCTTAATCCCGTCAGGAAAGACAATACTATAAAGATCCTCATCCTAAGAAACACATTTTAAACCGCTCCCCAAATCCAATAACAGTGCAATGCTGTTAAAAATAATCTCTTTCCTGAACTGATTAAAGAAATTTAATTTCCGAGGATATGTTGCAATACGCAAGCCAATGATTCCTGTGTGAAGAACAGAAAGCGACGTCTGGACTCTGTCAGATGCAATAAAGGGCATGACTCTTCATATTGGAACAAAAGTGCTTTTTAGTGGCGAAAGAAATTTCAATATGCTAGACAGTTATGAGAGGCAGTACCACTGTCAGGGGAAGGACGGAAAATTTAATACTAGGTTCTCAGTTTCACCGCTACTTGATGGTGGAGGTTCAGTTTTGGTGTGAGGCATTTTAGTACCAATGGTCTAGGGTCTATATTTTGCTTGCAAGGTCGAATTAATTTTACGAAGTACATTAATATGTTGACTGAGCATTTTCTACCCTATTTGCTAGGAATTTGGATGATTATCCGCACTTCATATAGGATTATACCTTCCAATCACTCAGCTGGCAATGCCAAGAGGTTCCTGGAACAGCGTGATATGCCGTGTTTGGATTTGCCTGCACAATCCCCGGACCTCAATCCTATCGAAAACGTATGTCATTACATAAAGCAACAGCTACGCAATGGTAAAATTTCAAATTTGGAAACACTTTGGACAAAAATAAGAGAAAATCGGGATGCCATTTCCCCGGAGTATAGCTGCACTTAAATTGACGGAATTCCCAAAAGTTTGCAGGCTGTCAAATTCCAGGACTATACTACTAAATATAAACAAGTTCATTGTGCTCCTGTTGTATTTGTGTTGCAATCATATCCTAAAGTTAAATTTAAATAATAATTTTCCATCGTGCGTAGTAATGTTTACCTCCTCAATGTGACGTTATTATTAAAATTTTAAAAGATTTCAATTAAAAGTAAAATATGAACAGGTAAAATGATAAAGGGATTAAAGGCAATTTTTTTTTGCAGCCTATATATATATATATATATATATATCTATATATATATATATATATATATATATATGTACTTTTTTTTCAGCCTATATATATATATATATTTATATACATATATATATATATATATATATCAAGATCAAATTAAACACACGTGTATTTTAACGATCTTGTTATTAATTGACTTATTTATTTTGCTGAATTATACATTTGTTACATGTAACTTCCCTCATTTTTTTTTCTTTTTCCTCACCCCATTTTCCATCTTATTTTAGTCGACTGAATTTCCGCTATGGTTCACTTCTTTACAATTATTCTAAAATGTTGCCAATCGAATAAAGGCATATATATATATATATATATATACATATATATATATATATATATATATATTATGATTGCAACCTCTTGCCATACGAGTGCCACTCTCTCAGACACTAAAATCCATGCGCCGAAAATTGACTTACATCGCCACAGGACCATTTTAATAGGCAAATGCCTGAGGGACTATCCGTACACAGATGATGTTACAGAGTCTAAACTTTGTACTAAAGCTTAGTATCTCTCTCAGTTCAAAATTATTAGCTCCAAGATAGCCAGCAACAAGTAAAACTGCAGACAAGCTTAATGCTGGCACTGGACTCTCGCTTTCTGTTTTTTTTTTAATCAGAGATTTGCTTCACCTAGAAAGGTTGCCTTCACCACATCTTATCGGAGCCCTCTCCACCCCAACAAAAACATACATTCACACAAACACACACGGTGCTAGTTAATCGTTAACCCCGAAAAGGGGTTCATATGCCTTTAGGAAGGTCTGTCTTTTATCATTCAGGATGACTAGTAACATCCTCTCCAAACAAGTCTGGTGGGGGAAACTGTTCTGTCGCCGGTGACCCGACCATGACGCAGATAGTACTTGGTTACATGGTACCAGTAGCATATAACATGACCTGACATGAATACATATATATATATATATATATATATATATATATATATATATATATATATATATATACGCATGATATGTGGATAAGTACAAACGGATTTTCCTAAAATGTATTATTAGCTGTTATAAGAAATGTTTAATTTTTTACGTATTCAGTGTTCTAATTGAAATTAAATGCTGATTTATGTCTTATCTTCGAGGAAAAGGTGGTGTATATTTATTTTAAATTTTACTTCTTACATTGTATGCTGAATGTAAAGTTATGGAAAAAAAACTTTAGCCATTGTATGAGTAAATGCTTCAGGTTCGATTTTAGTTGTCGGTTTTTACATATATCAGGTATATTTGGCCTTGGTTTTATGCAATTTACAATGATGGATTAACTTTGTTATCTAAAATAACATTTTATATAATATCTATGTTTTCGTCATTAATTAATTAATGGCTGTTGTTTCAAGAGTGTGCTTGCTTGTGCATCAGTATTAATTACTGTAGGTCATTAGTAAAGTCTGGTTAGAACATCGTTTTAAGGATCGGTTTTTGCATATAGAAAATTTATCATCACAAGCTCTATTTTTTGCAATTTGCTGCTTATTGGCGTATGCTTAAACCACAGTTCAGTATCACGATTATCTCGAACAATACTTAGGTATATATTAATATATATATATATATATATATATACATACATATACATATATATATGTATATTTTCATCCTTTTTATTCATCAATTTGACAATTTGAACCTGTAAAATTCTTAAATTTGAGAGAATGTTTTGATTTTATAAATATTAAAGATTGTGTGTTAGCGTCTTTTAGATTAATAATGTCGCGTTTATTCCTTAAAAATATTGATTGTTTATTATGATGATTTTCTGAGTTTCTTTATATTGTGTATCTTCTATTAGGTCATGTAGCCACATTAACTATAGAAACATTCTTATGTTACATAAACTTTGTTTTACGTCATTGTTTTCAGATTTTATGTCGGTATTTTTATATCATCATGTAGCGTGTTTCTTACATTCAAACCTTTATTCGCTTTTTACATATTTCATGACTTTTTGTATGACAAAAGAAGGTGATATCTGCCCCAAATTCGCCATTATAAGTTTTACTTCATCCATGCTTAACGACCAATTACATTAGATCACTTTTGGACGCGACTTAAGTGTATCAATATGCAGAAGTAAAACCGGTATCATAATGTTGAATGTTCGAGTGTATAAACAAACGTTGACAGAACATAGTGTGTTGTGTTGTTAATTAAATAATCATGAAATATAAAATTCAGGTCTCGACCAATTAGCTCCAACCCATCTTACAATTTCTGAAGCTTCTACGCTCAATTGTCTTTCTTTTTTGATCTACTGATAGATTAATACACATGTAACAGTACGTGTGGGTATTTAAATATGCAGAGTTAACATTCATTTAATGGATGTTAAAATTATACTGCGATGTGGTCCTCAATGGAATCAGCTTGTGATCAAGATGTGGGAAAATGTTAAACAGTTTGAGAAAATCATTGGTCATGTATTTTGCCGTATACGATTCGAGGCTTTACGCTATTGTTTTTTCTTTTTTTTTTTTGTAAATGCCTTATCAGGTAGAACTTTTCTAAAATCTTTTGAGAGATATTAATGTCAATTCCGTTTTCATTGCTGTTTTCTGTTCCTGACTATTTTTTAAAAATAGATGCATCAATAAAGCTTTTTAGTATATTTTATAAAGAAGAGTAATAACTGACTTAATACTCCTCGAAATTCTCCTCTGCAAAAACTTGGTATTTTTCATTTTTTTTTTTGGGGGGGGGATCCGACGTATTCTCAATCTAAACATCAGCAGCGGCAGCATCGTTTTCATCGTGAATAATACATTTTGCTGCGTCAAAAGCGATATCCTTGTGGACGATTATGTATGAATTTGGGAAAATAAAAGGCCTTATTAGTAAATTGGATTTTCGTTTTGTAAATCATTTTTTTATTAGATATATTACGCATTTTGGGGGGTTTTGTCCGAAAATATCATTGATTAGCCAGACATACATGGTATATTTTACATATTTAATGTGTTCGTTTTATATGATGGCGAAGCAAGTTGAACAAAATATATTCACTTTGCTTACATTTGAATTATACCAAATAATGTTTCATATTGGGTTTTGGTTTTCTGAGAGAACAATGCTTATTTTTCACGGAATCTTCAGGAGATTTGTTCAAAAATAGGTCCAGAACTACGATTTCTATTACTGAAGTTATGCGGGAAGGTTACTGTGTCGAAGAACGGGATATAGAAAAGCTATGTGTGATGCTACCAACTTGGGTGTATAGTTAGAGTATCTCAGCTAATTAATGAGGTAGACATTAAAGTAAGCTAATGCATGCACTTGGATGCTTATGAAAAGTGATATATCTATGATGTAAGAGATTTGATTTATTAGTGCACGGTTATGGATTTAGTGAGAATGGTAAAGAAAGTATGAGAAGCTAAAGTAATTTTGTAAAATTAGTTTAAAACACAAAACGACGTCGTCGTTTGATTCTAGTTTAGATTCCCTGATCATGGGGAGGGGTAATACATATGAACACAAAGTTCTTGCACGAGTGTGCAAGACTCCTTACAACAAAGTAAAAGTTATAATAATACATGTGGTTTAGGAAGATAAGATTAGTTAACATTAGTATAACTTAGTTCTAAGATATCCCTGGACTTCAGTAAGAGATATGATTCTATATAAGTTAGTTATAAGTCAGATATTTGAAAATACGAGCGGCACTGGGGGCGGCGAAACTTTATCCGCACGTGAATATGCTTTTATCTTTGTCTTAAGTTATATTTATTTAATTTCATAGATTCCGTTTAGAGTATGAGGTGCTATAGAAAGTAGGGTGTGGATGTGCCTTACGGATGTGCATAGCCTACATCGTACACTATAAGGTCATCAGCAGATTCCTCCTTCACAGTAATGTGGTCTCGGGAATTTCCACTGAAGATGAGTGCAAGTTCCCCTTTTATGCCCGAACATGACAAAACAACTAGACCGAGATTAGACAACTGATGTAAGCACAGCCATTCTAATCGCAACTAAACAGTTAAGAAATCATGTACTGTCAGTAAGAATACGGCAGCTAGAAAAATCTCAAACCGGTACCCTCAAACATGTCAGACAAGAATGATCGAGTTCAGAAATGTTAGCATACATTGTAAGCCAGCTCCTCCAGGATCTATAGTTTTATACGAAATGAATAAGGCAGATATGGAGGATGGCATTCAATTTCGTTGTCAAGAAACAAGTAGGAACAACGAGTGTCTCCATCGAGCTCCTGCCTAATACGCAAGCAAACAGCATTTAATATTCGATCTACATTTTGTGTATCGATCTGAATATATATATATATATGCACCCACATACACACATACATATATATATAGTATATATATATATATATATATATATATATATATGTGTGTGTGTGTGTGTACGTGTACATTTATTTTCTTATCCTATTTTCACGTCACTATGCATTTCTCTAACATCAAAGATTAACTCAATTATTACATTAATAATATTTCTAAATAAAAAGAAACAAACAGTGTATATCAATGCACCTCAAAGTCATAAACCCAATCAAAGCTTAAAGAACAATAACATGGACGTAAATTATGAATAAACGCAAATGAAATTAATACAATGACTTTATCCTGTTACAACTCGCGATGTATAACGTAATTAAATCAATGTTTATACCTTATGTTTTATATGCGTGAGAAATAGGCTAGTATGTACTCATTTTATTGTGGCAATTTTTCTTTATTCTTTTCTGCTTATATTAAGCAAAAGTCATTTGATTTTCTTTAGAGCATGAGTTTGAAGTAGTTAAATTATATTTTGCCATTTTATCTGTTATGAATATGAGATTAATTCACGAGTGTTTAATACGGAGTAGATCAAGGTATATTTAAATCTCTTTTTTACGAGCATGTTTCAATCTTTTAATGCTTAGTAACTACAGACTTCTTCAAGTAACAACGCGTTTATTCAAAAGGGAAATTCTTAATGTAAAATCAAAATGAACTTTCAGTAAAAAAAAAAGAAGCTTCTATGAAAAAATGGTCAGGGCATGCAGTTCAGCTCTCCGTAGGACAATGTTGATTGTTTGTGGATGTTTTATTATACTGAGTCAGGGAATGAAATATGTAGAGTTGAAGGTTGACAAATTAAGTTTGGGGCCCATGAACGGGGATAGATATTTTCTGCAACAAGTGGCTGCTATGTCTATCCGCTTTCTATCCTAGGACCTATATGACTTAATATGTATTAGGCATATTTATTGAGTTTTTTTTTAATATGATTTTGATGTCTTTTGCGAAACCGATTCGAAAATTGTCAGTAGATCATTATGAATTTTTACCTAAGACATAACAAAGGCATACAAGAGACCAATAAAAATGTTAATAAATTAATTATGCTCATATAATTTTCTAGACCGGTATCGGGCAGACAGAATGGGCACGTTGCAGGTAAAGTATATATCTATTCTTAGCCTCCAAACATAATTTTCTACATCCAACCCTACCTACTTCATTCCCTGTAGCCAACGTACTAAAAAATGCATACCCAATCAATAATATCTGAATAATAGTTAGAATTTACCACCTGAGTTTCTTTCATAAGAGCTTTTTTTGTTATAGAATGTTGTATTTTTGTTTTTCATAAAGAATTTTGCTTTGGAATACAAGCGTGGTTTCCTGAAAAGGTCTATAGTTACAAAATATCAAAAGACGGAAACATGCTCATGACTTCGTAACAACACATTACTGCTATTTATTTAGAACAGATTGAAAGTATAAATATATATACATATATATATGTGTATATATATATATATATATATATATATATATATATATATATATATATATATATATAAGAAAGATCACCAACAATTGCTATATATTTTTTAACATTATTGCATTATTGCGTCTTTTGATTTTTCATATAGAAAGGTATCATATTTAGAGCATTGTAATAATGTTTTGAAATCATTGAAATAGTTTTACGCGTTTCGTACGTTCTGTGTAGCGTCCTCTTCAGAAATTATTCCAAGTGTAAAATAATTAAAATATATTTAAAATGTGTTCAGAATGTATAAAAGCATTTATGCAGTTCATTTTGGTGACATGTTTCCCGAGCGGATGTGATGTCTGTAAATAACACCAAATATCTTCATGGGTGTGTTCCACTACTACCCTTCTTATTGGGGTCACACTATGGTCATTCCTTCTTTTTCTGTACACTCTCTCTTCTCCTTTTTCTATTTTTTATTTATTTTTATTTTTTTAAGATTTTATTATTACTTGTGTGGAAGTGAGGGTCGCGTTAGTACTTGGTCAGGTGGGTGAGTAGGGGATGGTGGGTGTGCGTGTGTGTTTGTGTGTGTGTGCATGTGGTTTTTCCTTGTATATTGGTTTGTAGAATGTATACGTCTAATATTTTTATACCATTATGAGAAAGCGTTTGTAATGTTGCTGTTGTTATTGTTGTTGTTGTTGTTATTATTATTATTATTGTTATTATTATTATTGTTGTTGTTAGTTTTATTATTAGTAGTATTAGTATTAGTATTATTATTAATACTATAATAATCATATTGTTTACAGTAATATAAATCAACTTATTAACCGACTATTTTCGTTTAAAATTAAGATAACATATATACATCTCATCATAGAAAAAAGCACCTAAAATTTATCAACGATAATAGAATCATAGAAAAAAGCACCTAAAATTTATCTGACGATTCAATTTGCAAAACTTTTTTACAAAATTCGAACACTAGTATATATCTCGTTAACATGGGATACCGACTAAATACGGTGTTCTACTTTTACACAGTTTTCTTTTTTACAATGTTTTTCTCGACTATTATCATTTGTTTATGAAAAAAGTCAAACATCATTTTTTACATCAACGATGAACAAATGAAACTTGCCTTTATTTTTATATTACACAACGGTAATTAGATAACGAAAAATAAGTGAATGAAAAATTCGCCAACGGATAATTACGTAATTGTTGCAATTAAGACAATTTGGCAATAATTGAATAAATATCGATTGGAATATATTCTACTTCTATTCTTAAAAGTAAGATAGTTATATTCAGTGACTTATTTCAATTATTGAAAAAATATATATCAAAACACTGTTTTTCAATTTACATTTGTAAAATGAAATAACTTTTTCAAACACCTTTTTATCAGTTTTCTATTTATTAAATAAAATAATAAAATAGTAAACTAAAATATTATTAGCTGAGTAAATTCCTAATTTATCAATGTTTTTTTTTAATATTTCGTGTCCAATTTGGATAAAAATTACAAATCGTTATTTTACTGAGGGAATCAGTAGAAATCATTTATTAAATCTCTTATAAGATAAGTGAAGGTTCAGCAGATAACACGTGCATTTAAATTAGAAATTTATGTAATGAAAAACTATATTTAAATGTGTGGTCTTTATTGTATGCGGAATTAGCTGTACAGATCTGCTTTCTCGAGTTGTAAATATTTTTTGTGTTTATTTGTATACTATTTGAATGCTTATTAAATCATTACAAAATCACGCGCCCATAAAAAAGGTCCTGACCAATTCAATTTGTTTTAACTTACAAATCGACGACCTTATCATGAATTACTTTGCAAAAATTAGTTGTAATTTATAGTCATAAGTGTGGGCGACGCTGAATGTCAATTTCGAATTACTCACTACATATACAATAGCAAAGAAAACATGGCTTAAATAACGAGTTTATGCAAAAACCTGATTTCTAGCGAGGGATTTCCGAATATGACACAAAAATGAGATGGAAGTTTACATCGAGTAAAACGTAATGCATAATGAGAAAACATAATTCGAAAATGAAAAAGGTTTGTAAGGTGTGGAAAAGACGCTTAATCGACTTCTTATTTGATAAAATATTTCGAAATTTTCTATATATTTTAGTGCATTCAGAAATTAACTTCATGTACCACCATTAACCGACTATTTAGATTGATAATTCTAGAAGAAAAATAGTTTAAGAAAAAAATAAAAGAAAATGTTTATAGTTTTTTTTTTAATAATCTATTTTCCTACGACTTTTACTTCGGATTTATTATAAAATTACCTACTGCTCTTATATTGGTAATGTTTTTTAAAAAAATATTTACAATCACTCATTATTGTTTATTGTTTATATTTATTAAATAATTTATTATTTATTTTTTGTTTTGCATTTTTATTGTATTCAGCTACACACACACATATTTAAATATATATATATATGTATATATATATACACATATACATAAGCACGAGAACCAATACACACATATACATATGCATACATATATGTATATATATATATATATATATATATATATATGTATATACGACTTTACTTAATATACATAATTTTATGCACCAATCTATTAGAAAAAAAACAGATTAAGTCCCACAAAACTAAAATATTATTGTGCACATATAAATGCAAACTTACACACACTTTCTTCATTTTAAGATCTATTATGCTTTTATTTATTCTGAAATCTACGCTCCATTGACTATTAACTTGATATCTATCAAGTTTTCCAATTTCTTAGTTGCTGTAAGTAAATTGCATTAATAAGGGCACGCAGGTAAGTTGTGATTAGTTAATTAGAATTAGAACCGATATTACTTTTGGCTTCCTTACTTGATATTTTCGTAATATTTGAAGGCATGGAATGTTATGTGTATAATCATGTTTTACAAAGGAGTATCTATTAATACACGTCTGCTTCTCGGTTCACCGAGTATGTTTATGTAATATAGTTTATTCTGTTAACTGATAGACTGCTCTATAAACTTCGGTTTCGTGTTAGATCTGTTACAAACATATGTGAGAGTCACTTTATTTAAAGTTTATTATTAACATTTTTGACATATCATCCTGTTTTATTTTAACAATACATTGGCTACTATATTTTCATCTTTACCAATCAAACTCGGAAATATGGGTCAGATTGAACTGTATTTTAATATGACGATCAAGTAATGTTGATTAATCAACGCATGCATTGCTCACACGGTTATATTTTACACATGAATATTCATAACAGGATTCACTTTTCCATAAATCTTAATTTTTAATAAAGTATATAGCATTATTTTGTTTTAATTCATTCCCTTAGAATATTTTTACTACTTTATTCTACGTTCAAGAAAGTACTGTTCCGAGAAGCAAAGTAAATATATATATATATATATATATATATATATATATATATATATGTGTGTGTGTGTGTGTGTTATTTGATAAAATATTTCGAAATTTTCTATATATTTTAGTGCATTCAGAAATTAACTTCATGTACCACCATTAACTGACTATTCAGATTGATAATTCTAGAAGAAAAAATTGTTTAAGAAATAAATAAAAAAAATGGTTATATTTTTTTTTAATAATCTATTTTCCTACGACTTTTACTTCGGATTTATTATAAAATTACCTAATGTTCTTATATTGGTAATGTTTTTAAAAATAATATTTACAATCACTCAATATTGTTTATTGTTTATATTTATTAAATAATTTATTATTAATTGTTAGTTTTGTATTTTTATTGTATTCAGCTACACACACATATATAAATATATATATATATGTGTATATATATACACACATATACATAAACACGAGAACCAATACACACATATACATATGCATACATATATGTATATATATACATATATATATATATATATGTATATATATATATATATATATATATATGTATATACGACTTTACTTAATATACATAATTTTATGCACCAATCTATTAGAAAAAAACAGATTAAGTCCCACAAAACTAAAATGTTATTGTGCACATATAAATGCAACCTTACGCACACTTTCTTCATTTTAAGACCTATTATGCTTTTATTTATTCTGAAATCTCCATTGACTATTAACTTGATATCTATCAAATTTTACAATTTCTTAGTTGCTGTAAGTAAATTGCATTTAGTAAGGGCACGCAGGTAAGTTGTGATTAGTTAATTAGAATTACAACTGAGATTACTTTTGGCTTGCTTACTTGATATTTTCGTAATATTTGAAGGCATGGAATGTTATGTGTATAATCATGTTTTACAAAGGAGTA
Organism: Euprymna scolopes; assembly: GCF_053919585.1. Taxonomy (NCBI): domain Eukaryota; kingdom Metazoa; phylum Mollusca; class Cephalopoda; order Sepiida; family Sepiolidae; genus Euprymna; species Euprymna scolopes. The sequence continues at coordinate 121,239,814 of NC_136486.1, read as the reverse complement.
TTTATTAATACACGTCTGCTTCTCGGTTCACCGAGTATGTTTATGTAATATAGATTATTCTGTTAACTGATAGACTGCTCTATAAACTTCGGTTTCGTGTTAGATCTGTTACAAACATATGTGAAAGTCACTTTATTTAAAGTTTATTATTAACATTTTTGACATGTTCATAACAGGATTCACTTTTCCATAAATCTTAATTTTTAATAATGTATATAGCATTATTTTGTTTTAATTCATTCCCTTACAATATTTTTACTAATTTATTCTGCGTTCAAGAAAGTACTTTTCAGAGAAGCCAAGTAAATATATATATATATATATATATATGTGTGTGTGTGTGTGTGTGCGCGTGTGTGCGTGTGTGCGTCAGGTGTGTGTGTGTGTGTGTGTGTGTGTGTGTGTGTGGGGGGGGGTGTCTTAATTTGTGGAGACTTTGTGATGTGCGCGGTACTGGGAAAACTCAAAGTAGTTTAGAATTATAAAGTTTAAAAGGTTAAAGGTTTGAAGAAATCACATTCATTATTACATCGGCGTATTTTCTTTCTGAGTAACCCGCATTGGACTTAGAGTGTAACCTAACCTGGGCATTAAATTGAAAAGCGTAACTTACAATTAAATGTTACCAATTGGGACTCCATCACAGTCAGGACTGATAAAACTAGAGCATGGTACCCCGTGGATTACATAAAGTGGCCCGTTTAGAAATTTTCTACTGATCGCCGAATTCCAGGCAAAAATCCCGACTTCGAAAAGATAAACCTGTGGAAAGTCTGATGTTACATCGATGGAAACGTTGTGACACAATTCGATGTTTATTCCCCTGATTATTTATATAGATAGACGTTATTAAATTATGTTAAAAAATACCCTGAACAATGATTATGGCATAAGAATATATGTTATATTCCCAAACAGTTCTGTTTCTGTCGAAGGAAAGCATATTAATGTTCATTGTATATTTCACTTATTTATTTAAAGATATCACCGAAAACGGATAAAAATATTTTAACAATAATATATAGTAAATTATAATTTGGAATGATAAATGCAATATACATGCGGAAATGTTAATATATTAAAGATTTACAAGAAATATAAACTTCAATGGTTTACTAGATTTTAATTTATGGTATATGTAATATTTACTAGATTTTAATTTATGGTATGTGTAATGTGTATTATTTCAATGTAATATCGCATGATAATGAACAGTAATAAAAAAAAAAGATTATCGCATATACTAACATAAGAAATATTATTTGTATAATTTTCTCTTATGAAAAATATACATTTTTGTTTGGATGTACAAATTTAGAATGTTGACTTAATATTTGGATGTAGAAATTTAGAATGTTGACTTTATATTCTATTTGAATATTATCACATAATTTAGCCCAAAAATTCAGTTTACCTATAGATTATTTCATCTCCGCCGGTAGTTTTTAGTCACATACAACTCTAAGTTTGAAAGGGATTAACATTTGGATATTATTTTTATTTTGGTAATTTGCTGTTTGTTATGATGTGTGCTGTAATCGATTTGTTTAAAATAGAAAATTAAACGCATATATGTAGTTGTAAACTTGTTCTAACGCAAATAATTCCCTCAGACGTTATAATATACTGAGTAATACAGAAAGAAAGGTCATTATTAGAGTGTATGTATACTAAGTAAGATACGAGTAATATAAAGAGTATGTAAATGAAATGGAGAAATATAGATCCAACGATATGCTTGGGACTGTTTGGGAGTGTGTCGAAATTAGCAAACGGAAACGTGATTTACAAGACACAACCGAATAAATCTCCAAATAGTAAGATATAAAATGCAACATGTCCGACGCCAATCCTTTCAGAGTGCTGAATATCTTTACAGAATCACTTTTGAGAATATCTAAATCAGGGCTTTAAGAGACAGCCATGTCTAGAAATACTTTACTGCCTTATATAAATGTCTTGCGGATTTAAATAGGCATATTTAATTGTTCACACAGGAGAGAGGGTTTGAATAATAGACAGCAAAATATTATTTTCAGTTTGCTGTTAACATCGGTAAATATATACTAGATAATTATGCTCAGACAACGTGTTCCAAACTTATAGCCGTTTACTTGAAATGAGTGCTTTATGCAGAATTGATGTCCATATGCTTAAATGTAGGATCAAACTTTCTTAGGTATAAATAGGAAACTGTGCATTAAATCGATACTGCAATACATCATTCGCTGCAATTGGCTAAAATAAATTGCTATAGCAAAGTTAAATCATATGGAACGATAAGTTACCGAAAAAGCTTCACATTAATCCGTATTAATAACTGACTGCGCATGGAACAAATTGCATAATATTTAATTCGATGCAAGTTATTACAATAAAGGCGGAGTGAATAATTTAGTCAGATCGGTACAGTTGATAATTTAGGAAAAAGGGAGACAGGATGAAAACAAGAAATTATATATATATATATATATATATATATATATATATATATATACGCATAATATATATAATACCTATTGTAATAAAATATAATTTACGTAAGTTTGTTCATTTCTTCACCATCTCCTTATTATATACAAACGTTCCCCTTTTAAAAATTGGATTTGATCCTTAAACAAAAGCTTATATAATGTTATTTCTGTATGCTTTTGTATATACTTTTTATTCAAAAGGTTTTGACATTCAATTAGCTACCACCTATGCATATTGCATTAAAACAAATGTGCTTGGAAATTAGTCCAAAATTATTTTATTGTTCTATTAAGAAAAATATAAAATTTATTTAATTATCGTGTATTTAATTTGCATTTAAATATTTTTAATTATAAGTATAACTAAAATACATCAGGTTCTTTTAAAACCTTTGTATTATTTCAACTAAAGCCATGAGGTGTGTTCTTTGTTTGAATTTCGAAAAGGAAGATGATAATATATTATGCCTCTTAATATCAACAATCTGTTACAATTTCAGAAAGAAAACATACTGACTTAGGATGTTGGTATATGTTTAATAGCAGTTGACTACACTGGAAACGCTGATTTTGCCCAGATAGAATATTTATAAGTGCATACATGATGAAATGATTATAAGTGTAAAAGTTATCATCACAAGTATCCGGATTTACAATGTTGACACATTGATTAAATCAAACATAAAAAAAAACACGCGTGATTAAAATCTGTGAATCACGATTGCAGGCAGTCGCGGAAGAAACACACGCATGCACACATACACGACCACACACACTCACCTATCCCCCATATATATATATATATATATATATATATATATATATATATATATATATATATATATATGTATATATACATATATATATATATAAAATAAAAAAAATACAATTAAATTTACCAAAGTGATCTAAGATAAAAATTAAAGTATATTATAAATATCAAACAATTAATATTTATAAAACTATCTCAGCCAGATGTAAAAGCTCGATTAAACCAAATAGGAAATAGAGCTTATAATATGAGCAAACAGTTAGTAAAATATGTTAAAAAACACTTTGAAATGAGTAAAAACATATTTAATCTGAAAAGGAAACACTAGATAAATGGATAGTCCCTACTCTGCGGAGTTTCAAAGAAATACTCTCCATTTCATCAGAGGGTAGGAATTAGAAAAATGCGGGATCGGATTTTGCATGCAGAAGTATTTGATGAGGCAACGAGTAAGACAAACCTCTTACTTGAAAACAAAAAAAAATGAAGCAGAGGGAATATGGTGAAGAAAAATGTGATTACACCTGAATGGATAGTCTGGTAGAAGACAAAAAAGCCCAGTGACGGTAAAATCCACATGTAAAACTTCAAGTTAAAAGAATTTTCACTTGTACAAGTAAAATCCAAGGAAATCCCGTAATTGGAAGAAGATGGTCCATAATAATCCAAAGGCAGAAATCCATGGAATAATTCACAAAACTGTGTACGAGGAACAAAGAAAAAGATCCCAGTAATATAAATAAAAGAAAAATAAGATATGCCTTTCACTCTACTTCCAAGACATAAATATAAAAAAGATAAGGGAATAGAAAAAAATAATTATGATAAAGTTAAATATAAAAAAAATAAAATAAAGGGAAACACAAGTCAAAATGACCCAGACAGGAAATGTTAAAGGCGCGAAAAAATATATAGGGCAAAATAATATATGGCAAACGAAATGTACAGGTCATCACCTACAAAATTTCAGCAAGAGTTGTTAGACGACACTAAATAGAAAATAAATAAATTAATAAATAAATAGAAAATAAAGAATGAATAAAGAATGAATATATAAATAAAAATAAAATATATTAAAAAAAATAAAATTAAAATAAAATAAAAATTATTTTAGCGGAGAGGATGGCCGGTATCTGTAAATTCAGGAAAAAACAAGAAAAAATAAGTAAATGGATACAGTAAAATATAAGTAAATATACACACAAAATATGAAAGTGAGTGTAGATTGATATATTAGATAGATAGGAAAGTTTAAAGAATAAATCAGAATATGCAGATAAATAACCTGCCATACAAAGAAGAGATACATAATTAAAATAAAGGATTATTAAATTATACAGTATTAAGAAGTATGTAGAAAAACGATAAAGTCAAATATTTTTTTTTAATATATATATAAATGGTAAAAATAATAACTATGTAATTTCAAAATTGCCATAATAAATTTTGGACTTATGTTTACAGAAAGAGATCAGTTCATTTTTAGAATGTATTATATTATTACTTTGAAGGGAAGTAATTATAGTTATAGCTGCGGTTGTGCAGAGGCGACATGACTTAGAACCTGGAGTATAAGACTTAACTTTTTTATGATAGTCCATTTCATTGAGAAGGGGGTATTGTTAGAGTTAAGTTTTTTTTTAATTAAAGTAGTTAGAGAAGTTCCTTGGTTATTATTAGAATTATGATTGTTAAAACAGAAATGTGGTTTGATATTCTTTTCTTAATTAATTGTTGAAGTAGCGCCGATATATGTATGTACTTTATTAAAAACTCGAGGTCTGGTATTAATATTATTTTGCTGATTTGTATTAGTTAAATAGTTTGAATTTCGTTCATAGTGTTCAATGTCTGTATGAGGATTGTTTTGGAGGGTATAATGAGTGTTATTAGTGTTAGGATGGCTGTAAGGATAAATATTATCATTCTCATTATTATTATTATTATTACCATTATTATTATTATTATTATTATTATTATTATTATTATTATTATCATTATTATTATTATTATTATTATTACTAGTTGTATGATTGTAGATGGAAGGGCTCCACGGGTGGTGTATTGGATTAGTAAATATATCAGATGGAGGATGGGAAGAAGAATGACTTGAAGACGAAATATTAGTGTCTGTTATGGGAGGATTGCATGGGAGTTCATTAATAGTGCAAGAATATATAACATCTTTATGGATGCGATCATTATTATGTGGGCATGTTTTTAACTCATTTCAAAGTGGTTTTAACATATGTTATTAACTGTTTGCTCATATATATATATATATATATATATATATATATATATATATCCCTAATAACAATGATGTTGAACGCGGGAACAATAACATTTGCTACTATCGATTCAAATTATCTGAAATTAGAGCAACTCGTTTAATTGATTCCAAATATTATCATATGTCATATCTCCCTTTTTTTAATTTTCATACATGAGTTAAATTTCGCAGAGTAAAATGGTTATTTAATGCTGTAGATATTTATTATCCTGCTCTATTTTAAAATAGGAGGCATAAAACATAGAAATATTTGGAATCATGTCTACACTGACTGTTACTTCAGATGATTTGAAAACATAGCAGCAAGTTTTAGTTTTCCTTCTGTCAAGGCCGGATATTTTTGGAAAATATACGTGAGTTTGTAATTCACGTGTAAAATTAATACAATTTATGACTGGGTTGAAAAATTTAACATTTTCGAAAAATATGCTCTCAGTGGTGAATGATGGATGATCCCCTTCATGTGTGCGATTTAAGGACAAATATCACATACCCTTCTGCACAGGGTAGGTCATTTGATTTCTAATGAGTTTTTTTTTTGTAAAATCTGATCAATATATTTTGAGATTTTGAACTTATTATATTGACAAAAATGTAGTGTATATATATATATATATATATATGTATACATATATATATGTGTGTGTGTGTGCGTGCGTGTGTGTGTGTGTGTTGATATACTTATACTCGTAGCTAAATTGAATGAGCACACCTTTGGTTGTATTGCTATATGCGGCACCAAAAAAGCGTATGTTACGCTGTATGTGTCTATCAATATGTTCCAAAAGAATTTACATGTTGAATAATTCGGTTTTATATTTTATCCATATTTTCATGTACGTGTAAATGTGTGTATGTGTATACGTGGAATCACTTAGTTAATCCTCTCGTGTGTATATTTTAACATACATGCAACAGTTCTGACAGGAAACGATTGACGTGGATGTATTGAAACAGCTGTAGACAAACAGTTCTTTTAAACAGAAAAAAACACACACATATTTTAATTATTAACGAACATTTATTTTCATGATTTTGCTCTCCCTCTCTCTCTTTCTCTCTCCTCTTGCGTTTTAGTGATTGTATAACCAATGCAGGGTTGCAAGAGGGCATATAATAACGAATTAACTTGTTTTTTTTATAAATTTCACCAAGTTTAAAGAAAAAATACTACGTATGCTTCGTTAAATAGCATTAAATTATGTCTTCAATTGTTTTTTATTGAAAATAATAGACAACACTTAAAGTACTTTTCGAATGTTTGCAAAAACCAATTGTTACATGATTACGTTAATTTTTTAAGAGTTTTCTGAAATTTTCAGTTTTTAAAGAAATACCATTCTATTATATTTCGAATATTCTCTGAATGTTTATGATTTCTAAAGAAATATTATTTGACTAACAAAATATTTTTTCTGGATTATAGATACTATTTTAAGGAAGAATTATTCGAGGGAATCCTTTAATTGAAAGTTTATTTGAAATTGGACCGTATTATATGGGCCCCTGAAATGTTTACCAGGAGTATTTTCGAAAAGTTGAGAAGAAAAAAGATCCTCAGTCTAGAAAGATCTCTCTTCCATTGAAACTTTAATTTTCTCAAGGTGTTAACTTATGCAGAACTGGCCGTTAATTAACATAACTCTCAGGCGTACCGAGAGTTTATCAATTCGAAATAATCTTTGTGAGTAATCTTATGAGGAGGGCTGTTTTTTTTAAATAATAAACTAATTACTTTGAAAGAAGTTGATTAAAGTGCACATTTCCTGAATTCGAAATGACCTTGATAATGGTCTATAAGAAGAAATCAGTTTTACCAATAAATTAAATAACTTAAATGAATTTTAAAAATAATAATTACGAAATGAAAAAGTTTTAGGATTTCTCTGAATCTCATTGTGAAGGGTAAATTGATTCAAAATGAATTTTCTATGATCGTTTATGAAGATTAATTTTAATAGTGAACCAAATGTTTGGAATAATTTTTGAATTTCATTGTGAAAACTGGGCCGATTCGAAATTTATAATCTTTTGAGAAGATTGCTTTTAATAATAAATGAATTACTTTGGAAAGAAGTTAACTAACATTAATTTGTAATTTTGAATGGGAAGAAAAATTGATTTTAACGATGAACCAAAATATGTGAAATAATTTCTAAATCTTGGAATGAAATGTTAATGACCTTTTTTAATGAAAGTTGTTTACAAAAAAAAAACACACCCACTTTTTAAATTGGGGGAAAAGTTAATTATGAATTTAATAACTTGAAATGCGTTTGCATTTTGTAAACAAATTTATTATTATGACCGAGTTGCCGTGAAATGATTGTTTTAAAATGTTTTCCATTTTTTTTTAGAAAAAAACCCTGTTAACACCCTATTTCATCGATTTAATGTATACCAGGTTTCTGAATTGTTTATTTTGTGATTTTTTGCCCTACTTGAGTATTCTAACTCATAAAGGCTGAGTGCCCTTTTTAAATAATTCTTTATATAATTAATAAATATTCCGCGATGGATAGTTTTTTATTGGTCGTTTGGCGGCATACTTCTTGCTTTAACAGAATTAAATTGGATCAAAACCTCTGCAGACCGAGGTTTAACAAAAACCATATATGTCAGCGTGATGAGGTCACGTAACCTCGAATTATTTAAAATAAATTATACTGCTTGCTGAAGAGAGGGTAAATCCAGTTACTGAAATAATAACTTGAAATGCATATAGGTCGGCGTGATGAGGTCACGTAATCCCGACTTGGTTAAAATACATTATACTGGTTGCTGAAGAGAGCGTAAATCCAGTTGCTGAAATAATGTTATAAGTTGATGCTGAATAAATTTAAAAAAGTATAGGTCGGTGTGATGAACTCACGTAAAATCTTGCTTTGTAAAAGAAAAAGGAGCGCTCCGGAGGATGATGAAAGAAAATTCCAGTCAGGACGCCACCAGGGTGAAGAGGTCAAGACGTTTTCTGGGAGAAGAATGAGCCCCACAGCACATCAAACATCTCAGCTATGCTTTTCTTCTTATAGCCCCTAATGACGGCTATCTTCCTATCTTCCGATACCATGTTAAGACATTTAGCGTAACACATGAAGCCAGTCATACCTCAATGGCCGGCTGATCGTGTTATAATCTGAAGAAATCGGAAACAAACTGTATTTATTTATGCAAAAAAAAATCCCAGGTTTTATTAATAAAACACACACGCACACACACACGCACACATATATATGTGTGTGTGTGTATATGTATATGTATATATGTGTGTGTACGAGGGAGCTTCACTAAGTTTCTATACTTTTGCTTATGAGCACATTCTTGATAGTACATATCTGAAATTCTAGTCGCCTGGCTGCATTGCACTTGTTGTACTGTTTCAACCACTTCTGGAAGACCCCATAGAAATATTTTGTGTGTGCGTTACAATGATCCTCTTACAAGCCTATGTAATCTTCATAATTGTCTAATAACGATAGGCTCTAAAGGTTTCGTTGCGCTTAAGAAATAACCAAAATGCACAGGGAACAAGGTCTAGACTCGTTACTTTATGTTCTTACATACGACGGAGGTTTTCTATAAAAATCTTTATGTTGGCAATCAACCCTGGTGTCTTAACTTGCTTCATCCTCGTACACCTCTCATCGTCTCTCTTACAAACTCACAAGCTTCCTTTAATCGCTCATTTGAGTCAAAATATTATGCTCTATTCAGCCAAGATGGTCTAAAAGCGATATAAAACATTCTATAGATTTCCGTATCATTTTCCAAATTTAAAACAGAATTTTATTGCATATCGATCTTTTAGCATGTCCTCCAATCAAAATTGCGTTTTCGAAATTCAGTAGCTGTAAGAATCAGACTTTAGTAGGGGGTAATCCAATTTCTGCTGTGGCTTTTCATTTTACATTACACTTCTTAAAATCTATTAGTCATCTCATGTACTAAATTATAAAGTGTTTATGAAATTTTAAACAAAGTCTAGATACTTATTGAATGCATCATATATATATATATATATATATATATATATATAGAGAGAGAGAGAGAGAGAGAGATATAAAGGAGCAATTATGTGTTCATCAACGTTTCGTCTTTATTTCGAGACTTCCTCTCGAAAATAAAGACGAAACATGATGAACACATAATACGGTGTGTTCCTTTGTATTTCTGTATTTTGGCGTAATACTATTTCCATTATTTTTATCATATATATATATATATATATATATATATATATATATATATATATATATATATATATATACAAAGAGAAAAAGAGAGAGGGGCGAATGTAAAGTATTAGAATACTGTTAAGTGATCATTAACACGCCTTAGATATGTTTTCCTAAATAATCAACTCCTACTCATGTACATCATGGAATCTAACTATTGCATGCTATTTTATTATAGAAATTAGAATCCTAATGATCTTATCCACGAGCGATATTTCGACTTTTGTTTGAAGTTAAACCTTACTGCCAAATATTGTCAGGATAGCTCCACCGTGTATCTTGACATAATTCAGTTGATAAATAGAAAATATGATCCAGTCTTTGAATGAGAATGATTAATGGGATAAAGTAAGAAACGGGGATTGGGATATTCAAGTAATTGTGCTATGCCGTATTACATTCCATTTGCTTGTCAGAATAATTTGCTTAGATCACTTAAAGCTTTACCTTCAACAGCACCTTTTATTTAATTGTAACTGTCAGTCATTCTAGTGCAGTATTGCGCGTTATTTTTTCATGAATGTTATGGAAAATTAGAAGTGAAAAGTTTTAGAAAATGGCCGCGCAACGCAATGAAGGGAGGTGGAGAGGTTGAGCAATGCTGTAACCTGAAGGCGTACATGATTTCCCGAAAGCTGTAACATGATGCTATTCAAACCCGTACGAACTGCGTTCTATTCAGATACGTTCTCGCAAATCATCAATCAAGATTAATTGAATTATTATGCGGCTACCGGAGTTTTAAGAATGTTATAGAACACGCTTCCATAGTAATGTATATTTCTGCACTGCTTGATTTGATTAATTTCAATGTGTTAAGATTACGAAATGGGTAAAATAAGCGAGGAAAATAGTATTATATAGTTATAGTACGATATAGCATTCCTAGTTGAATATTAGACCCAAGATTATGTTTAATTTTAAACAAATGTTATTATCAAGTATCATCTACATGATCTAAGATTACACATACTCTCTTTGACTAGTTATCAAGTGAGTTATGCAATTTAAAACTGGCTAGTCCTACATAATTCACTTTAGTAGATATGTATGTATCCAAATACTCGGAAATGTAAAATACTTCTAAAAGATTAACGCACCTGCCTTGCATTGTTCGAGCCAACATTATTGCAATGTGAGTAACCTTTTAGATTTCATTTGATATCCTGTAGAATTACCATAAAGGAATCAGATTGTGTTACTTCTCCACGGCGAAGTAATATATATTGACAAAAGAAGGGGTTTCCTTGAAAAAAAAAACATAGCGTGTAAAGGAAATTATGGCTTCTAAGACCATATTCTAATGGTCAGGTTACTAAACAAATATAGGGTTCCAGTTTGGCATAATCAAGTACAAAATAAGTAAGGCCCAGTTTGTTAGGTATAATATAAAAGATAATGATATTAATAATAATAATAATAATAATAATAATAATAATAATAATAATAATAATAATAATAATAATAATAATAATAATATAGCAGCGACGTGTTTCTCTACGTATTAGGTAATAGAAACGTAATGTCGCCATAAATGTTTTTGTTGAAATAAAATTAGACGGATAAGTGTTAAACCCTGACATAATGTGACGTGTTGTTGATTTGTGCCCTTTTTTGCACAAATGCTACAAAGAACATCTGATCTCTAGTATATAGAATCGGTTTAGCCCTAGAATTAGATCGGGATGCATTCCGTGTTTATGTTTGAGAGTAACGCCAACCTCCCCTATAAAGCAACCCTCTTCGCATTATTTTACAGTATCACATGTCAAATGGCAACAAAAATCCACATTAGTAAAACATTTACTAGATTTGTCATTTACATTTTTATTTATTATTATGCATAATTTGAATAAACTATAAATTAAAACAATTAATTTAGAAAAACAAAAATGGATAAACAAATTTGTTTGGAATTTAACAGCTATACATATAAACGTTAATATATTAATGATAATATCAATAGGTAGTTTCGTTATTTTGCCAAACATACAAATATATATATATATATATATATATATATATATATATATATATAGAGAGAGAGAGAGAGAGAGAGAGACAGAGAAAATTTATTACTGTGAGTCCAGAATGAGTTTACATATCGTTTCAGCTCGAGGAAGATCCTCAAATAGAGGAAATATCCAACTAGCATCGTCAGAATTCATAGATGGACTAAGTTATAAAATCAAATAAGAATGGAAAAATCGTAGATGAAGGGGAGTTAGATAAGAATGGGTGAGTGGAAGGGAGAGGGCGTTGTAATTTCAAGTAGTAGGAGTTCATACGATAAGAGAGGTTTTATAATTAAATATTAATTATGTGTTAATTCTTATTAACGTATTTTTGTTTAGTTTATAACGGTTTAAAATTAAATGGCACTATTCTTATATATAACGGCATACGTAACAGTTAATGTAAAGGATCACCATGGCAACAGCTTGGAGAGTTGCTGTTAGTGGGCATAGTGTTGTGGGAGGAGGAAGAAACGTGTGGAAAATGGGGTTTAAAGTGATTTAGCCGGGCGGGGAGATATTGAAAGATATTTATTGTTTATAAAAAAAAGAAAAAAAGAAGGATAAATTAATGAATTATACGTTACAGGTTTATTTTGATAGTATAATGATAGGTAAGAATATCAGTAAGAAAATAAAATAAATTAAAGATTAAAATCTTAATAAATAATTGTTTATGATAAGTAATATAAACACATAAATACACATACACGCGTACACCTGTACAACGTAGGGAGACACATCAATGGGGGGGAGAACACATGCCTAAGTATATATAAAAAACACAGATATGTAAACATAAAAATATAAATATACATATATACATACATATACATGCATACATGAAATATTGTGTTTGTTCGATTTTTGAAATAGCAGGGCAAGGACAGTAAACTGAATAAAAATAGATTGCGCACAGTGAACTGATTCTTGGCTCTCTATGTTTTGGCGTTCCAGAAGAGTGTTTTCCCCTTATCTCATAAAGCTTGCAATCATGAAACTCTTGACAAAGCTGGCGACTGTTTCAAATATATTTTTATGAAATTTTCAAGCCTACCAATAGAGGAATTAAAAGATAACCTTTTTTATTGACCTGCTATAAGAAATTTTGTGAATGACGCAAACGTCTGTAATTTTATGAATCATGCAGAATTGAGTGTCTTGTGTCATAAGTCTCCATAAACTGGGGGCAAATATAGGAATCAAGAGTCATTTTTGCACTGCAATCTTGCCCGTTTTCAAGAAAAATTAGATGATGTAAGCAAGAAGCTACTGTTACTCTATCAAACGCCATTATGCCGGATCCCTCCATCCGCTTATGCTGGAAAATCGGTAAGGCGCCAATTTATGAATGATGTTGCCCATGCTGAGCATTTTTTATAGCTTCAAGGTTAAATTGTGAATATTTGGGTGGGATTTTATGAAAACGTATGTTTAAGCTACATAAAATATTGTTATTATAGTTTTACTGTTTTTATTGTAGCTATCAGTTTCCTATAAAGGAGGGTATAATATAACAAAAAATGGGCCTAATAGAAAAAAAACACTATTATTTTTACTACCATTATTTTTATTGCTAGCAATGTTCCTACGGTTATCACTATTACTACAATTATCACTTTAGCATTATACTATTGTATTCTCATTATTTTCTTTATTATATTTATTACTTTTTGTTTTATTACATTGCTTATTATTATTATTATTATTATTATTATTATCATCATCATCATCATAAACTTTAAGCCATTGAATCGAAAGTTCTGATGACTTGGAAGGGAGTCATTAATCACGCTTAAATGTTATTCCCGGTTTGTTTTTCTCATATTGTCCACTTTCTTCATGTAAATATATTTATAAGTAACATATTTTTACAATTCATGACTAAATAGCGTAAAGTTTTCTTCATTTAATGCATCAACCAGTAAATTCTAGCGCTGCTGCAATTATAATTGCTAACTTGTTACTACCCTCTGGTGAAAAGAATTGAAAAACGTGGCATAAATAAAGGTTTTCATAATTGTTGTGGGAGTATTTTATCAAAAAATAAATTTAATTACAAATTTTATTTTTCAGTTTTTAATTATTTTACTTTCACTTTATATATATATATATATATATATATATATATATATATATTCTGGCTAAATATAGAACAAACAACATGATAAACAAAAATGTAAAAAAATGAAAACGTCTTGCTAAACAGGTTTTGTTCCTTAATCAACAGTGATAAATCGAGAAAAATTGCAATAAAAATCCTTAGCGCGAAAAATTATCATTAAAAAATAACATTAAGTTCTAAGAGATGTTCTTTTTGCTTGCGACCTGCTCAACATAATAAACATGCATGCACTTAACTGCGTGGCACACGCGCAGTTATTTATGAGTTGCTCGCAGATAACATAACCATAGCTATTGCTCATAACATTCAAAGAACTATATATATATATATATATATATATATATATATACATACATACATACATACATATATAGGAACATTTGAAGGCGGAAAATTAATTTTTGATCCGTTCATTAGTCTCTGACGTTTAATTTTTAATGTTTAATTCGTTCATTTATCTGTCACGTCGGTGCTGTTGTAACATTACTTGCTTTGAATGCAATGGTTTCGGTTCTTACTGAAAGTACCCGGAATCCTTTTTTTACCTTTGAAATCATAACTTTATGAAATACGATATCTGGACAAATTTCAAAGCTGGGACCATCTCTTATATACATATATATATATATATATATATATATATATATATATATATATATATATATATATATATATATATACATATATATATATATATATATATATATATATATACATATATATACATATATATATATATATATATGAAATTCAAGGGATGCAGTGTTTACCTCATATACGCAATTGAAACTTCAAATTAATATAAATAACAGTATTTATATATAGAAACTTTAATCACAACTGAATAAAAAAAAAATCAATACGCAACAGAGAGTAGATGTTATTATAAGAGGAATAAAATTAAAACTCTAAGTTGAACTTTACAATCAAAATTTATTGTTCGAGTGTATACTCCAATAAACAATTTACAAAATTCTTATTCCACGGAGGTTCAGACAATGCTATTCGTGTTATACTTATCATCAGACGACATAAAGAAATCAGCAAATTATATTCGTATAATGCTAGAATTTGCAAGTTAAGACATTAAATGAAACTGGCATTTATTGTAGTTTTAAAATTTCCTAATAAGAAGTGAAAAAATCTTGTATATTGAAAAAATATAAAACCAAAGCGGCCATATATTTTTCCGCGTTCATGAAAATCCTCTCAAGTTGATCCGAAATGCGAAAATACTTCTTTAGGAAGAAGGTGGCTCAAAATAAATCCAGCGTACATATACTCCGATTGGAAATCCTTCAAAATAGATGAAGTACTGAAAACTGTTTTTTTCAGTGCAGTAGCCCAAAGAGAAGTCGATCTCCAGTCAAATGGGGGCGAGCAATAAAAGGAGAGAAAACCAGTTTAAGAATCTTCTTCATCTGCTTAATTAGCACATTTGCTAATTAGGCCGATAATCACATCAGATGGCAGAACAAAATAAGCAAATGTTTTTTTTTAATAATGCTAAAATTTGCTGGTCATGGCATTAAGTTAAACCGCAATTTATTATAGGCATGGGTTGCCAAGAAAAACAAGTACAAAATGCTGGATAGGTAAAAAAAATAAAAAAAATAAAAAAATAATACAAATCGGGCATAATTTTTCAGATTGCATGAAGATCTTTTCAAGGTAATGAGAACGGCGAAAATATTTATTTTAAAGTGAATATAGTCTAAAAATAAATCCAGTCGGCAATGATTATAGTACGGGTGGTTGATCATCATCATCATCATTATTATTATTATTATTATTATTATTATTATTGTTGTTGTTTTTGTTGTTATTGTTATTGTTATTATTAGTAGTATTATTGTTATTAATAATATTACACAAGACCATTGGAATGTTCATTGTTATTATTATTATGTGTATCGCTATTATTAGGGATAGCAGTTGAAAAACAGATCAAGATCTGATGACCCTTCTCCCACATAACAAGTTTTACATTTGGACCGTTAACTGCTCATTCTCCCGGAAGGGGGGGGGGGCACTGATTAAATTTATTTTCAGATGTCTGAGGAATACCTTCTACAGCAAATTACAAATCTGTAGATGAAACGTTTCAATATGTCTTTCCCATCCTATATATACATATCGGCTACGAGTTGATTTGGGCGCATCAGGAACGCCAGTTTTTTTCAAAAACTTCTTTGCTAGTTTCAAGTGGGTTACGGCGAACTTCTCTATTGATCTTGCTCATTGCTGGACGTGACAGATAAGATTTCTGGAAGAATTTTCCCTTTCTCAGAATGTCCGTGGCAATGTTGAGGCTTAGTACAATATTTTATTATTGTACGGTCATCACGATGTAATGCCTTGGCAATTTCTAAGGTGGAAATCTTACTTTGAAACCTTTGAACAATTTTAGACTTCTCAGCTTAACTTAAATCATCTATACGTCTCATCATGCATATAAAGTTGGCACGCTGATAAAAACTGCAAGTCACCAAAATATCATTACATGACGCAGTCGGTACAGGCTTCTTAATTAGACACACAAGAGAAAAATAATTAGTCTCCCTTGAAAAATCAATTACTTTCAAATTGTCTTTCAAGATTTTTCCAGAAGAAAATTAAAATTCATTAGAAAAAAAAAAACTTTTACAAAAAATAAAATACAATATTGATCGCTACGTTCAAATGAACTTCTAACTTTGCAACATCTATTATATAATATATTGTAAAATAGCAATCAATTCTTACTGTGTATTATATCTGCAAATTTAAATAAAGTCTGCTGACATATTTCAATACATACTTTCTTTCGTACATGCGAGCTTCCATTATTTTAATATTTTATTAAATATATATTGCCTAAAAACTAAATAAGATCCCTACTAATGTGGTATCTCACATAAGAGATAATAAAAAAATAGAAAGATTAGAACAATGCTATACTCTGCTGATATGGTTTTGATCGGGTGTTTAATTTATTGCCTGTTCATTGATCAGCGCATACCCTCGTTTTGTGATGAAATAAAAACTGAAGTTGGCTGTTCAGATAAGAGACTGGAAATATATTGCCGTACTGTCTTCTCTCCGTCTAAACCGGAATTTAAAATGTTAAGTAAACACCTGGCGATGTTAAGACTGGTAAAATGATTACGGTTAAGGTACCTAACGAATTCGTATCTCGCCGAGAGAAATCTACTTCAAGTAAATCCAAAATAATCTATATATTACTCTCGCAGATTACTGAAGATAATGAAGTATATTGACTGCAAATATTTTAAATATTGGACTTTTATTTTAAATATAGGCGACATTACAAAATGTGAGCTTAACTTTTTAAATAGGGAACAATTTTTCCGACGTTTTTTAAAGTATATAAACCTAAAAAGAAACAAACTACGTTTTTCAAAATCTAGTATTAGAGCAGGAAGTAGAAACAGGCAAATTAAACCCTTCCGTCTTTCTTTTTTTCTATCTTTCGTAATCGTTAGTAATGGTTTTGTATGTAGTTAAAAGCCAAATTGTATCAGCAGATAGTTCATGCACTTTTGTTGGGGGAGAGGCTCTAAGTGTATTTTTTTCTTTTTGGGAATAAAATTGATTGCTTCTTTTCTATCCAGCAAATATTATTCCTGATCACATTTTGTTTTCTTTGTCGTTGTATTGGTAACGATTTCGTAGGTCGACGTGACTTCTATTTGACATAAAAACAATAAATTCAAGAGATAAATATACATTATGCATATATATATATATATATATATGTGTGTGTGTGTGTGTATATATATATATATATACATATAGTGCTTCTTTATATCACTTTGTCTTAAATATCCAATTCAGCTAAATGAAATTTATTCCAAAATTGCCAAGAAATATCAAGAGACATGACGAGTATATTCTTTTTAATATAAATGTAAACATTGTAAACACTGTTCTCTTTTATCATTGAATTTGTTTTATTATTCTGTAAAAGATAAATATGGAACATTATCACCTCTCAAAATCCTAACAAAGATATTTTGTCGATGTTGTTCCCCTTCCTTTATCGGCACTTGTTTAAATCCTTCTTGCACTTTGTTCCCAGAATATATTAAGCCAAAGGTGTTTTCCTTGGGTTTAACTGTTTTTTTAATTACTGAAATGAGGGAGAACTTTCTAAGATCCTTGTGTTTCTTTTCATTTAATTTCTCAGACCTTTCTCTCAACTCTTCTCAACTCAGTACCATATTGTATGCTAAATTCTAAGTAGTTAGTATCTTTATTTTTCTTGTCCAATAACATATTTAATTGTCTATTCTTGAGGTAAGTAGCTGTGAAAATGCACAGTCAAGATGTATGGCATATGAATTATCTCCAAGTAGTCTTTCTGGTTTATGTTCCCTGGATTTCTCCTCAATCAACTTTTTTACAAAACGCCTAGTTGGTGGTATATTTTAGTCGTCTTTTTAGCAGAACCATGCAACTGTATTCCAAGTGTCTCATGTACACTACTTTTGTGTTGTAGAATGTGAACTTGTTATTGCTGAAAGCACACATTTTCTTAAAAATATTGGTCATTCAGCTCCGATTCTTTGGCAACGATTATAACCCACTATATTTGAGGTATTTTTGTTTAGTCAACTCATAACGCCGTCTCTATCTGTATAGTACTGGTAATTTTGCAGGTTGAAACAAGTAACGTAGAAAGCAATACAAATCACGACTCAACAAACAAAGGTAGATCAACTAGGAAGTGTATTAGGAAAAGGAATATTTACAGGAAATTTACATAATTGTGTCAAATAAGAAAGTCTTTGCTGGAGAAACATATCTGCTCTCGGCGGCCTTCGTTGGCTTCTGATGAACACACACTCAGACTAACTGAGTCTTCCTATTTATGTGTAATTATTATACACATATGTAAATGAATGTGTGCCACCACAACAAATGCTCTGGCAGTTTACTTAGAAAATACAATGAAACGCTGCTGTTTGGTTTATTTTTAAGAAGTTTCTTGCAATGTAATTTATTGATGAATTAATGTCAAATGTTTAGGATTATTTTCGTAGCAAACTTCTTTTCTAATATATAGGTAAGAATGTCTTTTGCAAAATAATTGTTCAGTTCCGTGATGGAAGATGTTTAGCTTGCTTATGTTACGTGATGTTTGTGTACCAATGTGAGGTTAAGATTGTTGGAACTAATTATATATTGTTTTAATCTACGTCTTGCTGTTTACCTGCGATAATTTGATTTCTGAAGATAGTCAGCTATTCCAAAAATACATTTCATTGCATTACCAAAGGCAAACACTGACTTAGGAGAGCCGGGGACTAATGTGATGAGTATTTTTGTCAACGTAATTTCGAGCATTTTTGAAAAGTGATTTATATCCACTAAATACGACAATCAGATATGTGTGTCCATGTAAACTTATTATTAATTTATAATTTTAAATATTTAAAATTGATCTGATTCATTTTGTGTTTAGACATTATTGAGCTTCTCTGGTCGCTTTTTTTATATTTTAATAAATACACCATTCAATACTCTTATAGCACATTTATTTAATTTTATGACGGATAGATACACATGCCATTCTTTTTCTATTTGTGTGCACATGCACAATCGAAGTTGCAATTATAGACAACACACATACATATGAATATTCTGGATTACATGTGAAATATACTTTTTTCTATATTTGTATTACGTCTTTCGAAAACATACTTATTGTCAGCGGCGCACATTATTACAATTAGTGATAAGAAATATATATGATTATATATATGCAAGAAGATAGAGCATTTAAATCAAGTTATTCAATTTTATAAGTTAATTTAAGCAATAGCCATAAAACTAGTAATTGTTAGATGTAAACATTTTTAGTTAAATACTCTTTACTTTTATAGAAAACAAAACAAAGAAAAACTTTATGTAGGTAATTATTTTAATAGCCTTAAAGTTGAATGTTGAATAAAATTGAAACCTTTATCGCGCTGAACAAGATGAATTCAATAAATACTGAATATTGGAAGACCAAAAGTAGCATGACATTTATCTAGAGAAAAGGGTCTAAGGTGAAAATAAAGACGACCCTATCAATCATATCATAAATCGCGTCCTGTCAGGTGACTTCAAATTATGAATTGAGGTAAGCAGCTCTTCACCCTTGATGAACTATGTAAAACGCGGATATCGTCAAATAAACCACTATGGTATCCTATTACACAGTACATATTTATAAAATATGAAATCAAATACATTCTTAATTTGAAAATATAAGAATACAAGAATAATATGCTCAATATATTGAAAATGCTTTATATTATATAATCTAACTCGATCCATTGGTATTTGTAAAAGATCGCAATATTCATATTGTGTAGAGAAGGAATAAGAAGCTTCTATTCTCGTGCTCAAATATAGTACATTAAGGCATCCCATGATATAATGCAATAATTTTTTTTATATAATTATAAAGACACTTTACAAACATGAATAGATAAAAATTTACGATACAATCATAATTGATTAAAAATCTGAGGTTTTTAAGTGAATATTAAAATAAGATGATGGTCCATATGAATGTGTGTGTACTTTCTTCCACACAAGCGCAATTTTATAGAATGCTGTCAGTAATAAAGTATTTTATGTATGTATTTATGAGATCATTACTGCGAGATATGTAATTTATGCGGTATTACAGCATTACTTTAACTAATTCATGTATGTAATAATTGGAATCATGCTGTACAAGGGAAAGCACATGCTTAAAGAAAATATTAACACCTAGCAATACTACAGGTAGTGTAATGAATACATATGCAAATGCGTTATTATTGTCCGAAATAATATTTTAAAAAAATTGAAACAAAAAACTTAAGCATATATTAGTATTATATTCTTACACAGATTTATTGATAAACGTTCGTTTCGTTGAAACATTTTCCAATACATTTTGCTAACGGAACATAAAAAATAAAACTGTACATAGATTACGGGATAAAGTGTATTATTATATATGGAGATTGCTCGAAGCAACGCATAAAGCAACATAATATAAGGCTGAACGCTGATTATTGTAGTGACAAGATATGAGTCTGATAAGTATCGAAAATCGAAAAAATCCGATTTTGTACAAAGTTAACACCTTTTATACAATATAACATCACAAGTGCATTTGAAAAGTGTTATCACTGCACACTACTGTATTGATCTTAGTATAAAAAACAAAGGCAGAAAGGAAAAACTGCGTTTGAGAAGAATTCCCCAAGTTCGCAATCTTTAGAAATAAGTTATTTAATAGGCAATATTATTACAATGAGATATTAAAACAGTAAATTAATTGAAACTACTGGACCAACGATTAAAACCAGCTGGAGCAAAGGAAAAAAATAATAAATAATATAATTCTATGAGAAATTGGAATAGCAACATATTGTCTGCTTGTACTAATAATCTGTGACATATAGTAAGCTGTAATAATGAACAGCATTTATGTTATTTAATAATGTATATACATGGGACATTTTACAGTATACTGATTAAACTAAAGTTTGATATTTTTACATTTTATGTTTTACTGGTCCTGTACATATTATATATATATATATATATATATATATATATATATATATATATATATATATATATATATATAAATTAAATGACAAAAAATAAGTATCGTTTTCTTTCTCAACAAATAAAAAAAGTAAAAACTCTGTAGTTACAATAAAAGCAAGTACATAGAAAAATATATTATGTTTAACTATTCTTATAAAATATCTTCATTTATATGTCTGTATTTATAAATGTATGAATGATATGAAAGTATAATGCGACATACTGATTGATTGCCACGTCTCATACATATAATTTTTTTATCTCTCTCCATATATATATATATATATATATATATATATATACACATATATATATATAGATATAGATATAGATATATATATATATATATATATATATATATATATATATATATATATATATATATATATATATCCGTGAGGACAGAAAGAGGCGGAGAAAAACGGGAAAGTAAGACAGTGTTAGGTATTGATGAGATAAAAAATGGGGAAAGAGTTGTATACTTAAGTATAAAAGACACAGTTTTAAATTAGATTCATGCTATATCAATTGAAGTAATCGTGCTCAGTTACCTTTGGTGCATTCATTTCATATTGATTGTAAATACAACCTTTTCAATGACTTTAATTAACTACTACATAATTGACGAGGATCTGTTAAACTTTTTCATTCAGCTTTTAATTTACTTATTTAGAAAATAAATCAGAACCCGTGTTTTGGTACTTATAAATGTAGGAACATATACAATTACTAGTAATATAAACGTCTCTATATATTTTAAAATGATAGCCAATATGAATAATTATATGCATCAACTGCTATATTTTTCACTTAAATGTACAATTTATAAATTCTAATTGGTTTTCAAAAACCTGGATAACATATTCATATTTCTGAAAAATCAATAAACTCGAGTTCAGCTGTCGTTCGCGTTTGTGATTTCTATAATTTAGCAAAAAATAAAGACTCTCTGACAAAAATATTTTATAAAATGTAAGCAACCCGCGGGTTTTTGTTTTATTTACAATATGTGTGTTATCTATTTTCGCATCAAACGCATTCTGTAGCAACATTAGCAATAAATTTTAGTTTGCAAGTCCATTTTTCCAGTAAGCTACAATTCTACATAAAATATGCCCCTATACTTCAATATAAGTACTTTGTGAACAAACGGATAAGCGACAGCGAAATAATTGCACCCTAAACTCTACTAAACAGAAGCTGTCGGAGACATTTCTGGAAAATTGTTATCTCCGCAAATCGATATACCCTGGTTTTGATCAGTAAATGTCCTATGTCACGAGGGTTAATATTATGTACGCCAACGGAGAGAAAAACGCAATTTTAGACGTTCATTAATACAGAAGGTTCCAACATTCACATGGAAATAATAGCTTCTCTTCTGCGCCTAAGCTACGACTTAGCCATTAATACCTCCACAGGCATATATTTTACCTATTACATCGCTTGTTATAAGAACCTGCTCTGTGCATAAATACGCGTCCCTCCTATATATTGGAAGAAACAACAACATACTATTTATCACACAATACTTAAAAAGTTATGAAAAACACACACCTAACATAAAGTGTTGAGAATAACACAAGGTTAGTAAAATAATAAATATGAGGGCATTTATTTCTTATGATAGTGGTACATTGTTTATAGTGTGCAGTTGATATACAATAATACAACTTTCTCATGGCAATCTGTATTTCCCGTTCCTTGCTTAAAAAAAACAGTCCAGTACATAAACTCTACTTAATTGTTACGTTTATTTAGACTTTGTTAATTATTAGATAAAACAGCACGTTTATGTTTTATACTTTTAAATTAAAATGTATACATATGTGTGTGCGTGTGTTCATATGCACACAGAGGTACATAAAGAGAGACAATAATTAAAAACACGCACACATATGTATAAATTGGTATACGCACACTGACACACACACATAAGTGAAAGGGTATGTCTGTCTATGTGTCTGTCTGCGTAATTTCCTTACACAATAACAGTGTCAAATTTCAGTCTACAGACTACATTTGATATACAGGGTAGTGAGATTTGGTGAAATCTGTGTAATCCGTTTTAGGTCAGAAATTGAGTTGTTAAGGGGTAAAAGTGCAACGATTTGACCTTTGAAAACTCCGCAAACTTCTCCGCCAATTTTGAGTATAAACAATTGAAATATTGTATATAAATTCGTTGGGCATGGCTCTAACCTAATAAATTGGATTGAGCCCTCAAACATAAATGTTAAGGCGTTCTTACAGAGTTACAAATTAAAAAAAAAAACACGTTTACCTCTGCGGTATCTATCAAATGACTAAAGAAAATGTCTTTGTCTAAACATTTGAAATTTTACATAAAGGTTATTCAGAGATAAGGCAAGCTTTTAAATCGGTTTTTCGTCGACGGATTTTCACAGGATCAGTATCGCTTTGAAACTCGATCTTCAGACGACAAATTCCTAAAAATTGTCTAAACATATTATTTCTTCACCCTCAACTGGGCACTTTTCTACAGGAAGGGGTCGTATTTTCGCCGTTATTTAAAAAAAGTCATCCCATCCTTTCGACCGTCTTGCCGGTGGTCGTAACAGCAAAGATGTCACGTTTTACCCCCGTTCTATTCCTCCTTCGCATTACTAGTTCGAGCCTGCCTGACTACTACCACTTTTTTTTGCTCCACACCCACCTCCAAACTTCCGGGCACCCATGCTAGTATATATATATATATATATATATATATATATATATATATATATATATATATATATATATATAATGTTTAAAAAATAAGACACCACAGAGTAAAGAAAAGCGCATTAAAATTTATTTCAACCTCTAAAGGTTTTATTTTTTTCAAACAAGCGGAGCTTTCCGGATAAACATCGTATATAGACATAGCAAACATCCACATCTTATACATTTTCGAGTATGGTTTTCGATACTATATCAAATTCAAAACACAAGACAGAAAAAGTGCATTTCTTTGCTTCCAAGGCTAAGTTTGTTTCCTTTAATAATTACAAGAATCCTTCTCTACCACCAATAGCAATGGCCAAGAACACATTACTTTGATGTACTTCATTTAAACTCCTCGGACTTTCGTTTATAGGGAACATTAACTGGAATAGATACTTTGAGAGCATTGGAAAGGCTGCTGCAAATAAGCTGGGCTCTCGCTAGCGTGCTAGAAAACTACTTACGCCCGAAAGTATCCTACACCTCTCTAAGGCCACTATTCCCCCGTGTATGGAGTACTCTTATATATTTGGGCTGGTGCATCTGCTACTTTTCTCTCAATCTTTTACAGGGTTCAAAAGAGAGTCGCCAACCTGAGATGTCCTGAACTGTCATCGAAACTTCAGCGTCTGCCCCACGAAATCCACGAAATATTGCATCGCCCTGCCTGTTCTGCAAGTACTTTAATGATGAAGGCTCTGATGAACTACAAGAACTTGTACCTCCTCGACGTGACTACCTCGACAAACCCGACAAGTAACTAAGTCCCACCCTTTTACAGTAGAGATCCCTAGGTGTAAGACAGCCTTTTCCTCTAATAGTTTCTTCACAATACCTGCTAAACTTCGGAACTCTCTTCCAGGATTCTGTTTTCCCAATTGTACTGATATGCTGGAGTTCAAGTATAATGTGAACAAACATCTTTCTACTCATCTCTCTTCATAATGGTCGTTCAACGTATGTTCCCGATAGTAGCCCCCTACTTTTGTTTAGGGTGCAAAAGTGATTTTTTAAAAGTCCAACAAAATCGAGCAGCTACTTTATAGTTTATAGGGGACGAAACTCATACGAAACCGCACACGCAACATACACCCACGTCAATTGTGCATTTCATATATGAGTAGAGGTGTAAGTTGTCGAACTTTAACTAATTTTGATTGTAGCTTGCTTGCCATAGTGTTCTCCAAATATATTCATTACGACAGGAAAAGTATTTGTAAATTGTAAAATAAATTTCTTAATGTATACTAAGAGAATCTTAAACTATAATTATTTTCTGCTCATCGGGCGATTTCTTTATTTTTTTTTAGATTTAACATGTATAATGTGTAACCAGTTCTTTGTGACTATTTCGAATCAGGTTTTTGGTAATGTTCAATGGTAATACGTTTTATTGAAAACTTGATTTTTACTCATATAGTGAACATTAAGTTAAATGGATGATAATTGAGATCAGTCGTAATTTTCACATGTATCATGTATCGTGTACATCTTTCTGCCTGATAAGATTGTGTTCATAACCAAGTATACTGGTCATTAACATTTTTCAGTATCATAAATAATTCGGAGCCATAACTGAATATAAATGCTGAAATACGATCTAATCTCAGAATAGATTCATCTGCTTACATTTCTTTAGGATATTTGCTCGTCTTTATATTGTACATCGTTATATGTTGGTAAAACATATATTAAAAAATAAATGGCAATGTATCCTGTATAATGCGACTTGTACTAATTTTTGGATCGTTAACTAGCATAAATAATTAGCTTTAATTTAAAAAAATAAATGAACAATTAATTTACATATTAGTATGATATCCAGGTGTGTACTAAATTTGTACTTAACCCTTCTACATAGAGTCTTTAGCCATTCATTTTGTAGACTATAAACCAACAGGTGATAGTTAATACCAACGTTGCACTGTATGAATAGGTAATAAAGTATGAATAGATGATCCGTAAATATATTCATTGCCTATATTATATTTCAATTCTAATGAGACGTAGTTGCTTACTAATTACAACAGTACATCAGAATTAGAAAGATACGGTATATATATATATATATATATATATATATATATATATATATATATATATATATATATATATACATATATATATATATATATATATATATATATATATACCGTATCTTCGTAATTCTGATATATATATATATATATAAGTAAAACATGAATTTTCCAAAATTCATGAAGTTGACCATCTTAAAATTTATTCTTTTAAATCAGTCGATTTATACAATTACTGACAGTATATGTGCAGTAGCGAAAAATAAATCACTTTAATATTTTATCAAATAGTTATTCTATTATACCCTTAACTCATCAGACGAAATAGCAACAATCAATTTTATATTTTTAATACGCCATATTGAATGTGTATCAAATGAAGACATTACATCCAAATATTCGTACTAAAAAGTGTAATTCATTTATGAATCTTATACAAAAATGTTTTATTTCATAATTAGTAAATTTATTTGTTCTAAGTTATGTATATATACTTATGAAAATAATATTAGCAAATTATAAAACATTATATAGGATTGTATATACAAAACTAAACTAAGCAACAAAAAAAACGATTAATCATTTTAGTCAGTTATCATAACTAAACAATTTATTCGAATTGAAGACAAGACTTAAATTACAATTGACCGCATCAATACTTACAATTAAAAGTTTTAATAGCATACAATTAAAGAAATATACTTACGTGTATAAGTATAGAATTATCTGAGTATTCTTTTATATCGTAATTGTCCATAATATAATTAACTTAATAAATTCGGCAGACTTACTTCCCTTAGAACAAATCTTCTGAAATAAACGTTGCTTATATTTATTAATTTTTCACAACGCATAGCCATCCATATTAAAGTAATAATTAATTTTTAATTTGTATATAGTTTTAATGTCTTTAATTCAAAATTATTTTTTTTTAATGAAATCAGCTTATATTTTAAATTAATTCAGTTATTTTCCAATACAAAATATTAGTATTACAGGCTATTTTATTAGTTATTAAGTTATACTCTATATCAGCTAATGTTGAATTGTATATTTATTAGTCACTTCCATTAATTTTAATGTTTCATTTCTTATTTATTTATTTATATATTTATTCATAATATTATCAATATCAGCACCATCAATTATTCATATTGAAAGTGATTTTTATTTAATTTTTACGTTTTACAAACTTAACTAAATTCTACATACCACAAAGTATTTTTGATAAACATTTTACGAACTTTTTCCTTATTTAAGCAAAATTTTACTCATCATTGTATATATCCTAATCCTCTAATAAGTATGTTTCAGAGTTTCTACATCTGCAAACTTGTTATTTTAATAAAAATTAAATAAATATATGTTTAAGGTTAAACTAATTTTAATTTTTATTAAAGTTAATAAGTTTAATAAATATTGTTTAGAACTAAATAAATATACACTATATCCAACCAAGGTATTCCGTATTCTTAAACCCCGTCTTCTATGTACCTTAATTACATTTATCTTTTATTTTTATTTATTATTTATTTATTTATTATTTTTTTAATTTAATATAACTAATATTTCCAAATGAAGTCATAAACATTTATTTAATGAGTATATATATATTAAAAATATATATAGTTTTTCCTTGTAGATTTAGAATAGACATATCTTATTATAACTATAACATTGATTTTTACATTCATTCTAACAATCAAGCATTTGGCTTACACACATGCAATCAATTGTTTATCACTTGTTGCACCATATATATATATATATATTATTTTTGAGGTCAGTATTTGGAGGCTGGCTACTATAAATACATTTATGATATTATGTTTGTAATTATTCCTTTATTTATTATTTTTTATTTTTTATTTTTCCTAATCAATAAATTGCCTTACTTAATAAACTCAACTTTACCATCTATAAACATTACAATTAATCTTAGTAATAATATCATGATGCATTTCTATTCCCTATACTAATTTAATATTTTATTCTTCCCACACTACTAATTTTATAATATAGATGTACGCTGTTTCTATCCCTCCGTTATAAGATAATATATTATTTGTAATATATTATCATACTCCCTTTTATTTTATTTTATTCATTTATTTATTTTATTATATGATTTTTTTCTAAAACATATTTTATTTAAGTCCGATGGTAACTTATTACATCTGATTAAACCACTTATAAAATACAATTATAGAGTGTAATGCTATTAGTATTATATACTAACATGATTATTTGAATTTATACTAAATAATACAACCTAAAAATTCATATCCTTTGCTTTTATTTACGGATTACATTATCCATAAAATCATTGTTAAATTTAATTTAGATTTAATTGTTTACCTAACCTTTATAATTAATGTAAATTTATTATTTTCATTTTTATTCCCAACATTAATTATTTACATTTATTCACAATAAATCAAAATCAAGTTTATTTGATGAGTATGTTAATTTCATTTCAATTTCATAATTAAAATAATCTGGTTTTAATCGCGATAATACATATTCTGATTTACGGAAACAGTATTTACTTACCTCATGATGTTTGTTAAGGTCTTCTTTAGATATTAGTATATGATACGACTCGAGATTGCAGAGGTTACATCGACCCGACTTGTGTGGTGTGTATTTACAGGCACTACCTAATATCGACCATTCCAAGTATTATTCAATTTTGTTTTCATTAATCCCCTAATCGAATTTGCTAATGATTTTGTTTTTGTCGTATTGTTGACATGTAGTATTTTGAATGACACTATATAATTATTAAATCTTTCTTTACAGCTACAATCTATGACCCCAATATATGTTCTAATTCTGTTATTATCTTTTACATCAAATTAATATACTACATGAGAAATAATCATGTATCTTCTAATGGGCAGTTGTCAATATTCCTACAATTGCAAAGTTTATTCACTTCAATATTTTGATTATTTAATAATCCTCCATTTGTCTCTTTGTTTATTTTGCCATTGTTATAAATTATAATACGTTTAACTAAATTAGTTGACGTCGAAAATGATAATTTAACATTATTCCGGATTATAATTTTACTCACACTATTTCCAGTACGGAAATGTTCATCAATAATCTGAAAAAAAAAACTTTTGGTAAAATGTTTATTCATGTATGCACTGTAAGGAGGATTGAATCAAACACAACTTCTACCTCTATTTTGCTTTTAAGGATATTAGTGGATTTTCGGACGGACTGATAGTGTCTGTAACATTATTTTTATGACCATTAATAATGTTCCATACTATTTGAATATATTGGGTTTGCCCATTGCCATATTGTATGTAATAAAACGTGTCGGTAAAGGTTTTGATATTTCCCTTCTCTGATGTTTTATTTGCATTGTTAATATATTTTATTTCACGTTTATATCCAGATCTGTCTAGTCCTTCCGTGAAATATTCTTTCTTGTTATTAAAAATACCCTCATTTTTGGATAATTTTAACATTATATTTGATATACTAGGTATAATTGCTTTTTTGCGTTGATATTGGGTGTTTTAATTAATAATCATTATAGTATAAAGTTTGATTAAGTTCATGATAAGGTTCATACGTGTTGTTAATTAGAATCAGAGTGATATCTACGAAATAAACTACGTTATGATTTTATCTATAATTATCAATATATCTATAGAAACTTTATATCCTTTGACTAATCCTTTCTAAATTTCTACTTCCAGAGTTCATGAAAAATTGTGCATCCACCCTGTACAAAATAGGTTGCCCGGTGTAACTCGATTCCAAAATTCACATCAATATATTTTAATTAATAAATGTATTATTTATTATACCCTTGGTATAAAACTTCACGTTAAATTCCTTAAAAAATGAAGTAAGATAACGGACATAGAAATTGAGACATGTGTATACCAGTATTAAGTTTTTCCTAAACAAGTAATTTCTTGTAAGAAAAGGAAATATTTTTGCTAGGATCAAAAGAAAAACCTAAAAACAGCGAGTCAAGTATATTAACCATTTCGCCAATTTGACAGGATCCTTAAATGTGTTGGAATTCATTTATCTTAAACGTAACTAACCGTCAGTTTTCTCGAGTATGCATGTAAAGTAACTAAACTGTTTAAACATTCAACAAACATAAAAGTTTGACTACCCCAAGTAACAATGTCCTAAGTTAGACCCCTAAGAAACGCTTCATTCTAGATGAAAACGGACTAAAAGTTTATCAAACGTATGAATATCTCACATACCAAATTTTACGTCTGTAGAAAAATAAAATTCGCTCACTATATAGGTTAAGAATTGTCACACTCAAATTCTCGCTTAAATTGGATTGATAGCAACGAGTTGTGTATTTTCATTAGAGGTTACAATTGTTTCATGACCGTTCGGATATATTCAAACGATGTAAGGTTGTAAATTTACGAAAATTCACGAAACGAGTGTGAGCTTTGATGAAAATACATAATCTGTTGTCATCAATTCGATATTTCTTGTCTTGTTATTGATAAAACAACAAAACAATCATTCGACTGTGTATAGAGTACTGCTGTCACGTTTAGCCTCGTGCATCTCTTACTAGTCTCTCGATCCTGGACAGGGTTCAAAAGAGAGTCACCAACCTGATAGGTTCTCAACTGCCATCTAAGCTCCAGCCCCTGTCCTATCGAAGAAATGTTGCATTTCTGCCTGTTTTACAAGTAGTTATATGGTGGATGTTCTGACAAACTATAAGCACTTGTAGCTCCTCGACGAAAGTATCCCCGCCAAACCTGACAAGCAGCGCCCCACCTACGCAGTCGAGATCCCAAGGTGTAAGAAAGCCTTCTACTTTAATAGATTATTTCCTAGAACTGCAATACTTTGGAATTATCTTCCGGGTTCCTACTTCCCCAACTGTACTGACATGCAGAAATGCAAGTGTAATGTGAAGACATATTTCTGCTAAACTCCCTACATAGTACCTTTGCAAATTAGGTACCTGATGGAATCCCCGTACATCAAAGAGGCAATATACCTTGATGTGAATATACATGTAATAAAACAAACACACACACAAACACACATACACACACATACACACATATATATATATATACATACATATAAATATATATATATATATATATATGCACGTTTTTCTTAATAGTTAGATTTGATTGTTTTTAAAGTATTTAAATCCTTTAGCTCTGGTATCTAGCAACACTTAACTTGATATTATAATGAAATAAACTGTTTTAATAATGTATATACATAATAATATATCTGTAAACCAAGAACTTTTTTCCAGTATATAAAATATAAGGGATATTGTTGAGGAATTCATACTCGCAATTTTCAAGAATCTAGCTCAATTAAAGGAGTTTGCATCCAACCTTTCATATAAGAGGGAATGAATTATAGTTTTAATATACAATGGATTATTCGACTATTGTAAAATCTTATAGCTTCCAGAATGTTCATGCGAAAAATGGGCATGAATTATATTGTAAAACTAACGGATATACTTTTACAGAAGAAATAAAAAATATAGCCGCAAATATATTGGTAAGTTGCTAAATAGCTTATTTATGATAGTAATATATGATAAAAAATACAGCATAATGAGTAAGTGTATAATTATTGCTACAAATATACATGATAGTCTATTAGGATTTTATAAGTAAATATAAAATGTCATAAAATAAACCACCAAATAACTGTTATTTTATAAGAAGAAAGACAAATCATTATTTATAATCATTTGTAATGTAGAATGTGAATGAACACATAACATCTACTCCGACACAAAGTCGCAATGCTGCACGGGATAGCGCAAATGATTGCATTTTTTGTGGTATGATTTTTAGCTCGAGTGTGTGGAATATATGAACATATACATATGTTTCATTTAACATTACTCTGAGAATATGTATTGTATTTAAAAAAAATGCCGTGCTAATTTGAAAATAAATATAAGAAACGTGGGCTTTTTAATATGATTCGACATCAATTTTTTCTTAAGTGGTGTATGTGTAAAACCTAGTTTTGAACATCAACGTAACGGATGATCCACATATTCAAGTGAGTCCGTCTTTATTTTACTTACATTCTTCTCAGTAAAATATGATTGTCAATGAAACATACTCATTTGGAATAAATGATATTGTAATATTTAGTATTTCCGAGCAAACTGATTAGCCTTTCTTTAGATGTTTAAAGAGGTAATCCGCGTATAAGCATCGTATATGTTTGACTTGTATTTAAATGTTTACTTTAAAAATCTTACATATTTCTTTTTATAGTCATCCTCATCTCTAAGAGAATTGAACAGCTGGTCTGTGGTCCTTGTTTCCAGTAGCAGGACATTCCACTTTCATCTAAGTGGATACTTTGTTTTCATAGACTCATAAAACTTTATCATAAAAAAATCGATCTAATCGCGGCGGTTTATTTGCAATATTTCCTGTGCTATGTAAATTTATAGCCGTTTTTTTTTTCAAAGTTAAACTTTATTATAAAATGAGACGATTGAAAGAACACAAAAAATATTTTTACTACTCAGCTATTAAAAAAAACTAAGCCACGAGACACGGTTCAGTGTATATATATATATATATATATATATATATATATATATATATATATATATATATTCTTTTAAATAGCTGAGTAGTAAATATATATACACACACATATATGTATATACATGTGCATATGCATACGAGGGGCGTGCAATAAGTAATGCCCCTGACCCACTCCCAGTTGTTTGATCTAGCTGAAATTTTGCATGTGCAATGATTTATATCTCTACGGGTTATATGGGAAATAACAGCTCTGAACTAACTGTGGGTTCTGTTTTACAGGTCTTTGAACTGAGTCAGGTGTGAAATGGAACCTGTTTAATGTCGAGCAGTGATCCGGTTTTTGTATTTGAATGGAGGAACACCATTGGGACTTTTGATGAATGAAAGAAACTTATGGTCATAATGCCCCATAATATGACCTTGTACAACGCTGGCATCGTGAAATTAAACATGGCTGGAAGTCTGTGGAAACAGCTCCCAGACCTGGTCACACCCCTTCTGCCATTAATGAGGCATATGTCCGTCAAGTTGAGGCTGCCATTTTGGAAGATCGGCGCATTACTTTCGACAAATGGCCCAAGACGTAAATATTAGTACAGGGTCTATGGAAACTATCATTCATAACCATTTGCATATACATAAGGTGTCTGCCAGATGGATTCCCAGGTTGCTTACACCATTTCTGAAGCGGCAACGCGTCGAGTGATCGAGGGTTAATTTGGAGATATGCCAAGAAGATAAGATTTTCAAAAGACTGATGAAATCTGGGTCCATCACTATGATCAAGAGACCAAAGCCCAGTCAATGCAGTGGAAGCACTTGGACTCACCACCATCCAAAAAGCCAAGGGTGCAGCCCTCTGCTGGCAAGGTCATGCTTGTAGTCTTCTGGGACCAGGACGGAGTAGTGATGGCAGATTTCCTGCCAAAGGGCACCAAAATTACAAGATCCAATTATGCTTCATCTTGAGGAAATTAAGGGAAGCTATCAAAATCAAGACACGGGCAAGATCAGTAAAGGTACCCCCCCTGCAGGACAACGCTCCAGTCCACAACTCCTATGTCGCCATGTCAGAAATTCTTCCCAATCCTCCCCACTCTCCTGACCTTGCACCCCCTGACTTTCACTTCTTACCAGCCATGAAGTTGTTTTTGAAAGGAAAGCGTTTATTTGTGAACTCACGTCGTGGTTGGAGGACCAACCTGGGGTGTTCTACAAAAACGGTCCCAGAGCTGCATCAAACGGTGGGAGAAATGCATACCTCTGGGTGGTTCCTACGTAAAGAAAGACTAATAACTGTGCCAAGTTTCGTTGGCCTACTGCTATGGAAAGTGTGTCAGTAGCATTAGTTATTGCACGCCTCTCGTATATATATATATATATATATATATATATATATATATATATATATATTAAATACATATACATACATTCATATATATATATATATATATATTTAAATATATATATGTGAATATATATATATATATATATATAAACAAACAGTTAATGAAATATATTAATAAACATTTTGAAATGAATTAAAAACATATTTAATCTGAAAAGGAAACTCTAGATAAATGGATAGTCCTGAATCCGCGGAGTTTCGAAGAAATACTCTCCTATATATAAATGTTAACGTAACCAGATATCTCTGATGGGGCATTATCTAATTAATAATGAATCTTTATACACTCGTTTATATTTGTCAATGAAAATCTTTGTGCGTTTTATTAGTTTTTTTCTTCTTTTTAAATCAGTGGGTTTAAAAGTTGCCCTGTGAATGCAAGCTATACTGTTTGACGTAAGAAACCATCAATTTGCAATATAGTTTATTTTATCATTCATCCACTCTATTTCTCTGGAATTAAATTGAGCTCCTTGAATGAGGAATGATATATATTATAAACAAAAAATATATAAATGTTAAGGGAGTCATAAAAGAGGTGGAAGTTAAAAAAATTAACCGTTTTTTTTCGTTTTCTTTTTTTTTTGTTTGCTCAGCATACACCTCCATACACCCGACCAAACAAGATATGCGAAACGTTCATGTTCTTGAAAAGGTAAATTAGTTCATCTATATTCTGTAAAGTACCTGTCGTAGTGA
Organism: Euprymna scolopes; assembly: GCF_053919585.1. Lineage (NCBI taxonomy): Eukaryota > Metazoa > Mollusca > Cephalopoda > Sepiida > Sepiolidae > Euprymna > Euprymna scolopes. Next base: position 121,204,865 of record NC_136486.1, on the reverse strand, counting down.
TGACACTCGTGTAGCCATATATATATATAT
>NC_136486.1:120984835-121202335 GCF_053919585.1 Euprymna scolopes | reverse complement strand
CAACACATCTAACTTGACAGAGGTCAGAAATTCATTCTTTCAATTATTTAGATTTTTATATTTTCTCTTTGTCAATTTCATTAATTAATTCCCATTCGTATAGAGATATACGATTTATACGAGTAAACTAAATCGCTGTACTGGGGAAATCATTGATTTTATAAATATTATTATGGTTTTTCTATTATGAGAAAACTCATTTACACACGCTTCTGAATTCGTTAAAGGTTTAATAGATTATATTTAGAGAACAGTGGTTGTGATTAAGGTGATACACTAGAAATACACAATAAGTTTAAAGGTATATCTCTAAAAGGAAGTATATAAATATTGCGTTTCATCTTAAACTTTAATAACACTTACATTTTATTCAGAGGGAGATAACTGATTAGGAATATAAGAAATATGTGAAGCAATAATAATAATGAGATTCTGTTAAAATAAAAAGTATGTGTAATAAAATATTATACACGAAGATGTACGCGCGGAAAAGGAAATATTATTTTACATAAAGCTGGTATATTTCTAGATAGCACAATAATAAAATTTTAGACAGTAAATAGCAATAAAATGTAGTAAATACCAAGGCTATTACATCGTCTTTAATTATCTATTAATTAAAAAATACAGTAAAACGACTTGGATTGAATATGCATGTATATAAATATATATATATATATATATATATATATATATATATATATATATATATATATATATATATATATATATATTAAAATATGCAGGGAGAAATATTACTTTACATATGCTAATTAAAAAAATGGAATCAGATTCTAATAGACAACCATTTATTTACTCTGTCAATCTGGAATATTGACACAGTACATACTACTTTTTCCTTGTTCTTTTTTAATATTACATTGTGTAAGTTTTTCTGATAATTTTAGGTTAAAAAAACCTTTACTTGGATAACACTAATAGTTTCTTTCTCATTCTATTACAACAAAAACATTCGGAAACTAGATTTCAGCGAGTGAAGGTCACTCACATTCTATATTATATTATATTCTGAGGAAATATGTTTTTACATTATATTTCACTTTTTATTCATATCGTTCATTATTTTATGACGGTCAATATAATTACAGACCATAGAACAATTACTAACATAGGGATGGCGAACTAATCAATTTAGATACTGTAGTTCGTTATGCTATGGTGACATGCGATGACAGCATGATCCACTGCTATAACCAGGGACCTAGTGATAAAGTTCCCAGTGACGGCATGCTGGTTTTCCCAAAGCTAAGAAGGTGAAAAAGGAAATCAAACTAGGAACTTATAATGATCCCTTTTTTTCGAGTATAAGGTTTTCCATTTATCTGTTTTATATTTGTATATTCTAGAACTATTACCCGACCTGGGTCTTGTGTATTTAATGCAATTCCTATGCTTATTGTCTGTATATTTAGTAAATTCAATATTCTTTTTTTGTAATCCTAAAATAATTTTATTAAATATTGATCAATGTAGCTTCAAGTGAATATCGTAATTTTCCCACGATGCATTGCATATAAAGGTATTAAACAAATCTGATCGGCCGTAACAGCAGACGTAGAACATTGTGTTACATGGAAAGGCTGTTCCCTTTCCATGTACATAAGAAGAATATTAAATGACTGAAAAGGAGATTAGGATAAGCCTGGAATAGAACCCTGTAGGCAAATGTAAGAAATAGAATGTGAGAAATAAAACCTATTGTTACTTCTTTTAGAAATCTGAATAGTAAATATGCCAGTAAAAGAATGTACAATATAGTGTTAAAAATAGGTTAGGTAAAGCACATATGTTAGGAGATTATTCTTTTGTTTGCAGAACTGTGTTTTGGACAAACACATGCATAACAACGTGAAATGTGTCATATTTGAAAAAAACGCACTTCGGACGTCATAGACAAAGGACAATGCTCCATATAGTTTTTGGTTACGTCAGTCCGTAAGAGCTTGAGAGAGAGAAAGAGAGAGTGAGTGAGAGGGAGAGGGAGCTGAGAGTCAGTCAGTTGGCAGTCAGTGGTTAGTTAATTCCTTGGAGGCTAATGTATAGTAGATTAACCATGTAAATACAAGTGAATTTCTGACGCTCATCGACCGGTCGATGAGATGAACACCCAATCATTTTTTGTGTTTCGTAAGTGTTGTCTTGTGGTATCCTTCACGACCGAAAAAGGTAATGTCGTTATTAATTTTAACGGCCTCTTGTGTAAAACCTTCCAAGTACTAAGTGTCTCCGCCATCATGATAAGGGAAGTATCTCCCTCTCCCCTTAACTATATGTGTATAGGAAATATGTAAATGTCTTCTACCTCTCATCACTATCGTTAGATCTCTTATATGTACTGTCCCAATATGAATCCCGTCATATCTTTTTAATAAGAAACCCCACTATAAAACAATTGCGTCTCGTGTGGTAGCGTGCATATAACGCGGCTCACCGATATATATGGACGGAAGAATTATCAGGTTGTCCCCTTGCCATGTAAATGAGAAGCATATTAAATAAGTGAAAACAAGAGTGGCATAAACCTGGAAAATATTAGATTAAAAGTTGGTTAGGAGAGGATTCTTTTATTTGCAGAAGTGTGTTTTTGACAAACATATGCATAACCACGTGAAATTAGTCACGTTTGAAAAACACACTTCATACATCATAGACAAATGATATAGTCCTATGGGCTTGTCATTTAGACTCAGTCAATCAGAGAGAGTTGATCAGCTAAGAGCTGACATAGTCAGAAGAAAGTCACCTTAGAGGCAAAAGGGTAGAAGAGTAACCTTGTAGGTACACGTGAATTCCTGACGTCATTCGACTGGTCGATCCGATAATTAAAGAAGTCAACATCCTGTTTTGTACGTGTTGTCTCGTGTCGTCATTCAGCAAATGTAATTGGGATTATCATTATCTATAATAAACATTGTGTAACCCTTCAGGATAATGCATGCCCCCTCCTCTGTGTTAAGAACTTCTATATCTCTCCAGATAGTATATATATATATATATATATATATATATATATATATATATATATATATGTATGTATATATATATATATATACATATATATATGAACTTTCAAGCATCCTAGAACTGTATAAATGTTTTATCCCCTCATCATCGCTATTGATATGTATTGCATGAGTCCCGTCATATCTCTTAAATATGAACCCCTACTACACAACATACACCTATTTTGGTGCTCGTTTCCAGTCACCCATACAAGGGTGTGGAAAAAAAATTGAATCTATCGTATACCACGGAAACAACTAAGGTCCTTAACTAGACGAAATACACACACACACAAAATGGAAAAAAGTAAAGCCTACACCCACACGAACAAGAGTCAATATGCGGCAAAGAAAAAAAAACAATAATATAAATAAAAACACTCACACACGAATATCTATTTAGAAAAGTAAAGAAAAAAATGCTAGACAGTTGACCATACATTCACATATGAATAAAAAAATGTACTTAAAAAAAGATGATATGCCACATAAAACAACAGTTGTAAATATGAATGAAAAACAAAAAAAGAAACAGTTGTAAAAACAAGTCACCTCGCATATTTCATTGATAAATGAATTGTTTTGTTTTGATATATGCACACACACAGATAATGTTTAAAAAAAAGAAAGAATACATTTGAGATACACGGAAACATTTTAGGTCACCTATTACTTGTGTCAATGTGGAAATTGATTTGGACGAATTGTTGAATTAAACTGTAAATCAAAAGATTTTTGACAAGAGCCAAAGTCCCATGCAATTTAAGACAGCATATCTAAATACATTTTTCTTGCAAAAAGAATGTTGTGTCGTAGTTGAACTTTTCAGCTTTTCAGGTGTCTTTGTTTTTTTAAAAGGGACATTTTTTGACGGACTGTTGAATTTGTTGATGTTTTCTCAAGATTCTTGTTGAATCTAATAGTGTATTTTTTTGAAAATGTTATATGATGTTGAACAAATATTGTAAAATGTTTTAAATGCATGTATAATGTTATTGTATTTGTTCGTTAGGAATTCAAATAATAATTAAGTAAATACATTAAAATGAAAAAAAACAAGTCATAGGAAAATAAAATAAAACGATTATTGAGACAAATGGTTTGCCTCGAAATAAATAAGAATTTTAGAGAGGGGGCAATAGAAAATTATGTAAACAAGTATTTTGAGACTTTTTTTCGGGAGATAAGCCAAAAGAGAGAATATTTATTTTTGTTTTTTATGCCATAACATTTTCCGCAAGAAGAGTAACTTGCCAGGCGATAGCATTAGATATTCTTCTGTAAGGAAAATATAGGCGGTGACCTGCGATATTGAGGGTTTAAAAAGCGTGCTGCACGTAAAGGCACCGGGCAGAATTATAAGTCTCGGCACAATAAATTAAAAAAGCAAGCGTTGAAGGATACGAGGATTCCTTAGATTACCAAAGGACTATAAGGACCAGTTCCACGGGCAAATACATTAAGAAGGGAGAAAAAGTAAAATATACCGTAAGTACTTAGGAGGAAAGGTATAACCTTAATTTTTTTAGAGATGTATCAGAGCTGGACATACCTGTTTTTGTATCTGAGACGCGCTGATGGAAGAAACAAAAAAAAAAGAAAGAAATATCACAGAAATCTTGGCATACTAGAATTCAGTGCGCAAGTTAAAATTTTGGCGCAAGGGATGGGGATTATTTAGTTAAGGGTGATGTTTTCTAAGTCTTTATCAAAGTTCCAAGAGTCCAAGCAAGGAACTCCGAGCGAGCGAATCTGTGTGATGATAAGCCTACAACAAAGATGTAAGTAAATGGGCTGTGATATATCTCCCAGAAGAAATAAAATTGTTAGAAAAAGAGACAAAGCTCTAATTAGTAGAACCACCAGGCAAAAGAAAGGATCAGGACACATTTGGACGAAGAGGTGTCGATTTCGTGAGAGGAAAAATGGGACCTCAGTTTACGGCGTAAAGGTGGCTGGATGAAGCAGCTGGTATGAATCATAAGAAGTATACCCTACACACAAAAGGAAATCACACAGAGATCAGAGAGAGAGAGAGAGAGAGAGAGAGAGAGATTCTGATCTAAATAAAATAAGTACGAAGTCTGTTGGATTAGGGATGACAAAATAAGTTTTTTTTGGTGGCTGACCTCTCTTTGCAAAGCGGTTGTATAGATATAGATAAAAATGTACTAGAATTTAAAAATGCGTACAATTTTTGAAAAATGGGAAGCATAAGGGATATTACAGGAAAACGCTTTTCCATGTATATGAGATAAATATTAAATAAGTGAAAATGAGATTAGGATAAGCCTGGAATCGAATCCTGTAGGCAAATTAAGAAATAGAATATGAGAAATTAAGCCTATATTAATTCTTTTAGAAATCTGAATAGCAAATGTATCAGTAAAAAAAATGAACAATGAAAATTAAAATATATTTTTACAAATTAAGTTAGGTTAAAAAAGGGTTAGGAGAGGATTCTTTTGTTTGCAGAAGCGTGTTTTAGACAAATTAGTCACGGTTGAAAAACACTTTTCTAGCGTCACAGGCAAAGGACAATTCTCCATATAGTTATATGTGTTCGTAACTTCTTTAGAGATTGAGAGAGAGAGAAAGTTCAGAGTTAGTCAGTTGGCAGTCAGGGGTTATTTAATCCCTTGGAAGCGAAAGGGCAGAAGATTAACCATATAGATACAAGTGAATTCCTGATGTTCATCGACCGGTCGATAAGATGAATAAAGCAATCATATATATATATATATATATATATATATATATATATATATATATATATGTGTGTGTGTGTGTGTGTGTGTGTGTGGGTGTGGGTGTGTGTGTGCGTGTGTGTGTGTGTATAAGAACTATATAAATGTATTTTACCTCTCATCACTATCGTTACATCCGTTATATGTATTGCACCAATATGACCCCCCATCATATATCTTTAATATGAAACCCCCACTATACAACACTTGTGTAAGTTTAATTTCTCATACCACCGTGCCGATGTATATATGAAGACGACCGGAGCTGTTTTTGGTGAAACCGAATGTATAGGTGCCTTTCAAACTTCATTTTTGCTACCACGTCGACTAGGAAATTTTGAAGATTATATGCGTAATATGCTCTGCCTGAAACAGTTTTTGAATTCATATTCGTTTTTCCGAAGTTTTGCTGACATGGTATTTGAAAATGGTAGCCATCCTCACCGTATGAAAACAGTACAGTATATTGTAATGCGTCGTATGATCGATGCATTTCATTTATTCTCTGTAGACCTCAACTCCTAGTATGAATAACTGTCGCGTTTGTTGTCGTTCTCGCCCTCGGTGACTTAAGAAACCTCGTTGAAGGTAAGAGCGTTGACGCGACGTTCATTTTCTCCTGTTGGGAGTTTTTCCGCATTAATAACAATTGGAAAAGTAGGCAAAGGAGCATTCTGTAGCGCATACTTTAAACTTCGAATATATGTGTTCGTTTCGTGGAGCATGCCTTGAAACTGCAAAACAATACTGAGTTGTCGTCGATTCGAACTGTCGTTTGCCCTGGCTCTAATTGCTAGTCGGTTTTGAGCTTCGTGAACGTAACCACTGACGAAGTAGAGTTGTAAGAATAATGGTTGCTCTGTGTCCTCAGCTAAAACGGACCCGAGTAGAGGGTTGACTCAGCCTTGCACCTTAAATGCGAGATATGAAAATTTCAAAAACCATACACAACGATCAATAAAAATGAGATACGTTTAAAAAAAAAAAACTTTTTTTATCTTCAAAGTTTCAACAATTACAAGGAAAAACACTGGACAAAAATATTTAGACTAATCTACTTTTGTAATTTACACACACTTTCGGGTGTATTTCTACGTTTCGGGAAGGAGGGGTTCTGCCATTTGAATTTTTTTAAAAAGTTTCCATATATTCCATTTATTCCTAAACAATCTGGAATAATGGATTATCGGAATCGGGAAATAAGAAGAAGGATAGTAACTGAATAGGAACCTGGAAAAATTTGAAATTATACAATCATAAACACACACACACACATTTATATATATATATATATATATATATATATATATATATATATATATATATATATATATATATATATATATACGATGAGCTCTTCCATAGATTGCGGCGTATGAGCTTCCGCCAAAAAACTAAGTTTCTCCTCAATATATGCAGATGATGTGTTTTTAGTTGTGAGTGCTTTGTGCAGAAATATCCACTATTTTTGGTATTACTGCTAAGATTTGTCGGTGTAGAAATCTGTCACAATATAGAGTATACACTAAACGGCGTATATATATATATATATATATATATATATATATATATATATATATATATATATATATATATATATATATGGGTTAGTGTGTGTACAGATATGGAATTTGTGGCCATTTCTTTTTAGTCTCACTTGGTGGGGGCACTAATGTGGCAATGAGAGGATGTGGGGGGGTAGGTTATAAAACTTATAAATATGCAATTTCATATCCATACCATAAATAACCGGTTTATATGTGTGTCACATATTTGTCAAGTGTGTGTAATGTGCGTATATATATATATATATATATATATATATATATATATATATATATATATATATATATATATATATATTTTAGGGGTACAAAATTGTATTTTGGTTATGTAAAGACCAAATTTATACCCGTTCGAAAACATGTTTTATTTTAGATTGTCAAATTAATAAATAAATATGAATGCGTCAGCTGACCGGTTTCGCAGCTCGCTTAACTGAGCTAAAATTAAGCTTAATTACGTTTTAAAACGAAAAAGCGGGGAACAATGAATCGGAGATGAAAAAGTAAGGGGGTAATTAATCATTAAATAGTAACTAGATTAAGTCCTTAGATATTATCTTTTTGTTTGCAAAAAAAAAAAAGGTCTCAGAATCTTTATATATAGATTGTTTCTAGAATGTTGCGATTGTAAAGGGAGTGCGACTTGCTAAGGATGGGAAAAAGTCCGCACTAAAGTTTGAATCGCAAATGCAATTATTTATAAGGTGCTATCCTATAGATGAGCCATGGATATTGCTCAAAACGCTGGAAGGTAGGTAGTTTCCATTTCGAATTTTGAATGGAACGTGTTGTTTTACCCTATTGTCTAATCTTTGAGACGTTCGCCGCTAGTGCACACCGCAGCTACATTTGAATAAATAAATAATATAATGGTTATGGTGTTGGGAGGATAACATCTGTTAAAAGTGAAGACAAAATGGGTTTACAAGAAAAAACAACACAGGTATTTCATGCAAACTAACATTGTTGTACAAAATAAATTTGCTTGACAAATTTTTCACTAATATTACCTAGCCAAGGTAGGCCTAGGTAGATAGGGCGTTTGTCAACAGATACGCTATCCATAATATATATATATATATATATATATATATATATATATATATATATATATATATATATATCAAGAGAGAGAGAGAGAGAGAGAAAGAGATAGATAGATAGATATATATTATCAGTGTATTTCAATAAAAATCCAGTTCATAGAACAAAATAAAATTGAATAATGCTTGGTTGACTATATGTTTGCTGTTTTAATGTTAGGAATCTTCTATACTAAGACAATCGGCGAATATCATCTTACGGATTTTCTTACCGTGTCTGACGCAATTAGGCTAAAAGTTTAGGCTAAGAATATTTTTTGCAAAGCTTCTGGTCAATAAGCCCCAAAAGCTTCCAGTTGGGTTCGGATCTAGTGACTGATTTAGATATGGGATTTATTAATCCAATTTTTACGCATCGGGGGTTGTGTTGTCGTAGCAAAATGTCAAGAGTTTCGTCTTTTATAAATATGGAGTTAACTTGGTTCATGTTCCCATTTGAGAAGATTAGTAGTTCTTTATTAATTTGGATATACATTTAGCCGAATTGGTACTCCTTCGCACTTCACTCAAAATTGCAACCCATACCATACCGAAGAAATACCTATATTTAGCAGTTGGCTGCAGTCTTTTTAAGTAAAACTCTCACTGAGGGTTCCTTCATGCCCATATATTTATATTGCCGGGGAATAGTGAAAATCGTGACTCTTTAGAGAAAACTTCTTCTGCGCTTTATATTGGCAGAACGGAAAAAGAGAGGCTTTCATTCTCGCAAATCTACCAATTCTGTTATTCCCGTTGACTAAGACAACTTTCATGTTTATACATTATTCGACGTCGAAGAAATTGTGTTAGGTCTAATACGGTTTAGGTTCGTGGCATGTTCCAATGTTGTTAGCTTCAATTGCATTGCTCTAAAGCATTTCAGCATTTCTCTGATTTGCAAATATATTTAAGCATATATTAATATTAGGAAAATATTTATCTTAGTCTATATTTTAATATTTTCTAATATTTTCTCTTCTAAAGAGATGATAGACATCGACATCCTATAGGATAAGGAGTTATAACATTTCATATGTATTCTTCGTCTTACATAGAATAATAAAACTCTTTTGATTTAAACATTTCACGTCAAAAAATTTTAAGTTTAATGAATGACTAAAAGTTAATGTATTGGTTCTATCTTGTATATCGGGCAATTTTAATTAGGATGGGATGAAACTTATAGAATATTACTGCCAATAATATTTTGTAAAAGGTTTCCATACCAGTGGATTGTTAGATAATTTATTCTGAAGTGCACACACACACACACACACACACACACACACACACACACACAGAGGCACATACATACATATATATATATATATATATATATATATATTATGTATACTTAGTATTCTGCACACACGCACACATATATACACGTATATGTGTATCAGATATATATATATATATATATATATATATATATATATATATATATATATATATATAGTGCAAAGTAACTCGATGAAATTAATAAAGACTTCCTTTTTGAAAGTTCATATTAGGTCAACTATTCAGAATCTACATTAAAATGAAAAAATAACACGTCACAGATAACGTACGAGATCTCTTGAAAGTGCATTTAAAATTAACAACGCGTATAATGCCAAATTCATTATGAACCCAGAATCTATCACTGGTACAAAAAGGTGTGCCGAATTATCATTTATTTTCCTGACTTCAACACGTCAGTTACACAAAGTAAATTGCGACAAAGAAAAAGAATCATCCGTAGATAAAAATGTCGAATGTGAGAATTAGTCATAGATGTGAACGTTGACATCCTTCGTTCAGGGCACAGCAGAAGGCCATCAAGATATACATCGCACTCCAAACGGAGAGGTAATATATGAGAAATGCGGCAAAAAAAAAATAAACACAGACACGCACACACACACACAACACAGACACACACACATACACCCCCCACACACACATATATATATATATATATATATATATATATATATATATATATATATATATATATATATATACAGGGTGACCCCCTAAAAAAACAAAAGCTAAATGGAGGCCATCTAGAGCATATGACGTAGAACGGGGGAAAAGGGCAACTACCTTAGTGTTTTGATGTTATGTTTTGAATATAATAAACTAGTTATGACCAAAGTTTCATTTCATTCGGACAAAACACTAAGAAACGGGGCCTAATTCAAATTGGGATCTGTTTGTTTTTGGGTCACCCTGTATATATAGGTGTTTTTATTTGTTTTTGTTAGCGATACTTTCTTGAATAAATTCAAGTATTTATACGAAAGTGCATTTTTACCTGAATGCGTGTTGGGATTAATTTTCCCTTTGACCAATTTAGTACCCCCTAAATGGCATATATATTATTTTGAAAATATAATTATAAACTGACACGTGTTTCGTCGTCCACGACTCATCAGATTGGCTGAATCTAGCGAGATTCAAAATCGGCACCTCGTGATAAGAAGCCTAAACCTCTTTCACGCGGCTAACCTCGCAGGACTACTAAGTGTATCACTTTTATGCAAATGTTTTTATTTGTTTTTGTTAGAGAAGGAATTCAAGTATTTATACGAAAGGGCATTCTGACTTAAATAATTCCCCTTTGACCAATTTGCTAACCCCTAAATGGGGAGCAGCATATATATTGTTTCTAAAATATAATTATCCACTGGCATGTTATTCGTCGTCCACAACTCATCATAGTGGCTGAATTTAGTGAGATTCGATAGCAGCACCTCGTGATAAGAAGCCTAAACCTCTACCACGTGGCTAACCTCTCAGGAATATTAAGTGCATCTTTTTATGTAGATATTTTATTTGTTTTTGTTAGCGATACTTTCTTGAATGAATTCAAGTATTTATACGCTTACAAAAACTAATAAAACCATCTACATATAAGCGATGCATTTAGTAGTCCTGCGAGGTTAACCGTGTGGTAGTGTTTAGGCTTCTTATCATGAGGAGCCGATTTCGAATCTCGCCAGATTTAGCCGCTCTGATGAGTCGTGGACGGCGAAACACGTGTCAATGGATAATTGTATTTTAAATATATATATATATATGTGTGTGTGTGTGTGTGTGAGTGTATATTTCAATAGACTATTGCGAGTATATTTAAAAGAAGTACATCTAATAGGATTAATAAGAGATGCACGCATTATATTATAGTCGTGACAATATTCATATTATTTTATCACCGTTGTAATTTCCAAGATCTCAGTGCACGGTGTGATTTATTAAATATACCGTGGAGTTCCATGACAAAGTTGCATGGATATTACTACAGTGAAGACTTTTAATGTAAACTTTAACTAACTTTTGTTATTATAGTTTTTTACTAAACAAAATGTCTTTAGCTCACACCCGTTTAATCAATAATACATTTTGTATTAGTGTGTTCACCCTGCGGATAATAATTAAATGTTGACCAAGAGAATACGTCTACTGGCATTTTTGAATAATTTATGCAAACTTATTTGCACATGACAGTCAAATTGGCATATAATCACACACGCTATTTTTGTGTTTACTTTCCTGATGAATATTATTTATTTCCACTTAATACCTACGTGTGTATTACATAACCGCAGCAATGCCAAGGAGTATTCAAATTTCTATCATTTAAACACTGCAGGCGAGGAATTATTAATTATCGCGAAACTTATATCACGTACATTGTTGGAGAGGCGAATACTTAAAGTAATTATACTCAAAGCATTCAAATCGACGCAACAACACGTGCGAAAATGTGCCGAAATTATTTATACGAAAAGCGTTAAAAAGATCTAAAGTGAGGAAAAATGGCTTAATTAATCAAACTCTAATGCTTTAAACAGTCGTCCTCGAGTGACTTGCAAAACAGCAAATGGGGAATTTTCTCAGCTTTAGTGAATTCCCTTTGCATTCTCTAAAAAAAAGCATTACTTATATTCGAAACTGTGTGGGGTTATAAAAAAATAAACATACATTTCTGTCTATCGCATAAATTTTGTCACAGGCACAGACAAAACTAGAAACCATTTTTGTTTCCGCTGACTAATCTTGAAAAAAAATACGCAGGAAACGTACACACAGGATATATTGGTGAAAAAACTTGTAAGACTTCAAATCAAGCAGTAGACATTTAGTTAAATTTAAAACTGATCAGCAGTTACAGAAATTAAACAAAACTTAATTAAAATATGTTTTACACTTCATAATTACATGTATGTATTTGTTTTTGAAAAACAAAATATACGCGTATGTTTACCGATCATCCTCGCCTCATAAATAATAATGGTTATACTTCCATATTGTGTGCACACACACACACACACACACACACACACACACACATATATATATATATATATTTATATATATATATATATATATAAAATAAACGTGTTCATAACGGATTGAATAACTGGTTGGGAATAGTTGTAAGCGTCTCTGAGGAGTGACTGGATGGAAGATTTACAGCTCTATGGAGGAGAAGTAATTGACCATCCTTTCACGAAACAGCTGTAAGAGCTTAACACACAAAAAAAGTGAATTTCTATTCATGTAGGTTGTGATTTTATTCAATTTACATATATATATATATATATATATATATATATATATATATATTAATATATATTAAAACACACACACGTGCTCGCATACAACCACACACAGACATAACACCCCTATCTCTAATACAACACACTGACCAGTACCAATCCTACTTAACCTCGAAACCAACAACACTAGGAGACACCTTGAACCATAGTATAATATCTGTTCCGACACCTCGCTCCCTCCTCAGTCAGTGGAGGAGAACCCGATCATGACTGAAACGACTATCGTCCCTTCTATCATCCCCCTCCCATACCTATACCCCCTCCAATACCCTCCCCCTGGGGAACAAAATCTTCCCCACACTAGGGACCGATCCTGGGTCTGGCCATACCCACATGGGGAGACAAATAAATAGAAACATTAAAAAAATCCCCTATTTTAAATACACCCCTCTTTCTAAACAAACATAATATAAGACTAAAACGAAAAATCACAATACTAAAATCCAAGAATCAAAAAAATATCAAAATAGAATGAAAGCACCCCTACACTTCTTTCAGAAAAGCCAGTACCCCCTCCCCACCCATACACATTGGTAACGACCTCGAATCACAGCCGCATCCATAAGGAAGCAAATAACCCCAAAATACTATAAAACAATATACACATTCCCAAACCATCAAAAGCAAACACACACGCCCACACACGCCCACACACGCCCACACACGCGCACACACACACATAAACACACACGCATGTACACACACACACACACACCCTCCCCCACCCTAAAGAAAAGAAAAAAAAAACATTAGCAGAGAGAGATAGCGACTACAGCAGGTCAACGTCTCCTTGGACAAGCCAAATAAAAAAATAAATAAAAACGCAATAAAAATTCAGCATACCAATGAATAATAAACACTTACAAGCCTCCACCCCTTGGAAAAACTTCAAATTAACTGAAAATCGCCATTTTTACATATTTGAAAATAATTTCTGATGAGGACGCATCGCAGACCGTCTGAAACGCGCGTAAACGATTTCAATGACTGAAAAACATTATTACAATGATCCAAACATAATTCTCAATGAAAAACCAAGACACGGTATAATAAAACAATGTAAAAAAATACACATTGTTGGTGACTATTCCCTTATTTATATATATATATATATATATATATATATATATATGCTTCTGTATGCGGTCTACTAATGTACATATACGCATATGTATGTGTGTGTATATGTTAAAATTAATGTTCTAATGTATGCCTCCATTTCTTCTTACCCTTCGTTTCATTTAACTCTTTCCTTCGTCAATAATTTTCCACTCATAACTATCCTCATGTTTTGACACGCGTCACCTCTCTTTTTCATAGATAACTCAATAGTGTTACAGCTTCCCCCAACATGTTATGGAGGCTGCAATCCACAATGACCTTCTTTTTCATACCTTCTGTTCTGGCTTTTTTTTCTGTCCTGATTTTTTTCTTTTTTCTATCCGCTGGTTTCTCTCGCGTATATTTCTTTTCTCCTTTCAATATTTAGAGTTTAAAATGTCACTTTTCCTGCACGTTTTTTTTTCTAAATGTCACGCTTTTATTTAATGTTTTAAAAGTATCCCTTATATTTATTCAGTTAAGAACCAGACTTCTTCACGCGAACACAGCAGTTATTACATTACATGAGGGAGGCTTGCGCTTTCGTCCTGAACGTTAGCATTCCCAATGTAGCAACTATGTTATATTTGTCCACATAAAATAGTGTGGGTTGCTCTTTTTCTTGAGCCCACTTTATAACCTCGTTTTAATTCACGAGTTTACGCTCCTGAATATGTTTAACTTGTGATATATATATATATATATATATATATATATATATATATATATATATATATATATATATATATATATTGTTCGGGCCTTGTGTACAATTCATAAGGTTATGTGCATATGTATGTATCAGAAAGTGTGAATATGTAAAATAATGGCTTTCTGTATAATAGTCTTCCTTAACTACCATATAAAAAGACAGACAAACAATGTCGCATTTATATATATGTATATATATATATATATATATATATATATATTTATATGTATATATATGTATATATATGTATATATATATATATATATAAATAGATGGATATATAGATTTGATGTAATATATAGTAATGATTTAAAAAGTATTAACAAAAGACTCATGCGGCACCACCGAGAATCGAAACCAAAACGTTCATCTCATTATTTATTTTGCCTCTGCCGTCAATGACTTGTTTATGAAAACATGTTTACTGCAAGGCTAAAAAAAACAAAAAAACATGAACCAATAGCTACTGCGTTATGAATTCGTAATGTCGGCGTTAAACCTTCACCTGGCAAATTTCATTTTTTCCTCACTTTTGCACCATTTTTTTTCCGGGCTAAAACCCAAATATAAATTTTGTATGGATTCACATAGTTTACATATGAAGGTTCATGTCTGTAGAGCAAATACACTAGGATTAATTTGTGTAGGCAAAATTTGTTAAACAAAATATATTCGTATACATAAATATATATGCAAACACATTTGTGTTTACTATAAACATTTACGCAAATATTATACAAGTATAAATTATGTAGAATTTCTGTATTTCTATAATTACACGTAATAGTTAACTAAAGATAATTATCCCATTAGCAAACCGAAGCAACTAATAGGGAGTTAATTAAAATGAATGCATAAAGAATATGCAAATTAGTAAGATCTTTCGCCAGTGAATGCAATTCCATAACCCATATATAAGGAAATTGTGTTTCATTCTTAAATGAATAGAAAATAATATTTCCTTTTTTTCTGTTGTTTTTGGTCTTCGGGCCGGGATCAAAGTATAGTATCTGTTGTGCAGATGCTGCACTTTAAGTAATTTGTGCAAGTCAATGGAGGGGAAACCCTCAAAACTGGGACAATTATTATTTTTGGTAACCAGAGTGTCCACTTTTTGCCTACTTTTAGGGGAGCTGGTATTTACTCCACATTAAAAACGGTCTTGTGCCATATTTGCTCAGTGGGGAAGCAAATAAATGCCTTGCACTTAAATTAATTTGTCCCAGTCAATGAAAGGGACACCCTCTATACAGGGGCAATTACTATACTTGACCCAACCAGTGTGTTCCTTTCCCCCTTTTTTCTGGGAGATGGTTTAACCCCCCATTAAAAACGACCTCGTGTCACATGTTGCTTTGGTGCGAAAGCAAATAAATAGTAAGAGAAAAGAGTGTTTTCAATATGAATATCAATACACACAAAAGAAAAACGAATTCATAGGAATATATATATATATATATATGATTTCCACGACGCCCAGATAACATAAATGCATATTTTTTAATTGTATCTTCTCCTATTTCATCTATATTATTTATTTATTTATTCCCCCTAAAAATATGCAATTAACCTTTAAAGATTGTTTATTTGTATGTGCTTAATAGCACTATTATTTCGAATTAGATCTAATAGTTGCTTTTCATCTTAGTAGCGCAGACTGCATAGATAATCCATGGGTTAAAGAAAACCATATGAACGGTACTCTTTACTGAAACAATAAATTTAAACAAAAAAAACGTTATATATATATATATATATATATATATATATATATATATATATATTATATATATATATATATCTATATATATATATATATATATATATATATATCAGAATTGAATAGTTTAGTCGTCACTTAGTTCATGCGAATCAGTCTACTCTATGAACAATTCATTGTGAAAAATGACACTGATGTACGTATACATATTGATAATATTGTCCCCAACCACACTATATTATTACTGTCGTTACACGCATTTATTATATCGAACAAAGTATCTTACATCTATCCTTAATTAATAATGAAAAGAAACACTTGTCTCTTTATTCACCGATGAACAGTCGACCTTACTGCTTTCGATAGGCTTTAGAATACTATGAACGGACAATAGATTAGATATCGGCGTTTAATCTTAGCATATCGGTCACGCTAAATAACCATCATGTTATCAGAGAAGATGAGGAAGCTGCATAATCCCCTGGGACAAAAAAACGAATTAGAATAGTTTGTTCTTGATTTCGTACAATTAAATCTGCTGTCTGTGTTCTCTTCCAAGATTATAACATGTATTAGTTTTCAATGTAAAAAGTGTATGTGTAATTTTTATTAGAAAAAATCAGTCGATGCGTATCAGTACATCTCAATTTACTCGTTCTTTGTGTGAATATTGACATGGTCTTCGACATTTATGCGTCAGAACGATGAAATAGAATACTCCCGGTTAGGGATTAGCTTCCTAAAAGATAATGCCTATTTTCATACATGTTTCAAAATCAGATTTTGTAACTATGACAGAAATTAATCATAATAATACTATATATTTATACACAATATTTTAGGTTCGCTTACTTTTTGCCCAGTATAATAATATTAAAATCAATTAGTGCTTATATTGATATACAGGGTTGAACGAAAACAGTTTCGCCATAGGAATAACGATATGATCCTAATTTCCGTTTGATGAAAACTGATTCTTTGTGTTGCAGAATATCGACTAGGTAGGCAGTTGTACACAAATCCCAAGAGCTAGGGGACTTCTATCATGTCTTAATAAAGACACAAAATTCAACAGGCGAGATCGGAGATGCGCCGCTGTACAAATCATGATTTGCACCCATCTTTATTATGATGACAGTACCATTGCCAGCACCCCCAATACAATCGCTGGATTGTCAGTTATAATAGGGACGTGCTCAGGGTGATGAAGACCAAGTTCTCGGCCACAGTTATTGTTTTGTTGTAGTTTCAAGTGAGGGTTACATTATGCCACCTCACATCTTCGAACTCGGATTTAAAGTAAACAGCTAAGTGCACGTGCATGCGTTGAAGAGTATGATGATTCCCTAGGTGGCTGTTGGCAGACCCTGGATGTGTCAGAAGGAGTCGGTGCCTGCCCACAAATTCAAAGAGACCCAGGCTTGGCTTCAGAAAAAGTGCTTCGACTTTGTACCGTTCTTCACTGTGACGCTTCTTCTCCTGACCTGAATTCGCTGGACTTCTCGGTTGTGGGCACAGGTCGAGAACATCACCAACATGACCTACCACAATATCAATCGAGTCTGATCGCAGCCATCCGCCGAGCTCCTGTCAGCGCTTGTGAAAAATTGTGTTCTCCCGTTGCGGAACCATATCGAACCAGTGATTCATGGTGAAGGTTTCTACATTGAATAGATGTCATCTCTCCCTCATAATCAAGCTAACTGAATTTCTTTTACAATCAATGTGAAAAATAAAGTTTTACTGCTGTTTTCTTAAGGACGAATTTTTTATCGTTCCAGCATGTATAATCTAAATAATATTTTGTATGTCTACCGGACTATATCATTTCACACTTCGAATATATTTTAATTTCCGAAATATATAATATTGAAATATTATCTAACTTATATTTAGCCATTATGTATGGCATTGTATTCGCATTTTAGTTAGTTATACTATAAATACGTGTCCAAATAAATGGCTTAAAAATGTGTTTGAAATCGAAATGTATTTTTATCAACAAGACATATTTATAAGAATATTTAATCAATCAATTTTAGTCAAACATTTAAATAAATTTTTACGTAAAAATGATTGATTACATTTAAATACAAAAAATCCCTGAAATATTGTGTATATCTGCTTACTTCTTTTTGCTATTGTTAGATACTACATATGTAATAATGTAATGAAATTTATTTTAGAATATCGGATTCATCGAATCATTTAATATAGAAACTTCTGTATAAGGTGGCTAAAATACATTACTTTTTCACATGGTTCACAAAAGAAAGCGAATTGCCCTATTTTGTTTTGAGATTATATTATAATACATTCAAAATCCTTGTTTTTATTGATTATACGTCTTTACTCAGTGGGGGTGATTTAGTAACTAGGTATTGACATTAATACGATTTAATTCATATGGTTTATAAGTCACATTATTAAATGAGTATATTAATGGCATAACTTAAAAATTATATACCAACATTGGCGCCACAATCAAATAATTATTTTTAAATTTATATTAGGAACCAATTTAACTGTTAATTAATGGTTAATTGCAAGTAATTCTACATTTCATACTTATATTCTGTGTTTCTTTTGTTTTATCACATCGCGAGAACCTGTCAGAATACCCGTTTACTTAATTTTCTCATGTCCGCTCTCTAAAATTCTGACGCATTATTAGGCTAACCATTTGTCTCAATTATCGTTTCATTTCTATTTTCCTATGACTTGTTTTATTGTTATTTTAATTTGTCTACTTAATTATGGCTTGAATTCCTGACGCCCAATACAATACATTATGCATATATTTAAAAACAATTTTAACAATATTTGTTCAAACATCATATAAAATTTTCAAAAATACATTATTATATTTAACTATGATCTAGACAAAAATGCTCCGATTATAACTTATTTTTTTGTAAACAACGACACAATAAAAACAAAATATCTTAAAAAAAAACAACAAAACACCTGCAAAGCTCAATTATCACAAGAAAAATTATTTTTTTAATAAATATGCATTCATACACGCAGTTTTAAAAGTACATACGACTTTGACTCGTGCGGAAAATTGCTGATTGATTGACAGTTTGAAATTAAACAATTTCAACTGGATACAATTTTCAAAACAATAATAATGAACCAATCTCTTCTTGTGTATATACAAATGCATTCTTCTTTTCTTTTTTTTTTGTCATCTCTGTGTGTGTTTGTATATTTCCAAACAAAGCAATTCATTTATCAAAGAATTGTACGCAAAAATACTCCGGTGGACTTGCTTCTTTTACGTTTTCTGTATATGAGTGTTTATTTATTTATTTATTTATTTCGTTTCTTCGATTGTTTCATTTTCCTTTGGCGGCATATCATCACTTTTTTAAGTGCATTTTTCCGTGTGTATGTATACGATGAATCTTTTTTTTTTCTTTTGACATTGTGTGTGTA
Source organism: Euprymna scolopes (assembly GCF_053919585.1). NCBI lineage: Eukaryota > Metazoa > Mollusca > Cephalopoda > Sepiida > Sepiolidae > Euprymna > Euprymna scolopes. The sequence continues at coordinate 121,182,334 of NC_136486.1, read as the reverse complement.
TGTGCGATAAATGGTCGAGATTTTTTTTCGGTGTTTTCAGGACAGTATTTTGTGAGTGTTTTTCTTTTATTATGATACATTTATTCACATTGTGACTGTGTTTCTCTTCGTTTTTCTTCTCGATTATTGTGTTTATATTTGAAATTCGTCTAGCAGTAAATTTTTCTTTTCAAATGACTCTTAGTTGTTTCTTTGGCATTACCGGCGTTTGACTTTTATTCTTGCAGAATAAAATGATCACGTCACTCAAATGGCAATATATTTTGTATGGGTACATATTAAAGATGGCGCGGAGATATATTAAAGGCAGATAATGCAGGGATAATTACGATGACGACAGTTCTGATTGAAAGGCATTTATACTTTTCTGGGGTGCTCCTTGGTGTTTCATATTAATACGCACCGGGTTGTGTATGATGCAAGTTATTATACACATCACTTATGATGGTGTTGGGGCACATACTACTTGGAAGGGTTGATAAACACAATTACCTTTCGTTCGCGATGAAGGATGACACGAGACAACACTTACGTCATAATATTATTTATCTGATCGGGCGGTCGACGAAGTCATGAATTCAGCCTCAATCTAAATGGTCTAAATCTTCTACCCTACGCCGCTAAGGGACTCTCTTTTTCAACTGACTATGTAAACTCTTGGCTGATCAAGTGAATCTGACTAACTCTGACTGACTCCAACCCCATAAAATCATATATTGATAAATGTCCTTTGATTATGACGTCAGAAATGTGTTTTAAATGTGATTAATTTTCACGTGGCTTTACATATGTTTGTCGAAACCCACCTTTGACAAACAAATGATCCTTAATTTAATATCTAACCTATTTTTAAACAATGCATTCTTAATTTGCATTGTCCATTCTTTTACTGGCATTTTAATATTCAGATTTCTTAAATAATCGGGAAATCGACTAAATTTCTAACATTCAATTTTTAACCTTGCCTATAGGGTTCGATACTAGTCTTATCCTGAATTCATTTTCACGTATCTCGTATTCTACTTATTTTCATGTGAAGGGACCAGGCCTTTCAATGTAACATACATATGCATATTAAAGGGTCGTTTAATATTAGCATTTTTTTACGTTCTGACCCCAAACAAGGCACTTTGCCACTTTGATTGGGGCTACTGTCAGGGGCAACAACTACTGTGGTACTATGTAGTGATTTGGCCAGCAAGATGTCGGTTCACTTTTCACTTGAACTTCTGCACGTCAGTACAGTTAGGGAACCAGGGACCTGAAATGGAAATCCAAAGTTTAGCTGTTCTACGGAAGAAACTACTGGAGTAGAAAGATATTTTATATATAGGGATCTCTACTGTGTGGCTTTGGGATTTAGCTGCCTATCGGGTTTGTCGAGGGTGCTTACGTCGTGTAGGAAAAAAAATGCTTGCAGTTTGTCAGAGCATTCAGCATTAAAATACTTGTAGAACAGGCAGAAGGATGCAACATTTCTTCGATGGGACAGAGGTTGAATCTGAGATGCCACTCCAGGCCATATCAGATTTGCGACTCTATTTTGAACCTTGTCTAGGAGCAAGGGACTACTAGCAGATGAATCAGCCCAAATATGACAGCAATACTTCATACATGGGCGAATGGAGGCCTTATAGAGGTACACGATACTTTCGGGTGTTAGTAGTTTTCTAGCACCGTAGAGAGAGCCTACCTTCTTCGCAGCGGCCCAGGAAATGTTTTCAATTTAATTGTTCCAACTCCTGTTTCCAGTGAACGTAAGGCCTAGGAGGTTGAAAGATGTACTCTCAGATAAAAAGTCGTTGGCCTTTTCTATAGGTGGTAGAGAAGTTCCTTATAATTATTGAAGGAAACCAGTTCAGTCTTGTCTGAATTGAACGGAAACATCCATGTGTTTCCCCGTTCCACTACAAAATGGAGATGATCCTCTACTGTTTCTGCCATTTCTTTAGATATGTGTTCATTTGTTTTCCTGTCGTGTCTGTCATAGAATGTTGTGGCATGAGCATATATACCCATCTCAGAGGCATTTTTGTCGGGAAGGTCATTTATGAATCTTAGGAACAGTAGAGGTCCAAGGATAGACCCGTGAGGAACTCCCGCATTTATATCATATTGTGTAGATGTACGACCGTCGAGGACAACCTGGGTGTTTCTCTTATCGAAGAAGGATTTAATTATGTTAAGTATTCTACCAGTGATACGGTATGATCTAATTTTCCTGAAGAGACCCTCATGCCATGCTCTGTCAAAAGCCTTAGATATATCTAGAGCTACCGCTCTGCCCTCCTCCGCTTTGTCTAGTGAATGGTATATACGTTTACAGATTAAAGTTAGGGCGTCTGCCGTGGAACAGGCTTATTTAAATCCATATTGTTGTTCAGTCAGAAGTTTAGCATCTGTAAGGTGATGGACTAAAATATGGTCAATTAAGGTCTCAAATATTTTGGCGAAAAGTGGGAGGAGGCTAATGGGCGCTAATTTAATGGGTCAGTTCTTTCGCAAGAATTCTTGAATACTGGTACCACAAAGGTAGTTTTCCAACAGCCCGGAAAGCAAGATTCATTAAGACATTTATTTTAAAGTTATGAGAGAACTTGAGCTACTTCGGCTGAGCACTTTTTTACTAGCGCAGCTGTGATGAGATCGGGCCCACATGCTTTGAAGTGTCAAGGTTTCTTATTATAGCATGCACCTGAGCAGGGGTGATTTTCAGATCGTCTTGCGTGGTTTCTGTCCGCATAGGAAAGTGAGGTAGAGGGTGTTTGAGAAGGCCCAGTGTGGAGTTTGAGGCAAACTGACTGGCAAGCATGTTGGCCTTTTCATTTGCTGAGCAAACAACCTCGTGATTGTTGGTAGTAGGAGAATTGTTGATTGCCCATTATTTACTACACTATTGTAGATTTTCTAGAAGGCACGAGTTCCTAATTTTTGTGCTTCGACGCGTTTTTTAGTGGTTTCAAGAAATTCTCTCTAAACTGTCGCTATTTATTTCTTGTCGTTTTTTCTAACTTCTATATATTTCTTTCTGTTTGAATTGGACTTGCGTCGCTTAAATCTGCGGTATGCATGCTGCGTTTGAGCAATGGCAGTTGCGCGAGTAGAAGTAAACAATTAGGGAGAGTGGGGCTTGCTATAACAATTGCGCATGGGGATATCTGCTTCCATTGCAGTTTTGAACAATTCAGTGGTCTCATTTGCAGGAAGAGAAAACATATTTCCCCATGGGGCATCTCTCATAAGATCTCTGATGGCTTTCCAGTCAGCATTTTTATAATATCTCGTTGTTTTGAGCACTGACTCTTCAGTTTGGGCTCAAGAGTTTAGGGCGCTTCCAACCATTATCACTGCATGCTCAGCGTTCGCAAGTGGGATGTCGGCATTCGGTATTCTATTATCGGGAACTGTGGTCAAAAATATATCTAAAAGTGATGCGCGTTGTTCTTGTTGGTCAGGGAAACGGGTTGGAAACGTAACCATTTGTGATAACTCATTAACTCGGGTTCGGGCTGATCACGCTTGAAATATAATGTTCGTAAAAATATGCCGTATATGTTGCATATAGATAATTAGAGAAATAAATAGGAAAAAACCGAGTTATGTGTTCATCAAGGTTCCGTCTTTATTTCGAGACTTCCTCTGGATGAATGAGGTTAAGAAAACAAAACCACCTGTACGAATATTGGAAAATATTTCATGTGGAAAGTGTGACGCTGTTCTATTTTATAAACGGAAAAACACGCTGAAAATTCAAAAAAAGAGGAAAGCTTACGTTGTTTAAGAGAGGGAGATTTTTTAATAACATCGCATAATCATTAATATGTTTTAAAAGATAGGAACGCAATGAATATTCTTTCTGTAAAGAATATACCTGTTAATATTCAAATATAGTTTTGTAACAGAAATGAAATGGGTGTGTATTTCTCATGCAATATATTAGTTGACATTAAATATATTAATGATTACAGGGGGTGATTCTATGGTTTGAAAAGTTTAACCTGTGTCTATAATAAACGTATGTCGCATTAATAAAAGTTTACTTATTAATGGCGCTACATTATAGACACCTCCCCGTTATTTAATTGTGCTTGACTTTTAGAAAAGCGCTGATTCGAGAAGTCTCGGCGCGGTTTATTTTAAATAAATTGAACTATATGTACTTGTTTAAAATAAAAAGTGTAATTATACTGCAATGAATAATTAAATAATACACTTTGCGAATTACTTTTTTATATTTCTTTTATGTTAAATAATTTTTCCAACATACACTGGGTTTCACCAACGTATATATGATGACAATTTTGGCACGGTAAAGTGCATATGCTTGCCTTGGAAACTAGTTTGGTTTGGAGATGACTTGTAGTCTTTAATAAGTGTCTTACAGTTTGTGATGTGGTTTGTATGATTGGAATTCCATGTTTGTTTAGTATGTAAAAAATGATTGTATTATTCGTGTGTGTAGGTAAAAGAAGGTGTCTATTTATGAGAGAAATGCTTGTTGTATATAATTTTTTTTAATTTTTTTATCCTGGAAAATATTTGTGTGACATTTCGCGTAGCATTCAATATTAAATATGTTGGATATTGCAAGGTTTTCAAAGTGTTTGTGAGGTCTTTGTATTCTTGGTCCATATATTCTGGACTGCAAATTCTGAATACGCGTAAGAATAAACCATTTATCATAATTGTTTTTATTTTGTTATTATGGTGTAAATACAAATGTATGTAATCATTTTTTGTGTGTAGTTTTGTGGTGAACTCTGCAGAATAGCTTATTATGAGATTTGATAATAAGTACGTTTAGAAAAGTTGATGAGTGATTATTCTCTGTTTCATAGGTAAAATTTATGAGGGTTTCAACTGCTCCATGTTATCTATTTGTGACTTTTCAGGAAAAAATGTTGTCAATGTATCTATTTAAACGTCTTCCGTCGAGGAGGCGGTTAAGGAATCTTATTTCCTGGATCCTCGGCACGTGTCGTCTAGACTCCTCGGAGGTTGTTACATTAATCTGGTATGTTGAAAGCGAATATCGAAGCAGCAGGCAGGAATAAAGACAAACAATTGTAGTCTATCTGCAAAAGCTTAATTTTCACAAAATTATTTACAAAATGTTTTTACAATTCTCATTCAGATTTTGTAAGTTTTTTTCAAAATCTCAACTCTCTTCAGACAGCGACCGACGGATGGATGAGGTGGGGATGCGTCACCTCTCCAGAGAACAGTGGGATTATACGACCTGTCCGCCCCGAATTCAACAAGCAATCTGCTTTGAAACTCTCTACATGCTCCGATCTGAAACTTTGGCTAATTATCGCTTGAAAGTCGTATATATAGTAAGGTATTTGGATGGGGTAGTAATTCTCCCCAGCCAATAAGATTTCGCCACCGAACCTCCACGAAATCGAAAGCTCCATGTCCTAGGATAGGCACCATTCCCACACCTGACATTCTCTCACGATTTTCAAGGACATATGCCAATTCTGTATCCGACCCAGTGTTCATTTAAGGCCAGACATTTTAAAGTGAAATTTACTGTCGTCAACTTTTAGAAAAATATAATTCTCTGGTTTTCAAACAATATCTATTTTGACATGAAATAAAAAATATATATTTATCTTCTTGATCTTACATCCTTAGGTTATCTGGCGTAACCCGGGATTAAAAAGCTACTTCAGCGTAGGTCTAACACTCCTCAATAGTGTATAACGTTATATTTTGCCCCCATTAGACTATATTGCTTCGTAGAAGCAATGGATTCTAATTCCTTAACACGCCATTCTATCCTTTTTTTTCAGTACGCCGTAATATTTTTCTCACAGACGCCCCTCTCCATCGTTAAATCATCCATCAACAAGACAACATACGCAAAATCACATATCCACCCTATTTATGCAGGGTTCTCCCCCGTTTTCATTCAAAAGTTTATAAGAAAGTTATCTAAAAAAAAGTTCGTAAAATCATCAAAAAATAAAAAGTTCAAAGTTTGTCAGGGCTAATATAATTCCCTTTCTTTCACATGATTTTTTTCTTTGGTTATATATTCTTTTTTTTAATTCACATTAGTAATTCAAAGATAAGATAATCATCATTTAACAAATTGTCAATCCATAAAATGCAAGTTCATCAAGTATCTCATAATAGTTACTTCCCTTTTTTAAAAGTTATGTCCCCTTTTTTTCAAATAACATTACTCGAGATTTTTCCAAGTCTTTAGAAGAGTTATTCCCCTTTTTCCAATTTCTTTTCATCAATTTTATCATAGTTCATTCTTTTCCCCACAGAGTCACAGTCACAATTTACAAGAATTGTTATTTTTCAAGTTTTTTTTTCCACTTCGTCGCTATCAACAGCACAGTCTCGTAACACAGGGTATGCACCCCTAATCAGGGTTCTCAAAGGGCCCGCTTTTTATTGAGCTAGGTAAATTTTCTCACCTTTAGCAGTTATAGTTGAACCTTTACCTTATATTTCACAGTTCAAGTCTTCTTTCATAAGCATCTTGTAAGATTTTCTTTTACTGAGGACTTCTTCTCACCTCAATAAACGGTCATTCAAGGTATCGTTGGGTTTCTCCTTCGAAGGTTCTCAGCTTCAGCGCCCTGCAAGAATCTTAGATAAAACAGAGAGAAAACAACAGAAAAGAAAAAGCAAAGAAGATCTTCAAGTCGTCTTCAGTTCCTCTGGATGTCAGCATCAAGGTGTTCTTGTGTTGCACTTCGTTTTCGTCAGCACCAGCAGCTGCATCTTCCAGAACCACATACGGTCTCGAACCCGGATCTCTCCGTCTCGTGCCACCTATGCAATTGGCTTGGAGATGCTCATCACCTTGCCTTCCTCTCATCTTCGCTCTCTTCACTCACCATAAAACCACCAACCACCAACAACAGCACAATTATCGTAACTAGCATGTTCACTCCAGCTCCTGTAACCACGAGCTTATGAAGCCTATCCTAAGTTTCTGTATTCTCCAGACCGTTTGATGGGGCCTGTAATTCACTCAAATTCATTCGTCTAACTCCTCCTATAAGTTTTGGTAGCCTAAGTCGGGTATGTGACGGTTAACTATTGATTAAGGGATCCCAGAGGTCAGTGAGGTTAGTCAATTGGTCATTCGCCCACTCGACCTCAGGTGCTTTTGACAAATACCGTTCCTCAACCCGATAATATGCAGGTAACCCTACGGCCTTACCCGGGCTTCACAACCCCTGCCCAGTTCTACCATAGTTAAAGGTGGTCCCACATTGATTATCCCAGCAGCCGTGTTACCGCATACCTTAGACAATTCCATCCTCTGTTGCGTGGATACAAGCCAGGTGCCTTTAGCTACTCGTATATCCAGTGGCAAAAGACCTTCACTTGCCACTTCAACCTTGCAGACGCTATTTATGACTCTATATATTCAGAGTCATCCCCCTGAAATAATCCATACACACACACCTCATGATCTCCAGTGACATGCTCTGGCAAATTCCAAGACCATTATTTCGGCATATCCCGGTCTCTCGCTGATTTAACAGCATGAAAATATCTCTGGCCATATTGAATGCTACATAATCTTACTCCACTCTGTAACTGGCTACCAAGCCTAACTTTCGTGTGTCCAGTGACTAGAGTAAAACTTGATAAACCTTATATTTGGTTCCTCGTTCTATAGAATCCTCATCGATAATTCAACCACCAACACTAATCTTTTTATCCCCCAAGAGTTTAATATTCGGATATATTATCCTACTCCTAAACCTTGTATTTATTAACGCAGCTATGACTGACAGGCATCGATCCCCCCAACCGTCATCCAGGCCGAGCGCTCATCAATGCTTGTTTTTCATAACCACAAGCAGAGTGAAGGGGTGTCCAGGGCCACCGAGGGTCAACAATTCGCGATTCTTCCCACGTCGCGTTACACAGTTCCCTCCTTCTGCCAGCTACCGCTCGCTGCTCTGTTAACAAACCATCTCTCCTGCTTACAACAGATACACCAGCTTGATCACACCTACGCTCGGAACAAAGCGAGGAAAATTCCGTCCATCATTACACAACTATTTACAAAAAGTCAAGTACCTTTTTGTCACACGCTGTTTAAATAGCCAATTCAGTTTCAATAAACTTACTTCGTACCCTCGTGGATAGTCAAAATAATTAGAGAAAACACAGGAAGCTAGATATGCACCCTAATTTATTGAATTTCCCTCGATATTTTCGTTCTAATAATACACTCTTTTCTCTCTCCGTGTGACACACACATACTCGTGCAGACAACGACCTCAATTTCAGGGTATGTCTCCTTATGGACGATTAAAAAAAAAACTACGGGGAGTAATCCACACGCCCCCAGCGTCCTCCCAGGCAGCATGTCCGAATGGACCCGTATCCAGAAATGTGCCACGAGGACCGGCGAACTTCATACTCCCAGAATTCAAATTTAATTTCAATTTGAATGCTCCGTAATTCATTTCAACTAATTACAAAAAAATGATTACTAAACTGCATATTTAACGATCTTGCATATCGCGCCCCCAAGGAGACTCAGTTAACGCCTAGTTATCGCACGAGAATTTCTGTTTTTTTCTTTTCAATTAATATCTCGAGGTGCGAACATCACGCACCTGATTTACTCACATGTAAAATCCATCTAAAAAATAATAAATCACTTATCGCGCACAATTGAGTGTACCACACTTCACTCAGTGATGCTAATAATTATTTCCAATTATTTTCATTCAGTCTTGCGTCCTTTTTGACCGTTATTTCGCAATTTAAGAAATCCTTCCTGACTGAGGCTAAATTCATATTCCTCCAAAAGTCAGTTCAATCATCGAAATGACGGCTTCTACTTATTCTCGAATGAACTCTCACTAATTCTGTTCAGTTTAATATGCGTATCCTTCCAGACTGGGGCAACAAAACAAAATTTCCTTTTTCAAAAGAAAAAGTCAACCCTCAAGATTTAATATCTCCAATTTTTCTCGTTTGAATACATAAAAAACATAACCCTGAACAGTGTAATCCTAACAACAGCGTTCAACATTGCTACATAAATACACAGCCGATATCCAGCTAAAATGTATCGTCAAGGTTCACGAACTGTTTAAAATAGAATTCTCGTTTTTTGGGTTTTTTTTAACGTTTGTTCTCAACTAAACTCAATCATCGGAATTCTTCACTCACTATAAAAATTGTAATGCCACTACAGTTATAAATCATTATCATCAGTGCTAACTCGCTCTCGACAGAACTCAACGAATAGTCACTTTAAAATAAGTGAACAAAACTCTACCCTTGAATTACGCTATTCTCGAGGTAGGGTACTCATTTTTCCTTCTAATTTCACATCGTGTGTGTCATGGGGCCACACATGATTCCATTTTCGATTTTTCGTTCCCCAGGAGGCAGATATTCTCCCACAATTCTCATTTAATCTTGACCATATGTCACCTAAGGTCATTCGAAACCCTTGTCATTGACTCCTGGTTACATCAACCAGAATCAAGTAAGTCTTCCGGCCCTCCAGAGATTTCGCTGACCTGCCGGGTTGCCTCTTGATATCTTCATCACCTACCATCGTCGATAGGGCTGTTAAGGCCTTCTCGCCTCCATCGTAAAAAGTTAATTCCATTCTGACCTCTGTCACCATCACCACCGTTCCAGACGCGACCCCTCCTTATTGTTATAATGCCTGCATCTCGGAATCCCTTCTTATGTCTTTACTAGATTTCTCGCAAGGATTTATTGACGCCCCCATGATATTAAAAAATTCAAATATACGCAATATCAATTATTTCACAGGAGAGAAAAATTACAACATCAACAGAATAATAAAACAATTATTCAATCACCAACAAAAACCTAAAGCCAAAGCAGCAAAACCTTATTCCACGTTCTCTCTATTTTTTGACCTTTTTATTCAACGACAAAAAATAAACCTCAATTGGATTACAACCAATTGTTTTAGCATTAAAAACAACACGCTTTTCTTCTCTCTCTCACTCAAGTCCTTTAATTCAACAACAAAAATATATATAACTCAATCCCAGAAAGGAAAATATACGCCACAGCGATTGGTCAAGTGTAAAACAACCTTCGCTTGTACCTGCAACCATCACCCCTTCCTTTCATTAATTCATTGATATTACTGCTATTGTTTTGGAAGCATGCACGACCAACCGTTAATTTCACAGCGACAGCAAAAAAAAATACTATCTTACGACCTCTCTCTCTCTCTCTCTCTCTTTCTCTATGATCCTTCTCACTCTCTCCCTCTCTCTAGGGCAAATTGCACAGACAACAGAAAGAAAAAAGGTTCACTTACTTGCCTGTCTTGTTCTCCTCTTCCTCTCTGTCTATCTATCTATCTCACTTGTCGCTTCGCGGCGCGCACTTGTCGAAGGTTAAAAAAAGTGTCTCTTTCTTTCCCTCTTTATGAGCCTTTCCTTTTCAAAATGTTCAACCGTTTTGTTTAAATCGGCGTTTCTTTTTCTGTCTCAGTTTTCTCTTCTTTTTTTTTTTTCAAAACAAAATGTCCTTTTAACGCGTGCGAATTCTTTTTCTGGCTCAAAGTCTTTCTTCAGACGCTGTGTTTTTGTTGTTTTTCTTTCTTTCTTCGGGCGTCTCTTTATCGATTTTCTTTTCTTTCTCCCCTTCCTTTTTGGTCAGAAGTGTCCGTCTGTCTGTCTGTCTGTCTATTTATTAGTACATCTTCTGCCACCGATAATGTAAGATTATAACGCAATCCATACTCTGTTTTTTCTTTTTTTTTTTCGTGGCAACCAAAGGTCAAATCCTGTTCAAACGGTTACAATTGTAATGCCTCCCTCAGGGAGGTGGTTAAGGACTCTTATTTCTCTTGATCATCGGCACGTGTCATCCAGACTTCTCGGAGGTTGTTACATAAATATGGTATGCTGAAAGCGAATATCGAAGAGGCAGGCAGGAAGAAAGACAAACAATTGTAGTCTATCTACAAAAACTAAAATTATGTACAAAATGTTTTTACAATTCTCGTTCAGATTTTGAAAGTTCTTTTCGTTACACTACAATATCCTCTGTTTGGAAGTAATCACATTTTGCAAGGACCAGATTTTAGGAATTCTAAGAAAAAAACAGGCTAATACTCAACTGATAGGGTTACCCATAGGAATCTCCCTCTCTTTAACAACACAAGATCCCCTCCATTGTTGAATTTCCAACGTGTGTTTTCCGTTTGTACATGGAACATTTTCACATAGTAGTACCGGTGTTATAGTTTTCATAATCGCATTCATTCAGAGGAAGTATCGAAATAAGACGAATCATAACTTGTTTGTTCCTTTTTATTTCTCTAATTTGTTGGCATACTATTTCCATTATTCTCATAATATATATATATATATATATATATATATATATATATATATATATATATATATATATATATATATTTGTAGCCATCGACATACAGTCCTGTTTCGTTGTATCACAACTCATCAGTGCCGCCAACTGAGTATCTCTCCAAAGCTAAGGATTGAACCTAGAACCGTCGTGTTGACAGTCGGCAGTTCTCCAACTCGACCATGAAATCGACGCCCGTAAATATATATATATATATATATATATATATATATATATATATATATATATATATATATATATATATATATATATATATATATACGAGCAAAAAGTTAATAAAACATATTAGAAACTCTTTGAAAAAGAGTTAAAAACATATTTCATCTGAAAAGGAAACATTTGATAAGTAGATAGTCCTTAATCCGCGGAGTTTAAGAAATACTTCATTTCTCATCACAGGGTAGGAATTAGCAAAATGCAGGATCGGATTTTGCATACAAAAGTATTTGATGAAACAACAAGTAAGTCAAAGATCTTACTTGGTAACAATAAAGTGAAGCAGAGGGAATATGGTGAAGAAAAAGGTGATTACACGTGAATGGATAGTCTAGTGAAAGTTAAATAATCCAATGACGGTAAAACCCAAATATATAACTTCAAGAAAGTTAATTGAATTTCCAGCGACACACACGACACACCACCATTTTTTGCTATCATTATTTTTGTGTCTATGTCCTCACATTATGTATGTCTACAGTTTTAAACAATTTATGAAGATTTTTGTTTTTGTTTCTGTTTTTTTTTGTATATTTTTTTGGCTAAAGAATGATATAATTAATTCATAAAATAAATGTCCCATTTCTGTACGGATGGAGGGGGGCGCTAATAATTATAAGTTAATATAAGAGTATTATTCTCCAAAGAATAGCATATATCGTCGTAAACTAATCAATGTGGATTTATTACTGCCCTTACTATTTCCATGTTTGAACGTATCCCTATAACCATACAAATAGAAATATCTGTATCATACATATGCGAACGTGTGTATGCGCTTTTGTTCATTTAAGCGCCTTGTTACCAAACTTTCGCTAAACTTGTCATTTTAATAGCAACCGAATCCTGTACATAAATCACAAACGCTGACATTTCTCAAGATTCTATGATCTTATCCATCGAAAATACCCTTGGGCTACGCCAATAAATATTTCTGAATAATCGATCTTACTGTGTTTCATTCTGGCTCGCTCTTTTTATCAGTATTATTCGATCATTTAAGCCAGTAACAAGAATATACTTCTATTTTGATAGCCATTTATATTACAGTATAGACTATATTAATTAAATCACTTTTATCAGTTTGCTTTGCTTGAATGTCCAGCTTTCCTTAAATTCTCTTAAACGCCACCCTATAAATATACCTAAACGACCTTCTTATCTCCATTTCCTCAAAAGAAAGCAAGCCGGGTATACTAACAAAATTACTCGATTCTGTATTACCAAAATACACATTTCATTTTATTGCCTCTTTTAAGTCAGTCTCTGTTTCACTAAAAGCGAGCCTCGAATCGGCGGATCTCGATGGAGATATATCTGAACATCCGAGAGAATGGAGAATGAGTATTACTTGTTCCGCAATCTGCATTGTTTTACCAGGTATGTGCCTACCCGTTTGTAAGCTTGTTATGAGTATCATTCAATTATTTTGCTCGTGCCTTCCGCTGGGCGTACGTTGATTAAAGGTCAAACGTATATTGAGAATGTAGTGTGCCCATCCATTTGTTTATATTCCATTAATTTGGACAGAACGTCAGAGCACTGTGTTAGTGGAAAAAAAAACTATTGCAACTGGGGACTAAAATATTGATATAGTTCGTATATTTTATACTTTTAGAGCATGTTGAGTAAACTTTGTTTTGCCTTTATTTATTAAAAAGACATCATATCATAGCAGATATAAGATGCTCGTAGATTAAGAAAAACGTCCTCAGGGGATTTCTAGTATATATGTATATATGTATATATATTTATATTTATATATCTATATCTATCTATCTATCTCTCTCTCTCTCTCTCTCTCTCTATATATATATATATATATATATATATACACACATATATATATATATATATATATATATATATATATATATATATATATATATATAAATAAGGGGATAGTCACCAACAATGTGTATTTTCTAACATTATTTTATTAATCCGTGTCTTGGTTTTTCATTGAGAATTATGTTTGGATCATTATAATAATGTTTTGAAATAATTGAAATCGTTTTTACGCGTTTCAAACGTTCTGTGAAGCGTCCTCGTCAGAAATTATTTTCAAATGTGTTAAAGATGTAAAAATGGCATTTTCGTAGTTCATTTGAAGTGTTTCCAAGGGGGGGAGACGTGTAAGTGTCTGTTATTCATTGGCATGTTCAATTTTTATTACTCTTTTATTGGGCTTGTCGAGGCCGCTGACCTCGGCTGTAGTCACTCTCTCTTTCTGCTTGTGTATTTTTTCCTTTTCCTTTAGGGGAGGGTGTGTGGGTGTGTTTGTGTGTGCGTGTGTGCGTGCGTGTGTGTGTTTTGTTTTATTGGTTAGAGAATGTGTGTACTGTTTAGTATTTTATAGTATTATGAGGTTATATATATATATATATATATATATATATATATATATATATATATATGGGCAATTTCAGTAAACTCTGTGAATTAGAAAGTACAACAATTTATAATTCGACAAGTTTAATGTTTCCCGATTTCATAAATATGCAAATGTTGGCTCGTATCATATACATAGGAAAGTCATAATTTTTACTTGTAAACTTATACATTGAAAATTTGAAAGTACGAGTAGAATCCTGCTTGATGTTATCATTTAACAATATTATTTTGTTTTTCTTATTATTAGGGTTTTATTTAAGTTGTTGATGTGAGGAATATTTATTATAATAAGATTATATCAACATGATTTTATAAATAGTCCTCTAGTGTAATATACTCAGCTGTTTTCATGATACCTATAGATTTAAGCATTACACATGTGCCCGTATATTTGAAGTTCGTTTGTAGTATTATTCAAATTAATACACACACATACACAAAAACACACACACACATATATATATATATGCATATATATAAATGGTTTATAATAAGCTCATCATTAATGACTTAATAAAGGACGTATCTATAATCATGCAATTGGATGCTTTTATTTGTTCGTTCTTTTTATTGATCGTAATATATAACCCAGTTCAATGGACGTGTAGATATCTCATCATTTCTTTATAGAATGTAGCAGTTATAACATCTCGGTAAGCAGTTCACACTACCCCTGTCTTTCCTTAATTTGTTGGTATTTAATATGTATGTTTTATTGTGTAAATACCGAACTTAAATCTGAGGTTCCAACAATAACTCCATTTCACATTTAATTGATTTTTTTTCCTGAATACTGAGAGTCTGACAAACAAGTCTATTCGTTATTTGAAAATATTATTGTAAAATCCCTAATTGTTTCCCTAAAACTAAACACAAGAGATGTGCAGTCTATTACATGATTTCATAGATATTTATATATGCATGAATCAGGATGGGGCATATCGACGCTTCTTAAGTAAAGTGTACACAATATATGAAGCGTTCTTATTGTGTCATACATGTAGTTGTAACATAGAATATATAGACAGATGATAAGAACGAGGCTAATGTAGTTGTAAATTATCCGTTTAAAAAATTTTTCAGAGAAAATATGCTAAATGAATCAAGAAAAGCAGTTGTTAGGTAGTGTCTTAATGTTTTCAGATACCCTAAAAATTGTATTTGAAAAATAAAGAGATTAACAGGTTTTGAGAGGATATTCCGGCTTTCAGATTCTACCTACGTAAATAAGTATATAAAGCGTGTTTAATTAAGGAAATATTAAGAGAACAATCACCAATCATATATGTCTACCAACAAAGGTTCAGCCTGATATGCCGCCAATGACAAATAAAAGAGTAAATCCAGATTCTGATGAATGTCTATTCAATTAATGGTAGATTCTATTTCAGATTCAGTTGTGACTGGCTTACCAAATCGAGTTATCGCCGAACAACGCTTTTGATAATTAAACGATGACAGATCTACAAGAAAACTTTAAACAATGGTGTCTGCATCCGATGATGAATAATTATTTCGAAAAACTTCCATTTCAGACGGATAATTCGAAAGCAGAACTGAAGACAACTTTTCAAAACAGCCAATTAAGATGTTCACACAAAGCGCATGACTGATGCTGTCGCTTTCAGAATAATAGAGAAATAATTATCGACCAATTCAAAAGAATGACACGTTGATTCTATACTATGACATGAAGTTAATATCAAAACCAAAACATGGCACAATTATAAATAGAAATATCAACGAAAACCTAATCAATCGGCAATACAATAAGATAAATGTAACTATACCTATATCATTAATGAAACAATAATATCAGACCAATCAAACATATTCTTTTTTTAACTATAGGCGTCATAAATACATATCTGTAAGTCAATATGCCATTTGCATTAATGTTTAATTGGCGAGGATTGCCCGGCCTAGCCCGGTCGTAAAATACACTTAAATATATTTCAATTCATGCATTTGTCGTATTTATTAATACAGATCTCATTCTATATTGAATATTATACTGTGCATAATATATAGTACTGATCTCCAAATATATATTTTAAATGACATGTGTGCCAGCAGTTATAATTGAAACCAAAATATTTAGTCGCATTCTCTGCCGTTTTCTGCCGTTTTCTATCCTTTGAGTCGTCGACAGATATATAGGAAAGATTTTAAATTAAAACACTTCGAGCTGTGGATGAATTTGCGCTTTCGCAAAATAATAGAAAAATGTGTACATGTTTAAATGCACATTTTTGTATTTTATTTTGCCGATATATTTCTGTACGCTATATCTATTCATCCAAACACAGGTTTTCCTTGTAATAAGAAACCGTCGTATGATTACTATTTTCTATTCATTTCAGTATTTTGTGAACAATAGTTTAAGAGTTTATTAGTTAATTATTTTCACACCGATATAGACACAAAAATACACATAATAGTCATATATTATACGTGAATATGTCATAAAAATCATTCTACATAGCTTCATATGCACAGATATTTATCAATATATATACTATAGTATATTTCTTATGGTTTTTGTAAGTCTGTATGTTTACATGTGGCGATATATTTCTTTCCAATATAAAAGTTATTCAAAGTCTCAAAGCAACATTTCCAAGTACAATAGAACCCCGGGAGGTGTTTTTTAAGGTTACGATACTTTATATGCAGGTAGAACCTCCTTAAAGTTTCAGAGTCACATTAACACACATGTTTCACCAAAAAAAAGATTGAACAAGCCTCGTTACTCTTGCCCCCTTTCTTCAACTTTGGAATCTGCGATTAGCCAACACCTTCATGAAAATCCAACGTGTACCATTGTGTATAAAATAGAGTGTTTAAGAATATGGACTTGGCTGACTCTCAAAATCATTTGCGGATTTGGAGCCAGGCTCAATTCTCTTACGCAGACCTTCTCTCTGTCGACAGAAGAAATTCGTTAGGTCATTAGACTAAATTATGGGTATATTTTAACTATCCCCTTGCCTCCACAAATTCCTCTGATATGATTTGATATGCGTTCTCCCGCTCCTACTATGCAGTGCAACCCCATGTGATATTTGCTACCAGAATGGCTTTCCCGGCTTTTCAGAATGACCTTCCATCCACACTGGACAAAAGTTTAGTTATTTATGAATTTAAATGTCAGTACGGTGGTGATTTTGTGGGTAAAACCTTTCAGCGTACGGGGGTCAGGCTTGCCCAGCGTGTATTTACACGAATTCGGAAATCATGAATGTCCATCAAGAATCCATCGACAGGCACATCCGGACGTTTTAGGAATACGCTCGGATGTATAATGAGCACATCCCGGCAACCACCAATCCAGGTCTACAACTGGGCAGCATTTGATCGACAATAAATTGTGTGGCGATTCCTATTCGGACAGTGTATTTCGTATCGTACACAGAACCTGCGCCAAACACTTGCCGAGCATCTTGGTAGCTTTGTTTGTTACGATGCGTAAACCCTCGCTCTGTGGGCAAAAAATGTTTCCCTCCAAAATTTAAAGCGCTCTAATATATATGTAAAGTATTTTTCAATCTAAACGTAGTATGGGTTTGTGTCTGTATATATATATATATATATATATATATATATATATATATATATATATATATAAATATACATGTGTGTGTGTTTATATATGTGTGTGAGAGTGTGTGTGCATGTATATGAATTACCTGCTTGCATTCTTTCGATAGTGTTCCTGTTTTTTTTATTTCATACCAAAATATTGGCGCCATTTTTCTTTTTTTATCTTTCACTACTCCACCTTTTTTTAAAAATTAAATTTAACCGATAGTAACTATTACGTTGCATTTTTTAATCGTTATCGTGGATGTTTTCATCGTAGTAATGTATCGGTCGAAAACTGTCTCGAAATTTATTTCAATAGATTTTTCCACCTATTTTAAGCAGTTTATTTATCAAGTATCGTTAATTCGTTTATATAAACGTGGTTTTCACTTCCACCTCGATTTTTTTGTTTGCGTCGTTGTACAATAAGGCTTACAAATTATATTTTTATTTATGCTCGTTGCCCACGTATTATCATTGAATTAATCCTCTATTCATTATTATATGTTACGGGGGAATAGTTTGCAGTTTGCAAAAAAAAAAAAAATGTTTTGAAAATATAATTATAATTACGTAATTCATAAAATTTCGTCTGTGTTAGTTTACAATATCACGTCAGCTGATATATGGGCTTGACGATCTTTAACATAGTCTTTCCACTGTTAGAGGTAAAAAATATTATTTTCCTAGGGTAATATTAAACGTTACACCGCCGGTGTAACGGAAAATATTCCCGAGTAAAGTTGTGCTTTCTATCTATAAAAAAATTGTTATTAAAATTTGGAAACAAGGTATTAGACGAATACGAAGGCGGGGGGGGGCAAACCTTAGTCTTGTTCTAATATCGTTTTTCCAAATATTAATAACCACTTTTGTAAAGTTTTATTATTATTATTATTATTATTATTATTATTATTATTATTATTCATATCTTTCTAAAATCATATTTGTATAGTTTCATACTCTTTATATTAATTCAATTCATATCTTGCCATTTTTATTTTATATATTCAATGAATTTGTATGGATAAATGCACCTAGGTTGGATGCAACTAAGCGTGCTTTGTAATTAAAACAACACCTTCTTCCAAACCGCATAGATCTTTAACGTGTCAACTCTATATAACATGTTATCACACGACTAACCGCCATAGCTACCTACAGTCCACAATTAGCGCCACATTATAAACTGCTTGTCTCTACCTTTCGTCTTTATTTCTTTTCCCTCCTTTTCTCTCCCCATGCTATGTCCTCAAAGTTTTACCCATCTTACACCCTCATTTTTCACCATCTCTCTCTATCTCTTCCCTCCTTCTATATCTATCAGTGTCTGGTTGCATATTTTAAACTCTCCTGTCTCCTTACCACTTTTCTGTTGTTGAATTAGAACTGAATTTATTTTGTCTTTCTTTTTTACATCTTCTAATATCGTTTTTTTTTTCTAATCAAAATAACCATTTCTGTAAAGTCTGATGAAGTTACCAGGTCGGTAGTACGATTCGGTAACCGAAAAATGAAGAACTAAGAAGCTAGAACAGTAATATATATATATATATATATATATATATATATATATATGTGTGTGTGTGTGTGTATATATATATAGTGGAAATGGTAATTAATAAAAACTGAAGAAAGTGCTCTATACTGTTGTAGAGCAAATATGCGTTTATATTTTTGTTTTACCGTATTTTCTGTTAAGTCACATTATTGTTTCAGCTACCCGGCCGTTTTCTTTGGCTGTTTGTAGCTTCCTTAGACTTATAGAACACGACCGGATAGCTGAAACAATAATGTAACTGAACAAAAAGATACGGTAATAAAAAATAAAAACGTATATATATATATATATATATATATATATATATATATATATATATATGCATTAATACTTACATAATTGTGCTTCTACTGAAAAGTTTCTTTATTACTTACTTATTATTAAGCTTATGAGTTGATGTTCAGTTTTCCTGAATGATTCTGACCGTCTATTTTAAAGAACCGGACACTACTAAAGCTGATGTATTAATTTACAATCATAAAATTGTAATGGTATCTGCTTTGTCTAAAATTATGACATCGTACATTTTCTGTGAGAATGAAATAATCAATGAAGATAGTATACATAAAATACACACTATATATGAAAGTTTATCTTTATGTATTCTTACGGTAAACTCTCGAAGCCTTAAAATATTTGATGTAGCATATTTCAGAAATATATAAACATGACGTAACTTCACAATACTAAGAATTAAAGAGTGAGCATTACTGAAATTAACTCTCAGTCAAAGACAAATTTACTACGTTTTATTTTGTGTCTCTTTGCATCATTGTTTGGTAATAACTCATACGAGTATCATCTGCATTTGCAACTCTTAATATATCGATCTTAGTGTATAATTTAAGGTACAATTACTATACTATTTTTCCCATACGCAACATCCTATGAAATATTTTATTTACAATGAATTGATTTCTATTATTTTATATTGAAAAACCAATGCCTCCAGGTAACTTTCCGTCACGGTATTCCTTCAATATTTGACGGGTTTAGTCAATATTAAATGAAAAAAGCATCACATTTTATTATTTCCTTTAGCATTCAAAGTAGCTTATCGATTTAAATTGGGTGCATATACGAGATTTACAATTTCATACAAAACGCCCAAACATATCTACCGAAATCATTTAGAGCGTTAAAGGCAATATATATACTAACTACCACAATTCTTGGTAAATGCATGTGTCAGACATTTTAAAATAGATAAGAATCAAGACCAGAAATAATTTACAATTCTCTGTACTTGTAACATTGTTTCTTCTAATCTAATGGAATATGCAGGTTTGAAAAAAGGCCACTGAATTGTTTTAAACTTTAACACGTTCTTTATTTTTGATAATATTTCTCTAATTTTTCCACGATCTGAATAAGACATTAGCAAATATTTACAACGAAGGAATGCAAATTTCAAACAATTTTTATTGATGAAAAATAATGTTTTTAAATGTTTCCCAATTTTCAGCTTCGCATGTATGTGCTCTTCCCAAAATATTAATCATGACAGATTGCAGAATATATTGATTGCGATGCCCCTCCTTTGTTTCGTTCCTGATGTTTTCCTTCAATTCTTGCAGAGTTTGGGGTTTGTCATTTTGAGGTATGCCAGCCTGCGAAACGAAATAAGAGAGTTTAATTGCAATCCAGAAATTGTGACATCTGCAGACTTTATATTTCTACATAAAAATTGTTTGAATTTATCCATTTTTCGTATTCATCTCTGTCTTAGTCAGATTGTGTGAAAAGTATAGAAAGTAATTGCCAAAAATAAAGTAGCTGTTAAAGTCCACTTACCCTCTGTAACTTTTTGGACAGCCAGTATATTTACACTTGTTGAAACAAAATTATTTTTTTTTATTTATTGACGTGGCTCTCTTTAAATAAAGGCTTAATTGAACAAATTTACGACATGTTAAAAAATAAAACACGATGATGAGCCAGCGCATTACTTATAAAGTGACACTGAGGTGGATTTGAGCTGAAAGGGGGAAATAGTCAAAGGAAGAGGAAATAGAATAGAATAAACAAAACAAATTGAAATATCCTATAATCAACAATAGATAGAAAGTACCAAAGAATAACAAAAGAGACCTACAGATAAAACAGGGAAGGGCAGAGTGCCGAGAGGGAAGAATAAACAAAGGGATAGGAAATGGCTTAGAATTAACAAAGAAAGAGGAAATATTCTACAATCAACATTAGATAGGAAGTAGCAAACAATAACAAAATAAAGCTACTGATAAAACAGGGAAGGGAAGCTTTCGGTAGCCAGGGTTGGGTTGGCGACCTGAGAAATCAAGACAGAGGCGACAGTCAGTTGACATCTAGATGCGCTAGACGGTGGATTGAAGATGGACAGTTAGGGTTGACATCCAGATGCGCTAGACGGCGGATGGAATTTGAACAGTTAGAGTTGACAACTAGATACCCTTGACGACGGATGGGAGTTGACAACGACTACAGTTGACTGTGAAATAGAGACAGGGTAATTTTAGAGTTGACTGCGAAACAAAGATAGACGAACGCAACATCAATAGAATGAGGAGAAGACAGACACACACACACTCACAGGTCTAACAGTCAATTTATATGTGAACATTGGTGTTTGTGTTTTTCCATTCTTTGTTCATATTTGTACTTTTGTAAAACCACGCGTGTGTCCCCACCGACAGTAGCCAGCGAGAAAATGACGATCCGTCCATGAACGAAAAATCCACGATACACGACGTTGGGAGTCGGCGATCTGTCGGGGGGGCGCACGTCTGGTTACACACATTTTTAGGTTGCTGTTTCTACTCTCGTCCTATAAAACATTATAATGTTTTTATTCTGTATTAATCTTCCATAAATAAGAGATATACACTACCAAAATAGCAAATCAAAGTGTATAGGAACCTGCAGAGAGTGACAGCTGGGTGGAAATTCGTTTGACGAGTTAAAAAGAATCATTATCTCAGGAGTGTAGATTTAAGGTATAAACACTCAATACCCCCAAAGTTTCACTTAAACATATGAGCCGATTTGGGTATTAATCTCTCTCCCTTTCTCTCTCTATCCCCTCTCTCTCTCTCTCTCTCTCTCTATATATATATATATATATATATATGTATATATATATATGTGTGTGTGTGTGTGGGTATACATATATTTGTATATATATATATATATATATATATATATATATATATAATGCTGTTATTTTGCACATCAATATAGCTTTTTAAAATTTATTCAGTTGAAAGACAAGAACATATTTATTTGGATTTTAACACAAAGCCATATTTTTAAGTTAGTCGTTAGTGTACAACATGCTACATTAAAGTTTTCATAAACAGTTGAAAATAGTCGATGAGTGGTAGGATGAATGAGAAAATGATATAAGAAAAATATTTTCCAACGCTCATACCACTGTTTCGAAAGAATTGCTAAACAATCTTACTATTAAGAAAAAAACATTTAACCTAGGGGTAGGCCTAGGCATTTTTAACTATGATGTACCTTCTCTTTATAAATGAAGTAACAATTTTAGTTTAGTCATAAAAAAGTTGGTGGATTAATTAATCGATTTTCTCTTTTGTAAAGACAAACAAAAACGAGATTCAAGTAATACTACAGCTACTACTACTACTACTACTAAAATAATAATAATAATGAGAAATATTTTAATTAATATTTTAGGCTTAATACCCATTCGAAAAATTAATATTACTTTTATATATGATTATCTCTGCAACCTTTAAAAACTTGACAGAAAAATTGTATTATAATACGCCTTAAAAAGAAAAAATACGACTTTCCATATGAAGGCGATTATATATAAACAGCTTGATAAATTTAGCAGTGGAAATATAATAAAACGCGAAATAATAAATCCCGTATATAACTTTAACTCAAATATTATTAGTCTACCCGTTGGCCCTTACAGAGTTAGATGATAAATTTTCCAAATGAAAATAAGTAATTTAAAGATTATATTGTTTTTGTTGTTGTTGTTTTGAGTAAACATTTTTCTATTTGATGAGTAAAATATAAAACCTCGGAAGCATCCAGCGAACGACTGCGAGCACTAATTACACTTAAGGAGACCCTACTAAAAGAACTACTAAAACCAAGAGTCTACCTCCCTCCCTCTTGTTTCCAAAAAAATGAAACGAATGTGGTAAATATACCCAAGAATTGATTTTAAAATATATGACAGTAAGCATGCATAAAATCTTGTATTTTATAACATTAAAAATATTTTGTGTATGGTTTAGTATATTTGAAGAAATATTGAGGTTCTGATTAAAAATGATTCATATGCAGAAGGAATAGAATATATTCCTTTAGTGTACATTAGATCTGTTTTTGGCTACAGTTCCTTATGATTGTACAACGAATGCCGAGAGCCCATTTGAAAACGTTGATCATGCACGGATAATGCTTGAAATCGCCCAAAACTCTAGACCCAAAACTGAAGAGTGAGTGTTCAAAACAACGAGATATTATAAAACGGCTGACTGGAGAGCAATCAGAGATCTTATCAGAGATGCCCATGGGGAAATATGTTTTCTCTTCCTGCAGAACAGTGTGCAAACAAGACAACTGAATGGTTCAAAACTGCAATCGAAGCGCATGTTCCCATGTGGAAATTTTATAGTAAGCCCCACTCTCCCCAATGGTTTACTTAGACTTGGACAACTGTCATGGCTCAAAGGCAGCATGCATACCGCAGATATAACCGACATCAGTCCAATTAAAACAGACAGAAGTACATAGATGCTAGAAGTAACGTTAAGAAAGAAATGGCGACAACTAAGAGAGCATTTAATGAAACCACTAAAATCGTATCGAAGCACAAAATCTAGGAACTCCTGTCTTCTAGAAAATCTACAATAGTGTAGTAAATAATGGGCAATCCAAAATTCCCTCACTAAGCAACAATCACGAGATTGTTTGCTCAGCAATCGAAAAGGCTAACATGCTTGCCAGTCGGTTTGCCTCAAACTCCACACTTGACCCTTCCAACCACCCCCTACCTGAATTTACTATGCGGACAGATGCCATGCTAGACGAGCTGAAAATCACCCCTACTCAGGTGCATGCTATCATAAAAAACCTTGGCACTTCAAAAGCATTTGGACTTGATCTCATCCCAGCTGTGCTATTAAAAAAGTGCTCAGCCGGAGTAGCTCTAGTTTTCTCCAAACTCTACAACAAATGCCTTAACGAATCTTGCTTTCCGGGCTGTTGAAAAACTGCTTATGTGGTACCAGTATTCCATAATTCTGGCGAAAGAACTGACCATTAAATTATCGTCCCATTAGTGACCTTTATTAACCATGCCCTAGTTAATCACCTTACAGATGCTAAACATCTGACCGACCAAAAATATCGACTTAGACAAGCCCGTTCCACAGCAGACATCCTAACTGTAATCAGTAAACACCTTCGACAGATCCGATAGGCTTCAAAATCCCACCCCACACTGTAGAGACCCTTAGATGTAAAAGATCTTTCTACACCAGTAGTTTCTTCTTCATTCCAGTTCCTTGCTTCCCCAAATCTACTGACGTGCAAAAGCTCAAGTGTAACGTGAACTGACATCTTGCTGCCCAAATCCCTACATAGTACCTCAGTAGCTGTTGCTCCTGATAGTAGCCCGCTACACAAAGTGGCAGTGTGCCTTGTTTGGGGTGAAAATGTAATTAATAATAATATATATATATATATATATATATATATATATATATATATATATATATATATATATAATGTGTGTTGTGGTTTACATGTTGAAAGAAGAACGAAAAAGCTTTCAAACAGTGAAATAAAATATGTATTAACAGAAAATACAAACACATTTATTCGTTGAATGGAAAGTCCACTCAATTGGAAGAACAAAGTAAGGTAACGACCAACCCCCTCTGAGCCCCAATTCTATTCTGCTCGATCGAAGAAATTTGTAAACGGAAGTGACGCCCGAAATAGTTCATCATAAGAATCTGTAGGCGTTCTCCCCCAACACATCCTCCAAGGATTTTCTTCCCCAAAACTGTAAATATATCTTACGTTTAGGATCGATCATGAGTGGCTAGCTGACTTTCCTTTATCAAAACGACCGTCGTGATTCAGATGTGGATTGGGGAGGGTTGAGATCGAATGTCTCGGAAATGAAATTGACCAATTTTCCTCTAAATGCTGTGTCCAGACTACACCTTCTTAATTAGTTGCGGTGCCGATTATGGGTAGGTATTTATATGCCATTCCTAATAAGATATAAATGTCGCATAAGCTCATTCTTTTATAAGTAGCTAATCTGCTTCTTTTATATAAATAATAGTACGTTGAATTTTTTCTTTGTCTTTAATAAGATTTTTTTACGGATTTGTCGCATTTTAATAGTATATAAACAGACATTCTGACTATTCGACGGATATTGCTTTTAAAGCCGTCAAGAATTACCTCATTCCAAAGGGAAAAGACTAGATTTATTGTATCTACATCAATCCCAGAAATTTTTTAAACAATATATTGGAAGTAATTCTAATACATACCAACACACACATGCACACAAATATTATCTGGCTATTTCTCTCTCTGTATATATATATATATATATATATATATATATATATATATATATATACGCATAAGTATAACACACACACGCATAAACACACACACACACACACATATATATATATATATATATATATATATAACGAGAAATGTTTAATATGCACAAAACTTCTACTAAGCAGCCTTAAAAATAGTTGATATACTCATACCACCATCAGCCTTGCGGAAACCTTGTTTAAAAAACATTTTATGGTCTACAAATAATTTTTTACTAACCCCAAACATGCCAAAGAATAAAAACTCCCTAGCTACCCACTAATAAATCCTAATCTGAAATAATCTATTACCACCATAAAATGAGAAATTCTTAAATATCAAACACTTGTAAATCCCTATATTCCCCTCTGCTATATCTCTCTGCATTAATGTTTTATTATTACTTTTAATGATAGACACATATTAGGAAGTAATTTAAAATTGATTGCTAAGTTAAAAATCCAATCCTATTAGCAACTTCACACAATTTTTATACGCTTTAAATAAAGACTATCTCATTAAGGCATTTTATTCTATTAAGTAGACTAATTGTAATAATAATTGCAATAATAACAATGTAATAATAATCTATAATAATAGTAATAATAATAATAATAATAATAATAGTAATAATAATAATAATATTTTTCTAGTTTTAGAAACTCAAATGGCATGGACGCTGAACGGGTAAGTATAACCTCTTATCTTAGGGAACAAAATGATACCGAACAAACACAGCACAACAATGATAACAATCAAAAGAAAAAAAACGAAGAAAGAAATGCACAACAAAAGAGAATGGACTCGTAATGGAATGATATTATAGAAGGCATCCTAAATATAGATATGGAGGTTATCGGAAACGAATAAAAGAACCATCGGGGCCTATCCAGTGACTCTCATACGACAGAACAAAAATTGCGGACCAAGCATGACTGATACTCAAGAAAGGATGTCTCTCCAAACTAGAACTAACAGAAATACAGCGAAAAATAAATGATGAAACTGAACAAGAAGCATCCCCTAACGGAGCCGTACGTAGAGCAACCCCACAAATTGAAGCCTCACAAGTCAAAAAAAAAAAAACACAAGCCGAGGACCAATAAAGAACGAAGTCTACAAATGTGGAAGCCGAGAAGAAGGAAACAGAACTAACAGAGAAGTAAGAAAATGAAATAAATCAAATAATACAGCTGATGAACGAAGAAAAACGAACTTCCATCGTTAAGGAACCAAGAGCAGGAGAAATTGAAAACAGAAACAGGGAAGGTTAAAAAATCTCCTCCCACATATCTCAACAAATACAATCACAGACTTAAACAAGCTGATTTACACATGCGCCAAAATGGTAAGTATGAAACTCAAATCAGAAAAACAACCGGGGACAAGCGGATCACCAAACCCGGATGGGAAATAAACAAGAAACCCAAATACACAAACATAAAAAAGAAACCAGCATGATCACCAGGAAGAAAGCAATGTGGAGAAAACGGAAGATTGGAAATGTAACTGACAGGAAGAGGCTAAAAAAGAAACATGAATAACTGGACCAGAAAATAAAAGCAAAAGAAGCGAGATTGAGACGATATAGAAATAAATTTGAACAATGCAAACAAAACAGAACATTTGAAACTAATGAAAGCCAATTCTCCCAAAATGTGAGCGAAAGAAAAACAAAAACAGAACAACCAAATCCGACAGAAACAAAACTCTACTGGAGTAAAATATGGGAAGAGCGACGACATCACAATAGAAATGCCTAGTTGCTGAAAGACATGAAAGAAGAGTTAGGTTGTGAGTTACCATAGAAAAGATGGCAAACTGGAGAGCACCAGGGAACGACGATATACATGCATAATTGTTCAAAAAATTCACAACCTTAAACGAAAGGCTTGCCCAAAACCTGAGAAGATGTAGACAGGATGCAAGCGTACCAGAGTGGATGACAAAAGGTAGAACCACACTGCTACAGAAGGGCACGGAGAAAGGAACCCTCCCTAGCAACTATAGGCCAATCATATGTTTACCAACCAACCTCAGAAATAAGGGCTCTAGGGGAACAAGACGACTATAAATACTTGGGAATTCTGGAAGCGGATACCATCAGAGCAACAGAAATAAAAGAGAAAATTGGAAAGGAATACGTCAGGAGAACAAGAAAAGTCATGGAAACGAAATTATATAGTAGAAACCTAATAAAAAGATATACATACATGGGCAGAATCACTAGTAAGATACTCTGGACCGTTTATAGGGTGGACAAAAGAAGAACTGAGATAACGACCAGAGAACCAGGAAACGCATGACCAGAGATAATGCACTATACCAAAATACGATATTGACAGACTCTACGTGAAAAGAAAAGATGGCAGGAGAGGACTGATCTGTATAGAAATCTGTATGAAGGACACAAACTAAGAACTAGAAAATACATTATGCAAAACACTGAAAAGATAATTATTGCAGCGTGAGCCACTGAAAATGACAACAAAACAGAAAACAGAGAGAAAATGACCATAAAAAGAACAGAGAAATGGGAATAGAAACAACTTCACGGAAGATTCATAAGAATGACAAAAGATGAGAATAACGAGAACACCTGAACATGGATGCGAAAAAGACATATACACCGAGAAACGAAATCTCTAATAACTGCAGCACAAGATAACTCGATAGGAACCAACCCTATCAAAACAAGGATCGATAAAACACAAGAAAAGAGCAAATATAGACTCAGTGGACCAAGAGACGAAACGATAAACCATATAGTAAGTGAATGCAGCAAACTTGCCCAAGAGGAATACAAAAACAGACATGACCATGTGGGGAGGGTGGTACACTGGGAATTGTGCAAACGACAGCATTTTGAGCGTCCAGACAAATGGTACACGCATAAACTTGCAACAACACTCGAAAACGAGATCCACAAGATTCTATGGGACATGGATATACAACGGATAAACCCATCCAAGCCAGAATACACCTGTGTCATAATAAATAACAAGCAAGAAAAATCCGTTCAAATCGTAGACTTTGCAGTCCCAGATGACCACATATTTGGTATGAAAGAAAAGGAGAAACGAAGCAAATACACAGAGCTAGCCAGAGAGTTTAAAGGGATTTGGATGAAGAAGAACATCAAAATAGTACCGATAATAGTAGCAGCGCTAGGAACAATTTCGAAAAACCTCGAAAAAAGAATGTCAGAAATTTGAATCAGAGGAATGACTGCAAAAGTACAACGACTAACGATAATGAAAACGACTGAAATATTAAGGAAACCCCTTGAATGCGGAGAATAATACAAGTCAATATAACGAATAAGCGTTACACGGAATGAAGAACACCGAAACTGCATATCTACATGTTCTACACCTCCCATCATGCATCCCCCATTGTTTCATCACCGTTCCTCGCAATAAAAATTGATACCAATGGATCGAGTTGGGTCAATAAGGACTGAAAGACCGAAGAGCGAGCGCCAACAAAACCTTGGCTGGACAAGCGCAAAGAGTACTGGGACATAGGGGAGGCTGACTTCCACTCAAATTTCAGTATAAACCAATTGCCACTGCCAGCGAGAAATCAATGGTAAGCGCATGTTGTGATGATGCAAATTGATTTGTAAATGCTATCGAAGTAGGTGGAGAGAGCTGGACGTTTGGGGAGACTTGTTGTCACTCAGCTTCCAGAGAACACCAGAGGTGTCCAATCAGATCGTTTGTTGACTTGTGTGAAAGCTCTAAGTGGGCCAATAATAATGTTTATTTATCGTTTATTCAAACCATGAAAAAATTACCAAAATATTTACTTACGTTTTATTTCATTAAAAACACCAATATCAGTTATGAATAATATATTCTATAATATTAATATGATAATTTTTATTTATTTTTAATTCCATTAGTAATAATATTATTAGGTGTTTATCCTTTATTGTATTCATAGTAATTATAAAATGATACTAATTCTTTCTTTTTTATTTTCATGATTGTTATAATAATAATAATAATAATAAACAAATTAGTAATAATAACCTAAATAATTATATATAAATAATAGTTATCTGTCCTTTTTTTAAAATTAACAGGTATAAACATTAGTTATTTATTCCTCTATTGTTTAATTATTTGTGTTTATAATAATAATAATAATAATAATAATAATAATAATAATAATAATAATAATAATAATAATAACAATATACAAGAAAATATATTTATCTTTTATTCCATTATTATTAATAATAATAGTAGTTATTTACGTTTTATTCTATTAAGAATGGATAAAAATATATGTTATTAATCTCTCATTCAACTAGTCGTAATGTTAATAAAAATATTGATAAAAATAATAATAATAATAATAATAATAATAATAGTTTAAATACTACTAATAATAATTATTATTATTAATTGTTATTTGTAATGATAATAAAACATTACTTATTTATTATTGTAATTTTGAATAATAAATGTTTATCTTTTAAATTAGTAATATGTATAGATTAATATTTTTATCATTTATTCCGCGGGTAATAATAATAGTAAACCATTTTTATTCAATTATTATTATTATTATTATTATTATTATTATTATTATTATTATTATTATTATTATTATTAATAATAATAATAATAATAATAATAATAATAATAATAATAATAATTATGATAATGGTGATAACTAATAATACAAGTTGTTTATAATTAATTCAATAAGTAATAATTGTAAAATAACAGTCATTATTATATCAAACCATCAGAATATAATAATTGTTATTTAGTTTTTACTCTCTTAGTAATAATTATAAAATAATATTGATTATAATTTTTATTAAAGAGTTATAATATTAATATTAATAAAAAAAATAATAATTATAAAAAAATTATATATATATATATATAAATGTAATTTTGTGTTCGTTAAAAATGAATAAAACCATATTTCTACATTACCAATATAATTGAAATGTTCAGAAAATCTATTTTTAAAGTCAAAGCATGTTTGCATGTTATTAAAATAATTTAACATTGCGAATTATAAAAATATTAAATTATAAATTAAAATATTTTTCGTAACTGCGAAATTGCCCAATTTCATTTCCGCAGAAATGAGCCTTTCACTTATTGAGATAACAATTATTTGTATAAATTTTATGATACTCATGCAGAGAGTAATCCGTGCTGAAATAATAAAGTTATTATTTAAAAAGCCATTCTTTACATGGGAAGGGGAGGGTGGTCTGTACCTATTCTGTACCTTAACCTTACAATTGAATAAAAAAACATATAATAAAACTAATTAACCGTGGAAATACCATTTAAAAAATAGCGCGGATCACTCTCTGCATTTTTTCCGTTTATTATTCTTAAAGAGTAAAACTTTTCTTATTCATGAAAAGAGTTAAGCCTACGTAAATAAATAAATAAATAAACAAATAAATGTTTGTAGACGTGACAAATTATCAATAAATGGTTTAGTTACTTTGTTTTTAATTATTTATGAAAAGAGTTAACGTAAATAATCTTTGTAAAAGTCAGTGCGAAAGTGCCGTATTTGTACTCTCATGCGTAATTTCTAGACTTATAGTTTTTTAGAATTTTTTTTCACTGGATTATTATTGATTAGACACTAATTAAACAGATTATTAAAAAAATATAAAGAAATCATTATTTCGAAATTTGAAAGTGGTGCTCACTTTTTAGTTACAACGTTCTGATAAATCAGTCACCCATTTTGCATCCAATAAACCCGCGTAATATCAAAACCATAGAAAGTAAAAATAATATGAGTCTCTACCGCATTTGTAAGTCAGAAATATATTTGTTTCTCAAAGAAATAAATAGATTGAACATGACTTTTTTATTGTTTTTATGAAAATAAAGTTTCGAGGTTTTTAATTTTTTTTTTTTTTACTTATTTAGTTAAAAGTCAGTTTGTGGGTGTTTTTTGTTTTGTTTTTTACATAATTTGTTTTTATTAAAGGTGAGGGTTTTTTGTTTTTTTTTCAAAACTTTTTTATTATTTTTTTAAGTATTATACATTTAACTAACATGCTGGAGAAATGTTGGCGCTAAAGCAGAGAGTGATCCGCGCTATTTTTTAAATCGTATTTCCACGTTTAATTAAATTTTATTATATGTTTTTTTTTATTCAATTGTAAGGTTAAGGTACAGATTAGGTACAAAACACCCTCCCCTCCCCATGTTGAGAATGCCTTTTAAAATAATAACAATAATTTTCGAGTATGTTGAATACGGAAATCGTATTGAAATTTTGCGGAAATCAGTAGTTATCAAGATATAAAAAGTTATATGATGCATTGTATTCTTTAGCGAGCATCTTTTTACGCGCGAACGCGCCATAAAAAATGCACGACCGTAAAAAGATGGCCGCCAAAGATTACAATGCATAATACAAATTTGTATATCTTCATAACTACTTATTTCTGCAAAGTTTCTATGCGATTTTCGTAATCAGCATAGTCGAAAACCATTACAAGTCGTCATTTAAAAGAAAATTGAGGAGGTGGACCTAATCTAAAAAATTACCAATAATTTTCCATCCCGTACGCCCCCCAATACATTGCTTCGTCAACATGCGACCATTTTATATCTCCCGAAGACACTTCCGTATTAAGCTCCCCCCCAAAAGTGGGTGACCGATTTACCAGAACGTGGTAACTAAAAAGTGAGTACTCCTTTCAAATGTTGAAATAATTTTTTTTTTTCAATTTTTGTTCAGTATCTGGATAGTGTTCAATCAATAATAATCCAGTGTAAAAATTTCAAAAAACTTATTAGTATAGAAATTCGCATGGGGCTGATGGTTGTATAACTTCGCCACGTAAGTAAATAAATAAAAAAAATGTAACGTGCACATGCGTTAGCCTTTACTAGGGGGGACTAAGGGAACGACCATTAAATAATCCTGCGGGTCGCCATGGAAATAAACGCCAATGAGTACCAAAATTGTTTTCATGATATGAAGACTTGTTTTTTCGAAAAGTGGGGGATCACTTTTCCATGTAAATTTCACTTAAAATGAGCAGCCACTTTCTGGCCACCCGGGGAAGGGGCATTTATTTTCGTGTTTATTGGCTTAAAGGTTTTTTGACAAGGCAGTTTGGTACGCGAGTGCATATTTAACAGTTTTCGTTTGTGCCTACGCGTAGCATAAACAAAGGCTACGTCTGTGAAATGGAAAATAGTCGAAAATTTTTCGAAAAGTGGGGGATCACTTTTCCATGTAAATTTCACTTAAAATGAGCAGCCACTTTCTGGCCACCCGGGGAAGGGGCATTTATTTTCGTGTTTATTGGCTTAAAGGTTTTTTGACAAGGCAGTTTGGTACGCGAGTGCATATTTAACAGTTTTCGTTTGTGCCTACGCGTAGCATAAACAAAGGCTACGTCTGTGAAATGGAAAATAGTCCCATAGTTCAGGGGTCATTACCATGCAAAAGAAATCAAACAAAAAACTTTTTAGCCAAGAAACACCTATACAAATTAAAAAAAAAAAATATCGCATTAATTTTTTTCCATCGAATTCCTTTGCTGTTTTTATTGAAAACTATTTTCCACCGGATTTTTGATATAATTTTCCATTAAGGGCTGTGCGTCTCACGTTCGTATATAACACTTTTTTGTAGACTTGGGTGTGCTAAACACGAAGCTGCAACCCGTTTCCGTTGCAAAAAAAAGTAGTTTTTATGATATGAAGAAATTACTTTTTCGAAAAGTGGGCAATGACTTTTCCATGTAAATTTAACTTAAAATGAGCCCCCACTTTCTAGCCAACTGAAAGAGGGGGGGATTTGTTCCCAAGTTTATTGGCAAAACAGCCTTCGTTTATGCTCACGCATAGCGTAAACGAAGGCTACGGCTGTGAAATGGAAAATAGTCCCAGAGTTCAGGGGTTATTACTATGCAAAAGAAATCAAACAAAATACTTTTTAGCCAAGAAACACAGAAAAATTCCCCTCTCTCAGGTGGCCAGACAGTGGGTGCTCATTCTAAGTTAAATTTACATTGAAATCTGATCACCCACTTTTCGAAAAAGTAATTTCATGAATATCATGAAAACTTTCTTGTTGCTAGGGAAAAGGTTTGCAGATTGTTTTTTAGCACACCAAAATCTACAATAAAATATTTCGTTATATACGAATGTGAAACGAGCCTTAAAGTAAAAATAATACCGGATTTTTTTGAAGCACATTTGCCGTTTAGTTATACAAATATCCTCACACCAGGTAATCACTAAAATGGACTTTTAAAAGTCGTCACCTGTATCGAGCAAAAGTTTAAAACCACCGATTATATGCCAGCCTACGTAATGATAACATATATTGAGTGAGTTCCTAACATTATTTTCTATAGGTTTTTAGTGTAAACTCAATTTTCCCAAAATTTCCCCAAACTTAACGTGTTCGATACAGTCTGCCGACATTTGTATTTTTCAGATATACCGCTAAACAGTGAATGTTTTTAAAACGATTATACATTACATAAATACACTAAAATCTCATCCAGTTAGGTAGAATATTTACTTTTCTTGCCTTTGATAACATTTATTTGTTATATATATATTTTTTGACAGCTTTTTTGTATCTGTGCTTAGTAATATGACCCCTTTTAATTTAATGTAACGTTTAGTGCGGCTTGAAAAACAGTGTTTATCGGTGTATTTGAAAAACTACAAATGGTGGCGGACACTGTTGATTACTTTAATAAAGAAAGTGAGTTAAAACTAAAAAACTGTCAAAGACCCACCGATTATGCCAAACTATGTCATGGTAACTTATTATTGGTCATGTTAACTTATATGTTTTTCATGTTTTGTATTAGTTTTTAATTTTCAACTTACTTTTCCAAACTTAACTTATTCAACAGAGTCTGCGACTATCTCTGTTTTTCGAGCCGATTAAACATTTTTACATTACATAAAAACACTAAACAATTATCCAGTTAGGTAGAAACGTTACTTACCTTACCTTTGATTTCATTTATTTTGTGTTTTTGAACAACTTTTTCGAATCTGTATAGTAACCCCCCCCATCAACCAAATATTAATTACTAACACACATTTTTGTATACAGAAAAAAAAAAACTTTAAGCGTTCCAACGTTTTTGCTACGTTCGGCTTCATCCACTGATTGTTGGTCGAGTCCAAACCATGAATGAAAATACAGAAACTTCCGAGTATCCAGATCGAATTTTGCGAGAGTACAATTTTTTTTTTCATTTTCGCCTTCTTTTTCACTTTTTGGAGTGGTTTTGCTGTACTACGAATGTAAGAAACATGCATTTTTCTCTTTTTATTACATTTTTTACATTAAACCAAATTGAGCCACTGCAACGCCTGGCAGGGTACATGTAGTTAATAATAATATTAATAATAGTAATGATTTTTCTTTTATTTCATTATTAATAATACTAATAATTATTTATCATTTACTCTATTTGTTATAATTCTTAAAAATAATTTTTTTAATATTTAATCCATTGTAATAAAAATAAAAATAATACTTTGTTTTTTACCTAATTTGTAATAATAATAACAATACCGAAAATAATAATAATAATAATAATAATAATAATGTTAAAATAATAATAATAATAATAATAATGATAATAATAACTTGTCTTTTACTTCAATAGTAAGAATAATAAAATGATAATTATACATTTGATTAGTAAAATAATAATAATAATATTAATAAAAATAATAATAGTAATAGTAATAATCATAATAATAATATTAATAATGATATTGATAATAACTATAATAATATTAATAATTATAATAATTATCATAATAATAATAATAATAATAATAATAATAATAATAATAATAATAAAAATAATAATAATGTATTAAGTTTTGTCCAATTAATATCAATTATAATAATATTTATCTATCTTTTTTCCATTCGTCATAGTTATAAAATAATATTTATAAATCTCTTATATGCATTATCCTGGCTCATGTTCCCTTTTAATAAGATTACCTTTACAATGCTTTATAACCGAATTCAATGAACATTGCCTCCAGGCTCAACTCTTTCAAGACTGGAAATACAGTGATGGCAATGACAAGGATATCTGTGGCGTTAGCTTTCAGCAGTACTGTTTTGTAACCATGATTAACTGCATGTTTTGCGTGTACAAACATACTTGTGTCTGATTCCTTATGGTTGCATGGTGCTAGTCCTTCAAAACTGATATTCTGATTGCTAACAACATCTGAATCTCTGGTGATTACTACGAGATTTTCATGATCCTGTGCTAGTGAAGTGATTCTATCAGCCAGAAACTTGATGAGAGCTGTTTTATTGTCATCATCCCTCAAGAAATTTCGCCAGTTGGGAGGGAGCTTGCCGTTGTGGGTTACACGACGCTTTGCACATTGCCCATGTTTTGTCCGTGTTTCAGCTTTCAAACTTGTTAGTAAGTAAACATCAAAAACAATGTCAGTCCTCTCGTATGATGAACTGAATTTCAGTACCTTTTGAAAAAAATCTAGTTGCGCATACTCTTCGAAGGTTTTTGATTTGCAGGTTGGTATAGTGTTTACCAATTCTGAACCATCGATGATGATGACTGACACATGTGGAACTGAATGTGGACATGTAACTTTGGACTGAAGAAGCAATTCAAGTTGAGACTTTGTACCACTGTAGAGGTTTCCATTTTCACTCAACGATGCAGGAAAGCACTGGTTCTCGTGTTTAAAGAATTCCATCAGGTCACATACCCTGGATTGCAAAGATATGAATAGTTTAGAGAATAGGCGACAGTCATCTACAGACTTTTATGTTTGGCATCAGTCACTGCTGCTTCTTGTGTCTAGTCAAAGAAGTCTATGGTATTCCTTTTGATTTTGGAATAGAAAGCAGCCTGGTGTTCTCCCTCTAAGGTCTTCATGAACTCTTTAAAGCGAGTCCTGCCATTCCCATAGTGCATGCGAACAGCTTCAGCTGCGGTTTCCGATGCTATAATCATTGTAGCCAGAGTGAGTAGATCGGATGATTGTTCTTGAAATGGATTGCCCAATTCATTGGTGGCAGCCGTGAGCTTTGTTACTTTGCCATAGAAAGCTTTATGGGAGTGACTTGTTTGTTCTCTGTGTTTCATGTTTTCAGTAACATCCTTGTTCGATGACAGTGCTTCATATTCTTCAGTAAGACGCCACACTTCTGGCCCTGCTACCATCCATCTTCGTAATGCTGAAGGATCATCTGTCACACCTACGACCACACCCTCTTCCTTTGATGATTGCATGTTACTGTTTATGTGCTGGATCCATGGCCATAGAAGAAAATGGTCGCAATGACTTGAAGACAACAAATTTTCCATTTTGGAATTGCAAATGCGTATCAGGATGGGTCTGCTCTAAGCACAGCATGCCCTTCAGATGAACTGATAGCCATCTTGCAGAGTTGTATTTATTGTTGGAAAAGAAGTATTGTATCAGGTCCATCAGTGTTTCGACATAAAGTCTGAAGTCAGCTTCCCCGAAAGAACGTATCAGAAATAGTATGGTCAGTTCCATTGAAAGCACAAGATACCAGTAACTGAATTGCGGGCTCTCTGCTTTTCGCTTCTCACATCACTCATCAAAGCTTAAGATAACTGACGCATCTTGCTCCAAAGAAGTATCTGCAATGTAAGACTCGTATGCTTTTTTACTCAGTGTGTAGAGACTACATGCAGTAATCTGGTGAGCGTATCGTGTCCTAGTAACACTTGAAGCAGTGATGAAAGATTCTGAAATACCAGACGAAGCTATATCTGCTTCTACAATGGCTTCTATCTAACCACTTGCTTTTAGAAGCCACCCAATTGACTTCAGTGCAGCCATTTCAACATGCAAGCCGTCAAACATGATGACGAACTTATTTTCACCATATTGCTGTAGCCAGTGCCATTGTATTTGCTTGGTCAGAAGTTATGACTGGAATTTGCCCTGGGTTGAGGAACGCTATTGCCTCTCTAATCCTCTCCATAACATCTGGTATTGTGGCAACTGAGTGGGCTTGTTCTCGGAGGAGAGGTAGAATTGATGTAATGCTCACTTTGAAATCTAAACCTCTCTTCTCAGAAGCATGGTCTGCCGGCCAGGTTATGTTAACGTCATCATCAATGCTTTGGTTCAGATGAACCTTTTCTAGCCACTGAAATTCGTTTGCTAACAAAAGCCTGCCAAAGTCAATATCAACACTTGTTGGATATTCGAACTCTGGAGCCGACGGAGTATTGTTCTTTAGATATGCAGGATGAAAGTTTGTGAAAGATTCTGGAAGTTTAGGCACCCGTTTTATACTATGATTTTTGATCATAAGTGGCTCACGCAGTTCACCATCACTGCCAGACGTTGGATGTTGAAATAGTGATATACTGGTACCATGAAAGGATGTTGTAGCTGTTGTTGCAAACAGATTGTGATCTATATTGTCCATAGCTGATGTGATAAAAAAACCTTTCCTAAGTTCTGTACGGCACACAACACCCTCTTCAGTGTACCTGTCAGCAACGGCATCATCCAATTGAGCAGATATTTCAAGCACCCTGTCATATGAAAAGCTTAGTCCATTGTCATGTAACAGTTCCACAAGTCCTTGTTTCGTGTTGTCCCATACAAAGATTGGCCCATAAAGATGGCAAAGGGAGTCTCACGATTGTGTGAATGTCTGAATGTTGATGAATTGCTTTTGTGGCTGTAGCAGTTGCACTGCAGGAGCTGAGCTATAGCCAAGTCTGTCTTTGATGAACCTAATTCCAGTGGCGACTTGATATCGACGCCGTGCTTCACCACAAAAACAAATTGTTGTAGCGATTGAGGAATAGAATTTCCCACTGAGTCTGCACGGAATCTAACATTACATTTCCATTCATGAGCAAGCATGTGTATTCACAAAATACTTGCAGCTTTGTTGAGTATAACAGCATCAGAAAATTCTGAAGCTTTTGACAAGATTGTCCTGTATCCTCTGTAAAGGACAAGATAACATCTATCCCATTCTTGTGAACTTCAAGTGCTGGTATATCTGACAAAAGCTTCTCTTTCAGTCTTGTTGAGTAAACAGATGAGGCAAGTTCATTCAGTTCCAACTGTTGAAGTCGTTGATTATACTGTGTGATGAGATCTGCAAGTTTATACACAACTGGTGCATCAGTGTTCGTATTAATCTCAACTATATAAGCAAGAAGTTCTGAATATACCAATGGTTGGGTTCTTTTTTTCTGAGAATCTTCATTTTCCTGTTGTTGCAAGGTGACATCTTTCCCTGTTGTAAAGAATTGTTAAACAATCTTTATGATACTTCAACTCTTGTGCAATGGCATTACTAGCACTCAATCGGGCAAGAATTTTACATTCACCTAGAGTTGTGGCACATTCATTGAGCCTACTGCTGAGCAACATTGTCATGATTTCACGTCTTCGTCCATCATCTAGTAATTCTTTGTCGCAGAGGAAACATTGTTCTGGCTTTAAACTTACTCTTCCTGTCTTTGAAGAACTCTTGTCAGTATGTTCCTGAGCGACAGATGCCCTTTTCCTGGCCCGATCAAGTTTGGTATTTTATAACAAAGCACGGCAACTCTGATGGTACTGAGCATTGTTTTGCCGCAATGTATATTCAATACCATCACCTTCATCGAGCCTAGCAGGATTAATAGTCATGGGCATCTGACAGAGTTCTTGAAAAGGAGGAATATTTGTAGCCAGCATTGAATATCCATCTAATTTACTGCGACTTGGAATGGGACTACTGAGATCCTCTCCGGCTTTATCTGTCTGACATTTGCTCCAATCAGTTTTCACATTTGACGTCTTCTCAATAGACATTCTGTAAATGTTATAGGCTTCAGGCCGAGGGTTTTTCCTTTTACCACCTGTAACCACAGTTACCGAATATATTTTGACGCATTCAGATATGGGATACAACTAGGTTCAGAAAGGTAGGTTCCCTACATCTAGCCCGATAGTTCATCCGATATCATTTAAG
Organism: Euprymna scolopes; assembly: GCF_053919585.1. NCBI lineage: Eukaryota > Metazoa > Mollusca > Cephalopoda > Sepiida > Sepiolidae > Euprymna > Euprymna scolopes. The sequence continues at coordinate 121,142,577 of NC_136486.1, read as the reverse complement.
TCCCGTGCGATCTGTACACCATCCAGGTAACTATAGCCTCGTTACCTTTGGCTCGGCTCTCCCGCGCTGGCATATCCTGTCAATTCAGGTGCAGCTATCTAACAGACTGAACATTATTTTGTCCATGGGGCTTATTAGACAGCATTTGGGACACTGAAACATGAACAATATCAATTGATACTGGGCCCCATGCTGAGTTTCACAGCAGTGATGTCAACGTTATGCCCTGGTTGTGTCATGACAATCACTCTCTTGCATATGACATATTATGAGAATGAGCTGAAAGGATTAATTTTTATAACTAATACATTCAGCTCATTTGGGGAATTGAATATCAAGTACATTATTCTGTTTAATGGCAATAAAAGGCAAAAATTGACAATAGTTGCTTAAATTCATCTCATATATGTTCCTTTGTGGATTGTAGGACTCATTAATCGGTTATTTTGGTGGCATTTACTGCTTTCCCATCCCTTAAAACATATAATTTGACTCAAAAATTGTGAAAATCGATTAGATACTTTGTAAAAAAGCAATATTGGATTTCAGAATGGGAGCCATCTTAAAAATGGCGGCCATCTTGGATTTTTTGAGTGGCCTAAAAGTTTTTTTTCGGAAGAGTACACCATTGTGAGCAATCGTGCAAAGTTTCATGCTTGCTTACCAAAAGGAACGAGATTTCCTAAATCTGCTCAGCTACTATTAGTTGTGCCGGTTTTATGATAAGATAATCATTTTTAGTTAACTATTAAGTGTAAGTATATTCATGCAGATATTCTACATGATTGATACTTGCGTACTATTACAGTAAAAAGTTTATAATGAACACAAACATATTTTAATATATGGTTAGGTACGTGTATATATATTTATTTTAAAATTTTTCCTTCCAAAATCTTCTGGCAGTTTTTGGTCTACAGATATTAAACTTAATATATATATATATATATATATTTATATATATATATATATATATATATATATATATATATATATATATATATATGTATAGGGTATTCTAAAACATGCAAAAAATCATACTTGGTTATAGACGGGAAAAATCGGTGGAAAATTGTAAAAATTAAAGAAATGGAATTTGCCATGTAAAGATCGGGCGAGCTCATATTTTAATTTTTAGCCTTGCAGTAAACATGTCTTGAAAGCTAAGACATTAATGTAAAAGGAAAAAGTGCATCGCAGTGTAAACGCACTGGTTTCTATTCTCGACGGTGATGTACTTCTCGTTTGTGGAGCCATTTTTTAAATGTTTTAATTCATTAATATATATTTGGTCAGGTATAATATAATAATAACAACGAGATATGATTTCATCAAAATATCATATTTAATATATTTTACGACCGAGCAATGCCTAGCGGCCTGCTAGTATGAATGCCCATATAGGCGTGTGCGTGTGTACGTGTGTCTGTGTGGTTATAAAAAAGTACGTTCACAGATAATTATTTTCAATTGCGCGTTGGATTTATAAATTATATATAATGGAAATATTTTAATAGATACTTAATTCTGAGTAAGTCTATTTCATTTGAGGCTTCCTGCTAACTATAGGAATTTTCCAACTATTTTGAAATTCGTGAAGGAGTTTAATTTTATATCATGAAATAGTATAATCTATATACATATGGTTTATTTGATCGTGTTTGTGTGCCTGCAATGTTACATAAAAATGTTGGTGAAATTGTTCTTACAGCCGAAACGTTAAATGCATTATATTCGATCTGTGCCTGTTATTCAACAAAATACAAACAAAAATAGATAGATAATTATTCTGAGTTTACTTGAATTAAGGAAATCAAAAAGTTGTCATGGAGAATTATGTGCCCTGCAGTAATTTAAAAATAATGCGAATAATCAAAAATTATTCTATTAAAAAGTATGTTATATACCATTACAATTCAAATAAACTTGGGTCCTGGATATGACCTTAAACTATATCCGATGCTGGGGTCCCAACTGCGGACTTTGGGGAGTGTGGGGCCCCCTTTATTTCCATTGCTCCCAGGCCCCCTCTGACCTGGAGTGGTAGAACTTGTTAGAGTTTCAACTATGGGTTAAATAAAAACTGACTTGAAAAAAAAATCTAAAAAAATGTATTCTTCCAAATAACTTGATTCGACATTAAATGATCTTTTCTAGACTTTATATGCCGTAAAACAAAACCACCAACCAACTTGAACCGCTTTATTTTGGCAAAACTAATAATAGATTTTTATTAATAGATAGTTTAATCAATAATATAACCAGCCACATTGCAATAGTAATAATCATACATTTTCAGGAAAACTTCAACATCCTATATTGTGTAGAATGTTTCAGTGCAAAATATGTTACTCTATTATTTGGCATGACAATAAATTTTATAATTTTTATTGTTAGAAATATAGTACAATATAAGATGTAGTTAAATTATTATTATTCACCAAACCGTTTCTGATGTTTCGCTCTGAAAAGTGCCATTTTATAAAATACGGCTGTATAAGCATATCATCCATTACCTTTTATAGGGGTTCTTCGTAGTCCTAAAACATTTGTATCTAGAGAAATTTAAGAACATTCTTGGTGAAAGATCTGAAAGCTACGTTAAGCGTGTAATGGCTTTTAGGTTATGAAATGGAAATTTAGAAAAAAGGGCAACCAATGTAAAATTATATCACAATAACATATAACATGTTGGTGTTCTGGTGAATAGAGGGGTTCTTTTTTATTTATATACATGATATTAATCAGTTTTGTATCTATTGTCTTTTAATCATTAAATAGCTCTATATTTATACAAGCAGAAATCTATAACATTAAATTGAGTAAATTGAAATGAATTTAATGTAAACCACAGCCTAAAAACAGTAAAATTAACATAGCAAAATGATTATAGATGCAAGTGTATTATGATCTAACCAGATTATTTTAATATATTATTATGGCTACATTAAAGTTACTATCGGATCAATAGCGAGTTCTACGATTAAATCCATTACTAAATCATGGCTTCTAGACATAATCCTGCATATACTAAGTAAACTATTTTGTTTTTGAAAAGCATCCACTTTTTTAATTGCACATGTATCAGTTTAAGACCTAACAGATTATCAGTTTGCAAAACATTTTAAACTAAGAACAAATACTACTGTAATTGTATGTGCTTTTGATAACCCACTTGATTCTGATAAGAACATATATTGTTCAAGATTGACATTAGTTTATATGTGGTACTTGGATTGTTTTTCCCTAGAACAACTGTTAAATCGCTTTACACCGTCCGTAGATGAGATTCAAAATCACAAATATGGCAATTGTGTCAGCGAATAGGGCAGTTGCAATTCGTCTACAATTGGTATTAAACGTGAGAAAAATGCTTATCCTTGCTTTTGTTGATCGAAATGTTTACTTCAGATATACGTGTAAGGTGTACACTATGTTAAAATACAATTCAATTCCCATTGTATGCAAGGACTTGTCAATGAGAACGGTCTTTTAAGCGTCTGTCGTATTTGGACAATTTTTTACAAAAAAATAACATTACGTCATTAATCACAGCACTGCTTGCAACTTTCAGCTAATTTGCTATCTTTTGCAATCATCAGTTAAGGTATTAAATGTCAATCAGTAATTTCATTTTGAATTAAATTCATTACTATCCTGCCTGGACAACATTTATGTCAGGATCTAAACAGAAACAGCATTTTCACAAGATTATTACCACCACATTTTAAGGTTCGATTACTATTTAATCCATGAATTACATTTAGAAAAATGGAACTAATTTAAGTTTATATTAAACAATTCTTCATACCTAGCATGCCGTGCACATTTCCTTTTTCAATATATCTTAATAACCTCCTGGAAGGGCATATGTCTCCAATAAGGAAATGATATCTAACTTTAACTAAAAATCAAGAAAAGTTTTCCAACAAAAATAAATGTTTTTTTAGAAACTTTGGACTCAATGAAAAAGAATTTGTTAATAATAATAATTCAGTTTGAAACAAAGTCATTGTCTCCTCAGTTATATTCTAGGCTTAATTTTACGATACTAAATGTTACCCTAATCAGACTTTGTATTTTGGACGTGTAGATCAGCTATGATTATATTATCTTTTATACGCATTTATATTTAAAAAAAATATTGCATCCAATTTACTTAACATAATTTTTGTTCATAACCTGACTTTTAAGTGTCAGAGTCTCATATGTCGAGAATATTAGTATTGGATACATACAATTGATATAATAAAGGTTCTAAATTGCTATGGCTTCTATATTCACCGATAATATCCATTTAAACAATCTTGTAAACTTAACATTGATTTGATTGTAGATGTTTTGGTCACGATGCTGACATCTTAAATAATGCAAAAATAAAAAAAAAATCAGGAAATGTGTAATACATTACTAACAACGAGTAAACCGAAAAAAAAACATAGACACATAATTATTGGGTAACACTGTTTTTTTTCAGATGTGTTCGTTTCTAAAATAAGTAGATGTTAGCGAAGGAAAACAATAGTAAAGCACCATCTGAGATCTTACACGAAAATTATACACATGTAACCAAAAGCCCTCGATAAAGACGGTTTAGTTTACTTAAAGTTGTTTACTTCTAAAATATTTGAATACGGTCGGTGTACTTATTTGTTATGAGAGCGTCAGCTATAATTATACATACCTAGCAAAGAACTTTTGCTCATAGCGGCTTACGTTTTTTATATGTACGTCTGGAATATCTGAATCTGACGTTATGCGTCTACGTAGGTTCAATTTTGTGAATGAATTCTTACATAAGAAACTAGAACAGAATATTGCTTTAGCACGTATTACGTAATGTACACACTCCCTGAGCATATAATCGATTTAAGAAACTAGACATCTCAATGTATTTATATTGATCATACATGCTCTATATCTACACCTTTATATGAAAGACACTATGTGTGAATGTGTCTGAGTTCCTTCCATATAGGTTTGGAAACTTCAAAGCCTATATTTTGCACATTTAACACAAAGCTAATTCCCATGTCTGCCAATGTTCTTAGATATATTATGTACATAAGTTCATCCAATATGTATCGAAAATCGAAAAATACCGATTTAAAATATAGTCTTTTTTCTCTTATACATAAAAAGAAGGGAAATATTTTACATTACAACGAACAAGGGATATAATAATATCTCAACAAATCATTGTTTTCGAAAACCACAGGCATATTGACGTCTTGAATATATCTCAGTAGAAAAAAAAAAAACATTCTATTAAAATCCGGGTATACCTCCATATTTCATCTGATTTTTTTTTACTTATTGACGAGTTAAATTTTTGATAAAAAAGAGGTGCTATTTAAAATCGATGCAACTCATTCCTGCATGTTTTATAACTATAGATTAATCAAAAATGACTTATCCAGTACATTCCTTGTCAAGCAAAAATATCAGTTGACGTAATATTGAAAACAGATACAGACGGAATTTAACAGACGACATTATCCTTTTATGCTTCTTTTTTGTTGCTGATTAGTTCACCAAGCAAATTATTCATCCAAATATAATTTAGGGGGTTCAAAAATACTGTCGTTCTTTGACATAAAACTTTACGTCAAAAAACGACATGATGTTTGCACTAATCTAATAATAATCCATAGAGCACTGATCTAATCATTATATATACGTCACGTGCATGAATTAAAATCTCATGGGAAACCTAGTTTACGATCGGTAACAGTTAGCTGCCAGATACTATATTTATATAGCAAGCATGAGATATATTAATAATGGGATTGACTCAATTTCAATGATTAAACTATAACATATTTAATAACTCCTAAATAAAGAAATGAATAAATCGTCCAGTGAATATCACTAACCCTAATGTGATATGAAATAACATTAACTTGAACCCTATTTATAGTTGACAACATAGCTCTGTTTATGTTCTAACATAGTATCACATGAAAAGGGGTGTCCCTTTTCCATATCAAGAAGAACATTATGATGTCAGTTAGAAAAGGGCTGACTAAAGGAGATTGTTCTATGGTTTCTGATATTCTTAGCCAAGTGGTTTATAAATATAGAATTTAAAAATGCGTACATTTTTGGAAAAATGGGAACGATATGAATGTTACAGGACAAGGGGTGTCCCCTTTCCATGTAAATAAGAAGAGCATTAGATAAGTAAAAAATGAGATTAGGATAAGCCGAGACTCGAACCATGTCAGAAAAGTTAAGAAATGAAATGTTAGACATCGGGATGTTAAAAAGGTATATTGTTAAATTTCATTATAAATAGTTAGATATTGTTTATAATGTAAAAATTATTCATTGTTCATTCTTTTATAAAACTAATTATTAAAAATGTCATGTAGAAAGAATAAACAATACAAATAAAAAAATACATTGTTAAACTAGGTTAGGTTTAAAAACCAGGTAAGGAGAGGATTCTTTGTTTGCAGAAATGTGTTTTTGAAGAACATGCATAGCAACTTGAATTAGTCAGGTTTGAAAACACACTTCTGACGACATAAACAAATAACGATTCTACATAAAGTTCTTTGCGTTTTAATTTCAGAGAAGTCTACGTCAGTCTGCTAGTCAGTCAGCAGAGATACGGAGATTCAGTCAGTTGGAAGGCAGTGGTTAGCTGCCCCTTTGGAAGCGAAGGGGAGAAGATGAAACCATGTAGATACAAGTGAATTCCTGACGTCATCAGGATTCGACCAGTCTAATGAATACAAACTCATCTTTGGGTTTTGTAAAAGTGTTGTCACGTGTCATATTTCAACACCCAAAAGGTAATGTGTTAGACATATTATTATGAACATTGCGTAACCATCCTAAGAATATGTATATCTCTTCCTCTATGTGTGTTATAAGAAATATAAAAACTGTGCATCTATCACGCTATCACCCTCAGTAATTATATATATATATATATATATATATATATATATATATATATATATATATATATATATATATATATATATATATATATAAAAGTGAACAATATCGTAAATTCAATCAACTAAAAAAATGGAAACCGGGGTGAGGAAAAAAAAATATATATATAATGGGGCAAGTTATATGTACAATTAAATAAAATAAATAAGTCGATTAAAAAACGATCGTTAAAATATACCCAAAGCGCTTTTCGTTCAGACAAACATTTTCAAGGGTCATAAGTCTGAAAATTATTTTTTTTTTTTTTAGAATATTTGGTAGTGATATGGAATACGAGCGGAGAAAAATAAAAAAAAACATTGAAAATGTTTGTCTGAACGAATAGCGCTTTGGGAATATTTTAACGATCGTTTTTTAATCGACTTATTTATTTTATTTAATTGTACATATAACTTGCCCCATTATATATATATATATATATATATATATATGTATATATATATATATATATATATATATATATATATATATATATATATATATATATATATATATTCCTCACCCCGGTTTCCATTTTTTTAGTTGATTGAATTTACGATATGGTTCACTTTTTTATAATTATTCTAAAATTTTGCCAATCGAATAAAGTTATATATATATATATATATATATATATATATATATATATATATATGAATTCCATAGCATCTCAGAACAGAACTGAATATGTAACAATGTCTCTCTCCCCCTCTCATCGTCATCCGTGTATTATATGAACGCCGCGTCATATCTCTTTAATATGCACCCTATTCAAAAATAGCAATAAAAATATAGAATATGAGATCAAAATAAACGAATGTCGTTTGCTTTCTAATTTTCTTTAATGATTATACTTAGGATCCAAATTAAATTAAAGCAATCAACATGATGAAAATTTGATATACACTATATATATATATATATATATATATATATATATATATATATATATATATATATATGGCGATTAAGCTACACAGAATATGCCCGATGAAATCTAGTGTGCATTAAACGCGGATTATTCTGTGTAGCTCAATCGCCATACATATTTTATAACTTAATACCTGGCTCTACCTTCGTATTCAGCACTGTTGAAGTAAATACTAAATGTTTACGCATGAATTTGTACTTCGTATATTAATCCATGTGGTTAAATGAAGTAGTCATATATGTATATATATATATATATATATATATATATATATATATATATATATATATATATGTATATATATATGTGTGTGTGTACGTGTATATATACATATATATATGTATATATATATATATATATATATATATATATATATATATATATATATATATATATAAACAATTGCGCATGTCCTAAAAGATCTATTCTGCAATCGCTGTCGAAACAATAGTATTTTAATCCCGTAGAATACATAAATTGGTAAGAAAGTGCGGGCATATTCCTTAGCAAATTAAAAAGATTCCCAAGTGCAACTATATATACCTGAAGAAGATTAGAGATTACATTGACTTTTGAAAATGATATATAAGGTGAGAACGTGTATATATATATATATATATATGTATATATATATACATATATATATATATATACACATATATGTATATATATATATATATATATATATATATATATATATATATATATATATATATATATATATAGAGTGCCACGCAAAAGTAGTGAATACATTATATTTTTCTTCATAACTTTAATTGGGGTTCAAGATTTTACCTAAAATTGTGTCAGTATATTTCTATTTCTATTCTAACTAATATTTCGGGGAGTAATTACAAAATTAAACTTTAGAAAGTGTATATTAAAGGAAAATATTAATAGACTAACGCAAAAGTAATGGATACAGTGATTTAATGTTTGGTTGCATAGCCTTTATTGCGTTCAACAGCTTTCAATCGATTTCTATAGTTGCACACATGTTTTTTTGCAAAGACATACAGGTATTTGGCACCTTCTTTTCTGCAGAGCTGTTCTAGTTGTTGAATAGTTTATGGATTCCTTTTGTGCACATTGCTCCATTTTTAATTGCGTTGAGGTCTTGAGACTTAATGAGGAAAACAGGAAGATCTATTCCGTTATTTCTAAGCCATTCTTTGGTTAGTTTGGCAGTATGCTTTGGATTATTGTTCTGCTGAAACAGGAACTTGCTATTATGCCCCCAACAAATAAGCAGATTTCTGGAGGTTTTTCTCCAAAATTTCCCTGTGCATACGTCCATTAATTCCACCATTGATGATGTGTAGTTCAGCAGACCCTTTGAATGATAAACACCTCCATACTATAATCGAATCATCGCTAGACTTTACCGTAGGAATCGTATTCTATTTGTTATAGCCGATACCATTTTTACGCCATACATGTATTGTTGTGAGCCTTCCAAATGTTTCTATTTTAGTTTCGTCTGACCAGATTAACTTGTTCCACAATTTTTGGGGTTGTTCCCCATATGTTTTAACATATTTTAAACGTGATCTGAGATATTTTAGCTTCAATAATAGAAGGACCTTGATACAAAACCTGCACGATTTGGAACTCTACTGATTGTATCCTTGCTCACATTAATCCCAGCTTCTCTGAGTTCAGTTTTAATTCCACCACAAGTGAGAAAAGGGGTATTTGTACATTCCTGCTTACCTGCCTTGGTGTTTTTCGTCCCTTGGTCGACAACATCTTGGAAGATTCGCAACCGGTTCACCAGGGTTTTTAAACATCTTAATAACGTTTCCAACTGCACTAACTGGTAGATTAAGTTCCCTTGAACATATTCGATACAGTTTTCCTTCTTTGTGTTATCAATGATTTTTTGACCAATGTCTATTGACAACTCTTTAGTTTTAGGCCTTTATATAAATGAACTTGTTGACTTTAAAGAAGTGATACCAAACTGGAAGAATTTTATGAAATTATTTTAATATAAAGCTCTCTGATTGGTCAGTGATACCTCGTTTGCATTATCGCAACACGCTAAACAAAAGTCATTTCAATTTATTTCAGAAAAATAATTTTTTAAAAGTGTATCCAATACTTTTGAGTTTATTAATTCATATTTTCCTTAAAGATAAACTGTCTACACTTTGAATTTGTGAATACTACTCCAAATATAATTAAGAATAGGAATGTACTGACCAAATTCTACGTAAAATCTTGAAAATGAATTAAAGTTATGAAGAAAAATGTAATGCAACCCATACTTTTGTGTGCCTCTATTTATCACTCTCTCTCTCCCTCTTTATATATATATATATATATATATATATATATATATATATATATATATACATATATATATATATATATGTATATATATATATATATACATATATATATATATATATATATATATATATATATATATATGTAAATCAATGCCTCCGGTAAGTAAGCAAAGAACAATTTTTACAGGGGATGCCATGCGTGTAGCAGTGAGAAAAGTGCTGCTCAATCCCCAACCACACCTCTCCTGAATCAGCATTGGTTAAATTCTGGGGGGTATGAGACAATGACGAATAGAAATAATGGAGAGTATATATATTTGCTGGAAGTCCTAAACTGTCACGCATTTAGTACTGCCCATTTTCAGCGTAGCTTAACTACGGTGATTCAGCCGAACCCGGTATTGCTTTACTACGGTGATTCAGCTGAAACCGTTATTGTGTTTTTTGTTTTTGTTCTGTTCTGTTATTTTTGTTTTTTTGTTTTTTTTTGTAAAGTATATATATATATATATATATATATATATATATATATATATATATATATATATATATATATATATGTATATATATATATATATATATATATATATATATATATATATATATATATATATATATATGTATATGGTCCCTATCTTAAAATGTATCATATTGTGAGTTTTACATTGTGCAGAATCAACAGCTTTATGAAATAAAATCATTTTACTTTAGGATATTTTTAACCTTATATATATATATATATATATATATATATATATATATATATATATATATATATATACGTATGCATACATATTATATGTACACACACAGACATATATATATATATACATTCTTTGTGTGTGTTTATATATATATACATATATATATATATACACACAAATATGCACAAACATACACGTATAAATTGCTATATGCAGAGCTAAATTCATATATATACGCGTATACTAATATACATTTATCACAGTACACAGTAAACAATTAATACAAAGACATACTCACATAAACTTCGAAATTACGGATATCGAAATATCTATTTACACCAAAGGTGTTCGAGTGAATGATAAGATTTTTCAGGGAACTGTAATTATATTTTTCGAAAAAAAAATGGCATTTTATTTAACGTCAGATAGATTATATGCTTGAATATTATAACTACTTTTATTAAAGCAGGGACGGAATTATATTTATATGTAATAAAAATAAAATCCTTTAAGTTTATTATAAGACAATAAGTCACATTGCATGAATACGTAAAAATTTAGCTAGGTTATGGATGGGTGGATGACCATATCCCTTGTTCAAGACGAAGTAGGTAAAATCTGCACTCGGTTTTCGCTAGGGTTTGCTTGATCTGTGTTAGTTCATAGGGTCTATTGGTTGTGGCGCATTTACTTATGTTGCAGAGTAATCTACTTGCATGCAAAATGTTTGGCTTTCATATCCTGAGTTCCGATATGTATAACTGATGAGCCCAAATGTGGGCAAAACTCGACTCTTGGTCTTCCGGTTTGTTGGATGTAATAGCTCTTGTGGGCTCCGACCTTGTTTAACTGCGAAGATAATTTCACATACATACAAACACATACATACAAACACACACATGCCCACCCACACACGTATATAATATATATATATATATATGTGTGTATATGTTTATATATATATATATATATATATATATATATATATATATATATGTGTGTGTGTTTAATTTAAATACAAAAAAACAAAAAAAAACGGGCAGGTGAAATTATTAAAATTTTCTTAAGGGCTTATCGTCGTACACTCTAAGAGGAAACGTCAGAATGATCAATTAAAAACTAAGAAACGAATGAGGAAAGAAGGGAATTTGGTTTCAGTTGGAAGACCAGTGAGAGAAAAAATCTCACTGTTCAGGTGGTTTTAAATCAATGAATATCTCCAACTGATGTTTCAAAATCTTTTGTCTACACAGGCTAGGTCGAGAGTTATTAATGACTAACGCCTCAATGATATTGAGATGATAGTTCGACCTCGCACTGTATAAAACAGAAAACCACCCATCGGAATATTGATCAGAACACCTATTTATACTCATCAGTTGATTACCAATGGCGGAATCATGAGCTTGGGAGTGCCCGGATGTTCTCGAAACCTGGTGTAGTCGAATATCCCGAGGGATATTTTGGGATATTCTCATTTCTAATCTTTGGGATGTTTTGCCAACGTAGTCAGCTCCACACTGACAAACAAATTTATAAACAACAGAATTCTTTTGAATGGTTGACAAAACATCTTTACGAAAAGAAGAGAAAAAGGTTCGAGTAACCTACTCTAAGCATAGTAGCTGGAAAACAACGTTTAGTAGCAGAATAAATCCTTTTAACAATACGAAGGCCAACAGGACCTAACCATGGTAATTTTAAATAAATGGGACAACGTGATGGACCAATACGTTTAACACGATTAAATGTAGCAATTTTACGTTCAATAGTAGTTTTTATTATATTTATGGGATATCCATTGCTAAGAAAAATATTTGTGATTTCACCAAGTTCCGTAGCATGACGGTTTGGTGAACACATCATAAGTGCACGATGTGTAAGAGCGCTAATGAGGTTTATGTTTCTAGACTGAGGGGAAAATGAAAACCAATTAAGATAGAGCCCTGTAAATGTAGGTGTTCTATATACAGAGGTCTCAAACGTAAAACCAACTTTAGAAACACGAACATCGAGGAATGGGAGAGAGCCACAATCCTCGACCTCCATAGTATATTGTAACGATGGATGCAAGTTGCAAAGAAGACGAAGAAACTGTTCAGCTTCACTCCGTGAGGGAAAGCATGCAAAAGTGTCATCAACGTAGCGTGTATAGAATGTTGGCTTAGTAATTTTGGAAAATAATTCGTTTTCCAAAAATCCGAAGAAAATGTTGGCTAGCGAAGGACCAAGAGGGCTACCCATAGATATCCCGTCAATTTGCCGGTACATAATGTTGTTGAAACTAAAGGAGACTGATTTAGTAGCAAGTTCCATCAGTTCAACGAAAATTCGTTCAGGAAATTGTGGAGATTTTAAGAGGCCACGGTATAGATAGTCAGCACAAATGCCAATGGTTTCATCCAAAGGTATATTAGTAAAAAGACTATTAATGTCAAAGGAAGCCAAGAACTCGGTATGTTTAGATAAAGATAATTTTTGTATATGAGACACGAATTGAAAAGAATCCGAGATGCAATGGACCGAATAAAAATAACCTTTTTTTCTTCTTTTTGTAAAGATGTTTTGCCAACCATTCAAAAGAATTCTGTTGTTTATAAATTTGTTTGTCAGTGTGGAGCTGACTACGTTGGCAAAACATCCCAACGATTAGAAATGAGAATATCCCAACATATCCCTCGGGATATTCGACTACACCAGGTGTCGAGAACATCCGGGCACTCCCAAGCTCATGATTCCGCCATTGGTAATCACCTGATGAGTATAAATAGGTGTTCTGATCAATATTCCGATGGGTGGTTTTCTGTTTTATACAGTGCGAGGTCGAACTATCATCTCAATATCATTGAGGCGTTAGTCATTAATAACTCTCGACCTAGCCTGTGTAGACAAAAGATTTTGAAACATCAGTTGGAGATATTCATTGATTTAAAACCATCTGAACAGTGAGATTTTTTCTCTCACTGGTCTTCCAACTGAAACCAAATTCCCTTCTTTCCTCATTCGTTTCTTAGTTTTTAATTGATAATTCTGACGTTTCCTCTTAGAGGGTCAGACGATAAGGCCTTAAGGATATTTTAATAATTTCACCTGCCCGTTTTTTTTTTTTTTGTATTTAAATTAAATTATGTTTCCTCTGAAATTTCTCTTTCCATTTGGCTGTACCAAGAATTTACTTATATATATATATATATGTATATATATCCGTTTTACAAGGCACAACAAATCAGCCAGAAAAAATGTTAGCTTGGGGCTTCCAATATTAAGCTTATTTTCTTAATATTCAAGTATTTCCCAACTAATAATTTTTACTATAGTTTATATCTGTTATTACCACACTTTTAAAACTATCATTTATTTTGCGATCATTTTTTTATAAAGTCTTGTATTTTTATTTTTAACGTAAACTTTATTGAAATTCAGCTGCATTTTATTTATTCTTTAGAAGCTATATCTTATATTTAATTCCTATATTCTTGGGAACATCCAGTTTTTGCTGGTACTTATTTTTACGTGTTTTTTAACCTTTACTTTGCTTCCATACTTATTTCCCATGTTTTATCGTTTTGTTTGTCATTCTAATTATTTATATCTTCTAGTCAATTTTCTATTTTGTATCTTTACTCGAAGAAATAATTAAAATCTTATAATTATTTTAGTTTTATTAATTGACTCGCCTTAAAAATACGCTGATTTTAGTTATAAAAAAAATTGTATGTGATTTAAATTAACGCCATAGATATTCAAATTTTATCTCATTTTGTCTTGTTATCTTTCTAGAGAACTATATTTGTCGTTTATCCAATGGCAAGAAATCAATACAATTTAGACCAACATTCTAGTTGCATTAGTTGTGCTAATTCAAATATAATGAAGACGAACATGATGCCAGCGCACGACAGTGAGCATGCGTAAACGCGTATATTCTCTTGAGGCCAAAACATGAATGTATGGCTTGCATCTAAGTTTAAATCAGAATAATAGCACTTATTAAGTCCAGAATCTACGATCGAACATCATTTAATCAGATCTAAATGGCATGGTGTATAATCTATCGATTTTCAGCTCTGGCCTTTTGCAAAGTCTATTACAGTGTGTTATATGCGTTGGAATCGAGGTTACGCCAGTTCAGTCACTCAATCGTCTCTATGTTCGCGTTGCAATAAAACCATCAAAGGGCTAATCACTCCTTAATACAAGGTTACACGATTTGAACATACATTATATCCCATCAGCAAGAATGATAAAATTGACAAAGGAATAAACGAGCTGTGTGAGTACTCTATATTCCCTTACAGCATATTTTCGACGGCAATTTCCAAGTCACAATAGAAAAAGAAATCATAGTAAATATACAATGTAAATTTAACTTCTCTAAAAAAATTTAGATGATAAGTTGTAGTTCCATTATTTAATAATAATTCCGAATACTGCTCCAATATTTAATTATAATGTAACAATGTTTACGCCTGCATTGTATCGGAATACATTGCTAGTCATTAGCAGTCCTCTGTCAACAATAGTCATATGCCAGTGATAGTTCGGTTCTCGGTAAACCCAATCAGTTTTTGATAGATTATAGATACCTAAGTAGGATGTCTGCCAGTAGCATTTTTATGGCTGGATGTGCATCATCTCCGAACACACCTCCCCTGAGTCGACATTTTTTAAATACCAGTGGCATATGAAGTGTATACAGAACAACTAGCAAATAAATGCCGTGAAAACGGACACCACGTACAACGCCCAGATTTCCCAAATGGTCACCTATCTGGGACTAACTAGCTGCAATGTTGCTTAACTCCGGTGAGCTGACGGAGACCGTTGTCTCGACGCAATTTTTCCGTATAAACAGAATTTTAGTTGATTATTGAGATTAGTATTATTTATGATGATAATAATCCACGATAAATAAATTAAATAATGTTTATATATAGTTTTCATTCCGTCTTTTTAATAATTACATTTCTAGTTATGTTTAAATTAGAGGCATTTTTAACGACATTTTTTGTGTTTTTGTTCTGTTTTTTGGGGGTTTTGTAAACAAAAACGACCGAGGAATTCAATATTTTAGGACCGGGCGTAATTTATTTCTTTGAAATATATTAAAAACTTAAAGTGTGTGTTTGTTTGTTTCATGACATTTCATCTACAAACAAATTACATGACTAAAATAGAAAATGAAATAGGAAATTCTAATCTCTCCGGAGATATACGAAACAAAATCATTTTAAAAATGCAGTAACTAATCAGTTTAAATTAAAATTTGATGTGGACTACGAATAAAGAGTGCATTACATTTTAGTTAACTTATTTCGTGCGTTTATTAAAGAAATAGATATGGTTTGGTGTTTGTGCCGTGCACTTACCGTGCTAAAATAATAACGTCATTATTTAGAAAGCCCTTCTAAAGAGGAGGGTTTTATTAATATTTTGCATTTTTGCCTAACAATGTATTAGAAAAAAGGCATCATAAAAATGTAGTTGACCTTTTAAAATCCTATATACAATATAACCCAGTGCGTAAATAGAACAAGCACCATGATTATTGGTTTAAAAACAACACCAATAATAAAAAAGGTAATTCAGGGAAACGTTTACCCTGCGTAAAATAGTTTTAATTTAATGGTTGGTCACTAAAAAGCGCATACGTAAAAGATTTTCATTTTTTTTTTATTTAATCGCAATAACTTTTTAAAAGGTACTATTTGAAACAAAAATACCAAAAGCATTATTTGACGATATGTGAAAAAAAAAAATTTAATGTGGAATATATAATAATAAATATACATTAAAATAAAATGAAAATAAAATAAAAACAAGCACAAAATAAAAGTGCAAATCAAATTTAATTAAAAAAGTTAAAAACAAACGTCAAAAATAAGATACACACTCGATTACAAAAAAAGTGTTACATTCCCGGTAAAGTACCAAAAACTGCAGATTACTTTGACTAACGCCACACTAGCTAGGTGGGAATGGTCAGGGACGATGTAAATTCCTAGGTGGAAGAGTACCAACCAGATCTTCACTGAAAGTGTGCAGTTCAAATCTGGTACCTAGGGGAGGCATTTTGTCAGCCAAACGCAAGGAAACACTAATGGCCGATGTCAAAGAGAAATTAATGGCAAAAAGATGTTGCAATAACGTGCAATAATCTGCACGAGTGGTAAAGAGGTGGAGAACATTGGAAATCTTGGAAAACATTGCCATTCGGTATTCAGCAAATACCACAGATTACGGCCATTGAGCAATCACTGGTGATGTCCTGTGAGACAACTCCTAGTGAGTGAAATAATAATAATAATAATAATAATAATAATAATAATAATAATAATAATAATAATAATCTATAATATAAAGCTGAATATGTGTGTGTGGGTGTGTGTGTGTGTGGGTGTCTGTGTGTGTGCCTGGTCACGAATAGGATCCTATATGTTTGACTATTTAAAAAAAAAAACTGATTACATATAATGATAGAAGATGTATCGAGACACAGGAATGGGTTTGTTTGATCTGGCAGAAAGGTGGTTCATAAAAAATTGTGGGGTCTGCGTTCGAGCCTGGTCCACCAGTATGGAAATAAAAAAAAAATTAAAAATTAAAAAAAGCGTTTACAAGCGCTTTTGATATAGATGTACATAATAATACTTTAATATGTTTTAACTTATATAGGGATGGTATAATACATTGTTGGGTCTGCGTTTGCGTCTAGCCGTCATAGAATGGAAATAGGCACACACTTTAATAAAGACTTTTCATGGCTATCTGCGTACGTATACTTTGATAATTATGTTTCAATTTAAAGAAATATTTTATAATAAAATTAGGGGGTGTTCGTTCGCAATGAACTCCATAGAATGGAAATATATCACAAAGTTTAACAAGTTTATTTTAATATAGATCCACATAATATTGTGACAAGTGTTTCAGTGTGAACAGGTATGGTATAATAACTTATGGGGTTTATCTATTTTATTTTTACTTTCATTATATTTTGCTTGGGTTTTGAAACCCCTAAATTCGAAGCTATCTCTTTACAACCCTTCCTTTTCATAAACTATGGCACTTTCATAAATCAGAGTCCATTTTCTGAAGGCTGTTTTTGAACCCAGTCAACGACGTGTACTTTTGCTGCTGCAATAATAATAATAATAATAATAATAATAATAATAATAATAATAATAATAATAATAATAATAATAAAAATAATAATAATAATAAAAATAATAATAATAATAATAATAATAATAATAATAATAATAATAATAAAAATATCCACTCCCAAATTAGCCACCACCTTAATTTAATAACTAACATTCACATTGTGGAATGATTATCGTTTGCGAGTTATGTGCACTTCCTTTACTTATTCATGTACTCGGCACTGATATGAAAAAGAAGACTATAGCGGAGTATAGTATTTCTAACCATATAATTGATGAAAATACGTTAAGGATTTTGATGGAAAACCTGGGGTAAATTGGACATAGAAGAACAGAAAACCAAATCTTTAAATATATGTACTAAATGTAATAGTTATTTAAATATTTCAACATATAATCTTGTGAGAAAAATCTATCTCCTTAATAAGGGGTCCTCTAGATAAGAACAAAAACAAAAAAAATGTCTCTGGCATGAACGATTTTTCTTACACCGGCCGAGGACAGAAAAGGTGAATTGTAGCATCAGAACAGATACTGCACTCTAATCCTGTCCCGAAGGCAAAAAATTGTTTGTGTTTTATGTTTATTTAATTCTTTGTTCCCTAAATTTATTATTTGTTTTATCAGTATTAGATTATATATTTATTAATTTATTTTTATTTCGGACTATTATTCTCATCTTTATTAGTTGTTTTCATCTTTATGTTTTTGTTTTTCCCGACCTTTCGGCCAACTATTCCGCTGACTTTTTCAGGTGGTAACCGCGACAGATAGGAACTTCGAATCTCCTGACTGCATTCTCAGCAATCACCGTCTAAGATAGCGGTTTAAATCCTACCCAAAGCCGGCCAGAGGTTTACTTTGCCAAAAAGTGGTGAGACGACAACAACTACGGATGGCAGTGATTTCTGAGAATGCAGTTAGGTGATTCAAAGTCCAATCCATCGCAGGTACCACCTGACGAAGGTCAAAGGAATAGGTGGCCGAAACGTTGTGAAAACACCAACCAATAAAGATGAAAACTACAACTAATAAAGATAAGAATGATAGTCCGAAATAAAAATGAATTAATATATATATAATGTTCATCTAAAAAATGAATTCCACTTAAGGAATAATATATATATATAACAATTTTACGGATCCGACTATGAAAGATCAGATAATAAATGAACGTGGATTAATAAGATCCAAGAATCCAACCTTGATCGCCGTTCGGGCCCCGTGGCGCAGTTGATGGAGACGTTGAACCTTTCCAGATGAGCATTGTTTGAAGATAACGGTTTCAATCTTACCCAAAGCCGGCCAGAGGTTTACTTGGCCAAAGCGTGGTGAGACGATAACAACTACGGATGACAGCGATTGCTGAGAATACAGTTAGGAGATTCGAAGTTCCTATCCGTCGCTGTTACCACCTGACGAAGCCAGAGGACTAGTTGGCCGAAACGTCGTGAAAAACAACAACCAATAAAGATGAAAACAACAACTAATACAGATGAAAATAATAGTCCGAAATGAAAATAAATTAATATATATTATGCTCATCTCAAAAATGAATTCCAATTAAGGAATAATATATATATATATATATATATATATATATATATTGTTTTAAAATTACGTAATTTCACATAGTGAAGAAAGTTCCCTTAATGGGATTTTCCGTTAACCAGATAGATGTATACGAAGAGCAAATTAAATAGATTGGACCTTAACAAGGTATATTGGAGGGAAGTTTCTGCCTTTACGCACAATAGTCAAATGGCAAATGTTAAGTGTACAGGACAAGAAAGCAAATACGGACGGTACCTTTTGAAAACATGTAGCAAATATATAAAACTTCCGGGTTTACTCCTAAGGACTTAGTAGAGTGCATCATGGGTGAATAAGTATCGTGCTACTACCTGTAAATATAACTTGTTTCAAACAGTTTCTCTAATCAAATGTATCATCAGAGGAAATACTACTAATAACAATAATAATAATAATAATAATAATAATAATAATAATAATAATAATAATAATAAAAACAACAATAATAATTCTGATTATGTTTATCAACGTCTCTCTAGAAAGGAATGGGATTCATTTCCAGAGGATTTCCCTTAATCCCGGCTTCAAACCAGGAGCTTCAAATATCAAGGGTGTTCATAAGGTTGTTGGTGGTACCTATATAGATTTTTCAATTGCAATTGATACTTCTCCTAGTGTACAAACTACGACCGGGATTATTTGTGTTTTAGCCCCGTGTATACGCCTCATCTCCAAGGCCAATGGAGCATAATTGTTCCACTTCTAATTCTCCTTCTCTCTCACATTCCTGTCCCAAGGCAATGGAAAGTCTACAATCTGTCAGTTTATTTAGACCTTATCAATGACTACCAAATCCAGGCGATTATGTTCCAATTGCTTAGTCGTTATGATACTTTTGTCCCACCATACTTTTTCCTTGTCATCATCACTTTTTCTCACTTCATCAGGCACCTCCTCAAATAATTTTCCAACACACTTCATCCCTACCCTCTTACACACCTCCCCATATATCCGGAGTCCCATGCGATCATATCTATTGCGGTAACTTCTCTGGTCCAATCAACTCCACCCTGCTGCTAGGTGCGCAATTGAATCTGAGGTTTACCACAAATCCGGCATTCTGAAGAAACCTCCTCTCCTAGAACCACTTTTTTTTAGCAATCGTAAGTTTTAATAATAATAATAATAATAATAATAATAATAATAATAATAATAATAATAATAATAATAATAGAGAAGTATCGTGGGACAAAGTATCATAACGACCAAGCAATTGGAAGGTAATCGTCTGGATTTGGTTGTCATTGACAAGGTCTAAAGCCAAGTACGTCCAAGGATGGAATACGTTTGCCACATCTGGGCAGGAGCTGCTAAAAACAGCCTATCCTGCCTTGACAGAGTACAAAATAGACTTCGTGGCTTAGTGGGGGATGCCCTTTTCTCTACCCTGCAACCTCTCTCCCACAGAAGAGACGTTGCAAGCCTATCCTTGTTTTATCGTTATTTCCATGGCAGGTGCTTGTCTGAACTCCAATCTCTGGTCACCCCTCGCCAATCTTTCACGAAAAACACCCGTCTAGCTGAATCCACTGGGAAAAATTTCCCCACTCTATATCTGTGCCTAAATCAAAACGTGGAGTCAATGAACAAAGCTTCTTTCTTAGAACTGCACGCCTGTGGAACTCTGCTCCGTCTGCCTGCTTCCCTCCGGACTACAACTTGGATGTCTTCAAGTCCAATATTAACAAATTCCTTATTAACCGCCCCCTTAATTAAACACTTCATCAAATCTCCACACTAACGTAATGTACTTGCAATAACCCTTATCCCTGAGTGGATTCCGGGCCTTGATAAGTGGTGATCACTGTGTAAAAAAAAAATAATAATCCAAAGATTCTAAAGGAGATAAAATTAAGAAGAAAGAATTTATCCATTGCATAGATCGACTACAAAAAAACGCGTATGACAAGATCCCTAAAGCATGGATAATAGAATGCTTAACAATGTATTAAATACTAAGCAGGATCATCATCGTGACAGAAAATGCAATGAGGACATGGCGACTGGAAATGACAGCTGATGGACAACATATAAGAGAAAGTAACATACAAAAAGACATCTTCCAAGGAGATTCACTATCACCATTATTGTTCATCATAACCATGATGCCCCTGAACAATATACTAAGAAAATGCCAAGCCGGATATAAGTTCTCTAACATGGAGGAAAAAATAAACCACCTGATGTGCATGGACGATCTGAAACTTTTCGCAAAGATCAAAGATTTACTAGAAATATAAATAAACAACACACAATATCTTCAGTCAGGATATCCACATGGAATTTTGTATGGAAAATCGCGCTACTAATTATAATAAATGAAAAATTAGCAGAAGGCATGGAACTATACAACCAAACGGAGATAAGCGTACTAGGGGGAAAGATGCCTATAAATAACTAGGAGTACTAGAAACAGACACCATTAAAACAAAAGAAATGAAAGAGAGAATTGGAAAGGAATACATTAGGAGAACAGGAAAACTTCTGGAAACCAAATTATATAGCAAAAACCCTAATAAAAGACATAAATACATGGGCAGTATAACTTATACGAAACTCTCAACCGTCTATAGGGTGGACTAAAGGAGAACTGAGACAACTCGATCAGAAGACCAGGAAACTCACGACCATGCCAAAACACTACACCCATAGGACGACATTAATCGACTCTACGTAAAATGGAAAAACAGCGGGAGGGAACTGGTTTTTATAGAAGACTCTGTGAATCAAACCAAAAAAATAGTTATATAGTAATTATGCAAACAAATGCATCGGGAACACACATACAACTGGTACAAACATAAGCCGGCAACAGTACTTGAAAACGAAAATCACAAATTCTATAGGATACGGGCATCCAAACTGATGATCAATCCAAGCAAAACGACCTGATATCCTAATAATTAACAAAAAAGAGAATGCCTGTCAAACTTTAGACTTTGCTGTTCTAGCTGACCACATAGTGAATATCAAAGAAAAAGGGAAACTGAGCAAATACACAGAGCTAGACAGAGAGATGATAGGGGCATAGAAGATAAAGAAAATCAAAATAATACCTATAATAGTATGATCACTAGGAACGATTCCAACAAACTTTGATAGAAGAATTGGAGAAATTGGAATCAAAGAAATGACTCGAAAAATGCAACGAACTACAATAATGAAAGCAGCTGAAATATAAAGAAAAGTCATTGAATGTGGAAACTAACGCACAACAGCCAGAAGTGCGGGCCAGACAAACTTCTGCAAAGGCAAAACATGCAGGACTACATGCAACCAAGAAAACTGAAGCCGCATATCTATAAGTTCTTTAACCCCATTCCCATCCTCCCATAACTAAATCACAGTCCCCACCAAAAAAAGAGTGAGACCAGATCACCAAGTAGTCAAAGAGTAACAAATGACCGAGGAACTGACAAGACCTCGACCGGAGTAGAGCTAAGAGAACTCGGGGATTGGGGAGGCTTATTTCCAATCAAATTCCTGTGAATACCAATAACCGCTGCCAACGAGAAATCAATGACAAGCAGCTGTTGCGATAATGCACATTTATTTGCAAATGTTATCGAAAGAGGTGAAGACTACAGGAAATCTGGAGAGACTTGTGTGTGATCACCCAGCTTCCAGGGAACATCACAGGTTTTTTTTTCTAGGTGAGATCTTTGATGACCTGTGTAAAAACCCCTTGTTAGTTAATAATAATAATGACAAAGTGTACAAGAAAATAATAGTATCGCAAAACAATCATCAGTACTCGTACTTTATTGAATTTTTGTGTGCCATTTGTGTTGGTCCTGCAATAAGGTGTTATTCTTAATAGGAAAACGGTCTTTATTTTTATGTCAAATAATAATTAATTTTCTATTGTGTTTTTTTCCTCGCCTAAAGCGGTGTCTTGTCATGAAAATGAACTCAAACTAAAATAAATTTAAAAAAAAAACGAATGTTCATTTCAACAAGTGGGTTAGATTACGTAACTGCCAATTTAGAGCACCACTGTTGAGGAAATCTGCCCCTTCGGGGTATTTGTTCCTCGAGTTAATAAAAAAATGTATTTAAATAAAACTATTATTAGATCGCTATTCAATACCCGTGATGTAACACGTAGCTTTCTAAACTTTGATATCATAAAAAGGTAGCAGAAGTCATAACAAATCATACTCTTTTTATGTAGATGTAGATACGGCATTTTATTGCAAACATAATTGGCAGACGGCAATGAGAGAATGAAAACACACATCTGGATAAGAATATACTAAGAGGAAAACACGAAATCTGGCAAACCCTCTGGTTTGAATCAGCATAATTATACTTGTTAAGTCCTGAATATATGGAGGCAGATTATTAAGTAAAATCGATAAGACAGTCTGAATAATCTATTGACTCTAAACTCGGCCCGTTAGCAACAGAAAGAGCTTTTGTCTTCTGTGCATTTGATTTGGAGTGAAATCGCTTATGAAATGTCTACTATGAACAGGTATATCATACGTTTTACTGCATTGAGCTGCATAAATATAACTAGAGGTAAAACAGTGTCTATGCAGATAAAAATATATTGTTTTTTTTATTATTAATTATCAAGGATCTCATAAATAAGTTATTCTGTACTCGAACCTTCAATAAATTGGGCAAACATAATGATACTATTTATTTTACATAAATTCACAGATTACATTCGATTATATTCTTTATTCCAACTTTTATAAAAGCGCATTCTGATTTTGTATTACGATTTCCGAATTCAACAAATGATATCATAAAAATATGAAGGTATTACTGTTTGAAATCTGATCTAGCATATACTAAATAATATGTTCCTCTGAGTTATTGATAAAAACCCTATTATCGCTTTATTGTAGGTCAATATTTTTGTTAATTTTTGAATTTCTATGGAAGGCAGAGAAGTAAAATGTGGTACATTGAAATACCATAAAAATGTTCCTTATTACGATGATTATTGTGGAATGTAAACAAATATTTTGAAAATTATTCTACTTTTTCAATTTTCTGGTAATTTAAAGTGTATATCACTTCATTGCAGCCCTCCCAAAATGCCAGAAAATTGCTAGTCAGAAAAAGTGTTGCTGCAGGCTTCATAAATATTTTATCTCTCGTAGATCTATCCAAGGAGCTTAGATGAAATCGACAATCATTTTCCTCATTCGGTGAAAATCCAAAAATTAAACCAGAGAATGACAAAAATACAAGAAAGTAAGTTTCTGTTCATGATGCTAGAAAAATTTGCGTCAACTTATCTAGCAGTCAGGCAGCAACAATGTTGCTATATTTGACAAGGGTGGAATACCTTCCTTGTCCAGAAAGACACGCTACAATGTCTTAAACGAAATTGCAAGAAGCATTAGGTTCAAAGAAAGCCCCGTTTTATACCAGATTTATGAGGAGGAATGTTTGGCCTTGACTCAGAAATAAATAAAAAACCAGCATTCAAATTGATTTTTAAACAGATAAGGCCACATCAACACTTGATGAACCAGATGCGTGAGCCAAAGATGAGTTATTGGACCATTTTAAGTGCTAGATATTGTCAAACTGACAGCTAGTGTTATATATTTTATTTAAATGAGCATTTGTCACCATGCTTTATGACCTTTCATTTCCGCATTACGGCGAATTGATTTATATGCCCAATAATGCGACATCAATCTCCCCCAAGGCTATAACCTCCTACATTAAGCATTAGAGAAATTTCCATGACATGGCAATAATGTTCTCCAGACATAAACCCAATTGAGCAACTCTAGTCAGTAATTAAGATGAAAGTTGATTAAAAAGGTGTTCAATTTTCGTCGAAGGATGAACTTTGAAGAAAGATTTGGAAGTTTCCTTTGGCTTCATATCAGCTCAAATCCGGCGATTGACATCATAAGTTGACAGGAATCTATTCAAAGTGATTTTGAAGCATGGGTGTTATGTTGATAAATAACTAAATGGTGTGAAATTCGTCCTTGGTTTGGTTAATATTGTTTCTAGATATGTGGTTTATTTGATAAACCTAGAAATATTAAGTTAGAATATTGTTTTATTATTGAAAAGAGACATTTTTAGACACTTGCAATAAAGTGATACACACTTCCAATTTTTATAAAAAAAGAATTAGTAGAAATAGTGTTAATATATTTGTTCTAAATCAACTTAACTCAGAGAAATAAGGCATATAGTCATGCTCTTTCAGTATACAAAGTTTCACTTCTCTGTGTTTAATAGCAATTTCAAATTTGAAAATATATTGGCCTACTGTAAAATGATTCACGGGGTTTATATCACATTCTTATTCCCTCTATCTCTCTTTTTCCATCCACTTCTCTCTCTTTCTTTCTTTCTTCATATGTGTGTGACTGTGTGTTCATATATATTATTTTTTTATTTTGACGTTATTCTTAATAAAAAAACATAACACATTCACCTATTGAAAGGTAAAAAACATTTAACTTATCCTAGGCGTGAACAATTTCCTAAACACAATTGTGATGTCCGATGAACAGAGCGAATAGCTTCTGGAATTTTGATCGTGAGAATTCATAATTCCAAATTCTTTAGTTGTTTGTACTTCTGTTTCTGTTCCTTGCTTGAAATTACTTTCTATTTGACCTCTGACCTTCTTCGGATGCATCAGTTCGATGGTGGGAACCTTCTTGTATTTTACTTCCTATGAGAACATTTTTAAAAATATTCTATTGAGCTCTTATTATATATTGAGCATTGTTGATACAAATATAAAACATCGATTCATAAAACATTTTTCTTATATTATTTTATGTGCCGGCACAAAATATGAAAAGAAAATTATATATATACATATATATATATATATATATATATATATATATATATATATATATATATATATAGAGAGAGAGAGAGAGAGAGAGAGAGAGAGAGAGATTTTTATAATTTTGTTGAGGCTGGTAGTGAGGCATTTTATCGAATACCAAACATTCATCTGTTACCATATCCATTCTTAGCGGGGGATCTCTGTCGGATTTTGCCTTCCCTTTTGATGCAAATGTTTCAGCTCGATTCAGCTAGTATATCTATCAGGTAATTTTGGAATATTTTTACCATACGTGCGATTATGCTTACAATTTTTGCAATGAGGGTGGGGGGTCTTCTAAATATTCAAGTTTGTTTCCCTGTCGTTCCGAAATCAATGGTATCAAGAGAAAGAGGAAAACTGAAGTTGCAAATAAATTTCGCAACAGCAGATAACATTAATTATTTTTTCAGTAGACCTACTAATATATTAACATGTATCCATGTATCATTGTATATAAAACTTAGATTGTACACATTATTGATGTAAGTGAATTGCGAGGAAAAAGTAATTTAATATTACTAGAGAAACAAATCGTATATAACAGGTGTCATCAAAATAATTTGAAAGGCTTTAAACATTGTTATTGTAACTTTGCAAATGGAACCATTGAATTAGGTGTAGTCGAGTTAGCTACATATATCTTTTCTTGAAATATAATCACTTTTCTTATGAGACCTAGGCTCGAAGACTTGTACCTCTTTTAAATATTGTTTTTGTTTCACGTTAATTTTTTTTAAAAGTACCAGGTATTAATATATATTTCTAGAATCATGAAAGTCAAATCTATATTACACTTAATACAAATTGAGAATGATATAAATGTAGTGATGGCTGACTGTATGAAAACGAACGATTATAGTGAAAATTAAACAACAACAGTTCGACTTTCCCTATATGTTCCCGACGTCGACAAAATATTTAAGTACGATTGGAATATTCTATATGAGACATTTGAAGAATAGCGTTGAGTACATCTTCTAAAATCGTTAATATACAACAATCAGCATAAGTAAAATGGTATTAGAAATGCCCATTATTTTCTTATCATTATCTCTGAATTATCGACACGGGTGAATCGATTTTACTACTTGGTAAATTCTGCTGTTTTTTTTTCTAAGAAATAACACACAGAAACGTTTCTGATAAACATATTGAGGGAAATGTTTCGATAATTGTACGAATATTTTCCTAACAATCAACATGTACGGTACGAGAAGTGTTTAAACAATGAGAACACATTAAAAGATTCCATCAAAAAACTAGATTATTTATTTTCAAAACAGACAGTCATATATCATATTTGCTCGCTGATACAGTAAACCGCCATTATATTATCAAATCTGTGATAATTCAATAACACTAACACGCAATCTAATAATGTATTTTTAATGAAAAAAAACGCGATAAGTACAAAAATGCCATTTCAGCACGGAATATATCTGCTTACCAATTGACTCTTTTGTTTGTGATTATATTGAATCACGCAATGACTTCGTCTCGGAATTGCTTCCACAAATCGTCAGATATCCGAAAATGATGAGGCAATTTAAAATGATAGCTAGTCTCTGGTCACCAAAAGTCTGAAATGAGACAACATTTTTTAAAACAAGACATCGTGATAACCATACTGTAATAAGGTACCAATGTACACACACAAAGATAGACAGAATTTTATGGCAAACATTATTCAACGAATGAGAATATATAAGTAAAAGATTTACTGATAAAATCATTTAAAAGATAAACGCCTTTGATCGAATAACCTATTTATTTCATCGACAATTGTCTATAAGGCATTCCCTAAAGAATGTGATTTTTATGGACGACGTTTACCAACACTAAAATCATCAGCTTTGCACCAGAATTTGCCTACCTGCTCTCGAATAATTGCATTTCAAGCGACCATAAAAAATGGTAACTTAGACATTAATATTATTCTATTGAAGATCTGATGTATTATCTGTATAGATCTACAAAAAATTGTGATTCTGAGAATAACATTGCATAAGACCTCTCATAATTGTTGTATGTTATAAACGATTGCCGTTTTTAAATAATACATACGCACACACACACACACACACACACACACACACACACACACACATATATATATATATATATATATATATATATATATATATATATATATATATATATATATATACATTCTTTAATTACACATTTTTTCACTTATGGATATTTTAAATATATGCATTTATGACATATAGCATCAATACTGTTGAGAAAATTTGGGAGAGTGGAGAATAGCTATCCTTCATTTCTACTCTAAAATTCAACTTCAGATTAATGAGAAATTATATCACATATAAAACCGCATAAAAATGGTAATTTCATATCGTTTCCTAATGTAATACACCATACGACTCGCATATGACATACCCAGTAAAATAAAGAGATAGACACTTCCAATTTCCATAAAAAAGAATTAGTAGAAAAAGTGTTAAGCGTTTTCGTAGATGTGTAGATTTTATTTGCTAAAAATTGTTTTTATTTAGAAATATTCCAAAATAGAGATCTCAAAATTCAATTCTCAAATTTTCCTACACATTTTATAAATATCATTAAATGGTCTCATATCGTTATATCATTTACTTGAATTAAGCAATTTAAAGAATTAATTTAGGTGAGTTGAGTTCAAATCTTACATTAAATAAACACAATGTGAATCGTAATTAATTTGAACGTAATGTTTATTTCGGTATTTATGTAGTTAATATAAATTAGCTCCGGGAAATCCTTATGGATATTACGCAGTAAATCAATGTAAAAAAAATCTAAATCATTTTATTTATTGCAATAAGTTTCTATTAAAAATTAATTATTTAGATATTGTGATATATATGATTATGAAGTTGTATATTAAAGAAGATGAAAAGAAAAGATAAATATTTAAAACAAGGTGTGTTATGCAAGTCTCAATACTAAGCGATGTAGAAGCAGATTTATGCTATAATTCTCAAACTACATGACATTACATGCCATCTCAATACCATTATCTCTCGCTATGTCTCGTCCGTTATCACTCTTTATATATATAAAGTAGATGCTTTATATGGCTCTGTCCACAACTCTCTTACAGCCTACATAACTGGATCGATCATGACCAAACTTGGCATGATGAAGGTCCGAATCTAGGGTTATCGAAAACCACTTTTTAGGGTTAAGATCAAAGATCAAGATCATAAACTATGTATATACACTCTCTGGCAGCCCACACGACTGAACTGATCATGGATATACCTGGCATGATGAGGGTCTCTGACGCATTGATGGGACACACTAGTTTCAAAGGTCAAGGGCAAATGTTAAAGTAAGAATTGCTAGTATCTTGGTAATTACAAATACGATATATGCATAATACTATGCATCTGCTGGGTGTGCAAAAATATGAATACTAGTGTACAGGATTTGCCAATATGTCCTTGAGACATTAAGTGCTTGATTTTTTACACATTATTTTTTGCTGAATAGCTGCCAAGCAAGCATACTTATAATAACAATCATTATACACTTAAAATGACAGTGTAATAGAGCGCGTGTAACCTCGTGAAAAATAGCAGGACCTTTAGGATAGATATCTATTAGCGACAGTTGCCGAAAAAACACATATACCATTAAACATAATTAAAATTACAGATCATTATATACTTAAATATAACACATTAGCCGATAAAATTACACGCGAGTTTTGGAATAAATCAGTACTTTTGGAAATAAAGAAGTGTTTATTTCTAGTAAATCCGTGTACAATAAAAATAGTTATAGCTGTAGTTTTGCGATATGGCATTGCCCACAATTTAATTGTGTTACTTGCTGTTATATTTGCACAGTATAAAAATTAGCAATACATATATATATATATATATATATATATATATATATATATATGATTACATGCATATATTATTACACACATATTATTATGTGCATGCATATGCATACACGTTTATATACACGTGTACATATATACATACCAGGCTAACACATCCTTACAGTGTATCACAAAAGTGAGTACAAACCTCATACATCTGCAGACATTTAAGTATATATGTTCATGAGACATCACTTACTAAATGAGACTTTAACACAACTAAAACACTCTGCATTGTGCTTACATATATATAAATATAAGTATATGTGTGTCTTGCTCTTTTATATTTATGTGTGCATATCTCTATGTATAAATTCAGCTTATATATATATATATATATATGTGTGTGTGTGTGTGTGTGTGTAAATGTGTCAATGTTAACATACATTATAATAACTGTCAGTATTTTTATGGCAAATATAATTATCCAGTACTGCTTAAACTCGGATGAACATGTAATTTGCGAGAGCTTCACAGGAATCTACTGGAATGTCCTTTCACTTCCCCATGATGACGTCTCAGGGCTCGAGGATATTTGCGATTTACATTTTACTTCAGCTTCAGGCTATTACATTTGACTATGATACTTGAAATAAAATCACACACTTATCTTTGTATTCCTCGCCAACTTTACATGCTTGAAGTCTCCCCCTCCCCCATTATAATTTCACCAGACATCGGACATAGTTCCAGTAATACATGTGTTTGTTGAAACATTTTTAACAAACTCATCGCGGGCCTTCTTGGGTATTGTCTGAAGAAGGGCTTCCTACTCGAGTTACAAGCATGCCAGCCAATTTTATGTAGAATGCGCCGTATGTTCTAATTACTTCCAGGCTGACGCCCCGTCTTCAATTTTTGTAGCAATGATACTTAATCCAATTCTGATTTTTCTAAGAAAACAATAAGCTGTGACGCCTAATACATTGACTTAGGTTTATGAGTTGACCTCCTTTAGTGGACCCTTCAGTTTTTAAATGAGGGATTATTCTAACCAGTATGCTATAGCACAGTTTCAGGGTGTAAGCAATCATTTTATTGGCTTGGCTAAGTTTGTGTTGCGAAAAAATACATATCTAAAGATCACAGATAAGTTATTTGCCATGTTGCCTGATGCAGAACGTTTCAATGACCAGTATGAGAGTGTAAAATATGCACTAAAAATTTGAACACACATACTTCCTATGCAAATATGGGGTTCAGAACACCAATGACAAACAAGAAATTTGGGAAGGATGCGAGAAACAGTACTTAATTTAAACATTTAATCGTGTATTTTTATATGGGTTTACTCACGTATGTTGGAAATGTTTAGGGTTCAGCGTTCATATTTATAGATATTCGGAGAAGAAAATAAATTACTATTTTATAAGATATACGCCTATTAATTTTTGTTGTGCCAAAGCGTCATTATGTCAGTTCTGTCTCATGCAGTTATGCATAAATATATGCAGAATGGGTGGGGATACTCAACTTATACTTAATATACATGCCATGTAATATATATACATATATATATACATACATATATATATATATATATATAGCATAATCGCATTGAAAAACATATTATCGTCAAATAACGGAAGTTAAGCACAGTTGAGCTAATATTGTAGCTTGGACCACGCATGCCATTACCTCCCTGATTTTTCTCTGCGGATAGAAACCATGCTAGATGGTCTGAGGATATCACCTTCCCAAGTACATGGCATTATAAAACAACCTAGAGACCTCAAAAGCATGTGGAGCTGACCTTATCTACGCTGTGCTATTAAAAAAAAAACAGCTCCGCTAAGGTTACCCCTGCTCTCTATAAACTCTTTAACAAATGCCTTAACGAATCTTGCTTTCCTGGCTGCTGGAAAACTGCTTCTGTGGTAACAATTTACAAAAACTCTAGCGGAAGAACTGACCCATTAGCCTCCTCCCTCTTCTCTCCAAAATATCTGAGTCCTGAATTAATCAAGTTCTAGTCCACCACCTTACAGCTGCTAAACTTTTGTCTGACCACCAATATTGATTTAAGCAAGCCCGTTCAACTGCACATGTTCTACCTATATTCTCTGAACATGTATACCAAGCACCGAATAAGGCAATGCAAGAGAGGGAGGGCACTAGGCCGAGCTATAGCTAATGCTGTAAAGGGTATGATACGATAGTCTTCTAATAAAAATAAAATTCCATGGGCGAATGCTTTGCATAATTATATCCTTTTTATATAAGAGAAGCATGCAGGTTGTCCTTGATGGGCGTATGTAAAAAAAATTGATATAAATTAATCTCCAATCCAAATTATTTGCGATTAAATTACTATTACTCTTAACTCAAAACCTATTTACTATTATTTCACTATTAATCTCAAACACAAAATTATTTGCTACTTATTTACCATTATTCGCAATTACAACACGTATTTACTATTAATTCTAAATTAATCTCAAATCCAAAATTATTTCTACGTATTTACGATTGTTATTAACTCGAAGCTTATTTACCTTTAATTCAGTATTAATATCAAACCCAAAATTAGTTGTTATTAATTTACTATTACTTTCAACAGCACGTTTATTTATTACTTGCATTTCTGCCTTTCTTTGCTCTGGCCATATGTACTCGTCCTCGTAAGATTTCAAATGTTTAGACCAAAATTTATCTGGAGCATTTCATAGAGACGGCAGGAGTATGTTTTTTTAATTTAACCCATATATGGTCTCCTAACATTTATTATTATGGTGTCAAATCAAAATACACACTTTTACCTATATCCACGTTACCTACATTTTAAATTTCAAATCTTTAGACAAAAATTGGTGGAGACATTTGGTAGAGATCGGCAAAGGTCAACTCTATCAACTTTGACCTGATTTCAGCTAAATTTTCGGCCCGAAATTGATTAAAATGCTTGCCAAATATCTGAATAATTGATATGTATAAATTTCAAATGTTTAGACACAAAATTGGCTGAGTAGTTTGCTAGATATCGCAAAGGTAAAATCTTTTGAACTGGGACCCCTTGGTCGCTCAAATTTTCCACTCGAACCGATTAAAAAGCTTGCCATATCCTTTAATTACCATTATATAAAATTTCAAATGTTTAGACCAGAAATTGGATTAGTCATTTCGTAGAGATCGCAGATATCATCTTTTTAATTCATCGAATCTCTAGACTCAAAATTGACGGTGTTATTTGGTTGGGAAATGTACAGAGACACGCACACACACAGAGACATTTCACTATTAATCTCAAGCCCAAAATTATTTCCTAATAATTTTTTATTACACTCAATACCAAGCTGATTTACTACTTGCATTTCTGTCGGACTTTGCTCGAGCCCTTTGTACTGTTCATAGCTTGCCTTATGTGTGATTATACTATTATGTAAAATCTCAAATGTTAGACCAACAATTGTCTGTGTAATTTCGTTGAGAGAGCAGAGGTAATTTTTTTTAAATTTTACCCCAATTTTGACCCCTTAACATTTATTGTTTTCGTTTCAAATCAAAATAAAATGTTTGGCCCATGTCCAAGATACCTGCATTTAAAATTTCAAGCAATTAGAGGAAAATTGGAAGAGGAGTTTGGTAGAATTTGCAAAAGCCAACTCTTTAAACTTTGCCCTTTTGGCAGCCAAATCCTTGCCCCCCCCAAAAAAAATATTCAAGTGTTGGCGCATGTGAATATCCGTTAATTCAAATGTTTAGACCCACAATTTTCGGAGTAGTTTGCTGAACACCGCAAAGGTCAAATCTTTGGAAACTTGACCCATTGGTATCTCAAATGTTCGCCTCAAACCGATTAAAAATCTTTTCCTATATCTGAATACACTTTATGCAAAAATTTAACATTTTTAGACGAGTAATTTGGTAGACATCGCAAAAGTCAAATTTATTTTAACTTTTACATCAATTTTGAACACTTTACATTACATTTTGAGACTCAAATCAAATTATAAAGTTAGATCCATGTCCAAGTAACCTACATTTTAAATTTCAAGTGTTTAGATCCAAATTTTGCGGAGTAGTTTGGTAGAGTGTTCAAAGGTCAAATACTCGAACTTTGAGCCTTGGCAGCCAAATTTCTGTCCGAAAAAGGATTAAAACGATTTTCCCAAAATTCAATACGCCTTACGTCATATATTTTGTCTGTAGACCGCAATTTGATAGAGTCATTTGGTAAAGAAATGTACACAGACAGGCAGACACTCATACATACATACATTTTCACTTTTATAAATTAACAAACATTTAAGCCCAGCGTTGCCCGCGTGTTTAGAAGTGGAAATAGGAAGGCAGGTTCGAACCCGTTCCGCAGTAGAGGAAAAGAACGGGGAAAAAACTGACATCTTTAATGTTACGACCACCGTCAAACCAGAACTGGCGTAGATTTTAATTAAGGCTAGACAATCGAAATGAGACGATGACTTTCGAAAATATCCGCGAAAAAAGAGATCCCCCTTTAGATAAGTGCCCAGTTGAAGGTGAGCATACATATAATCTTCTCTATATACATAAAATGAACTCATTTTTCCCCGATTGATTTTGATATTAATAGGATTAAAAATCAAGATATTTCATGCAAATATAATATGCACAAACGGCAGAACAATATCTGAGGTGTGTTATAGGCTTATTATTTCTCAAATTCCTCGATAATCTTAGATTTCTATACTTTTTCTGCTGAGAAGTCACGGCCAAAATCGGTTAAGATCAATGGAATGGTAAAATATTTTCTCTCTAATAAATTCCTCCTCCCCCTGCCACCACTTAACACCGTTTGGGGATCGTTCACAAGGAACAGTTAAGAAGAGAACACCAGTTTGGCTTCGTAGTTCTTTCATGTGAAGTTATTTAAAATCACTAAACTAAGCTGCAGTGCTCTGTGGCGTAGTGGTTAGCGTGCTGGAAAATTCAAGTTATATTTGCACGTTCGCGCCGACCTACCGTAGTCGTTTTTTTTTTCCTAAAAACTGGAATGGACTTTTCTTGGTGGCCGAACTGTTAACGTTGCAGATGTTTTTTTTGTTTTTTTTCACACTTTATTTTCCTACTTTTACTCATGATTCCGGGTTTGATCCTTCCTACTTACCTGCCATAACATTTTTAACCCCCCCCCGTC
Source organism: Euprymna scolopes (assembly GCF_053919585.1). Lineage (NCBI taxonomy): Eukaryota > Metazoa > Mollusca > Cephalopoda > Sepiida > Sepiolidae > Euprymna > Euprymna scolopes. The sequence goes on along the minus strand of NC_136486.1, from coordinate 121,107,095 downwards.
CCGGAAACAAACACTCGGGCAACGCCGGGTACCCCCGCTAGTTAAGGAATAAAAATGTATTTTCCGTACCAAGCGCGTCAGCAAATTTGAAGCGCGTAAATGCACTTTTATATCCATGTCAAACAAATAAAAAGCAATATAGGAAATATAGCTCCCCATCGAAATATGTACATAATTTTTACCTATTTTATTTTTGGCCAAGTTACTCAATAAACATTTAAATTACCTTAATTTGCGATGTGTTAAAAACTGCGTCCTTCTCATCAGAAAAGGAGATATATAAGCAAATGTATGTTCTAGTGAAGCTGTAAATTTGCTGGTACTGGCATGAATTGAGATTGCATCATATGAAAATTAGTCATATAGGAAAAATTTAAAGCAAATGTTTTGTGAAAAATACAAAAATAAAATAAATTGAAGAAATTATTAATGAAAAAAAAAACAGTTTTTCGTAAGAAGTATTCGGGTTTTAGATATGTGTTATCTAGGTGTTTGAAGCAATCGAGAAATGATCATTATGTTGTATCTTCAGAGTAATTTCAAATAAGGGATACTGAGCTGGCCTGACACTTTTTCCTGACCTCATATAAGGTTTAGCAATGACAAAACGCTTATTTTGAAAAAAAAATAAAATAAATAAAATACAATGAAAACGTACGCTTAAACAGCTGTGGCCTCGTGACATAGACGGATTAGCCTTGAAGTAATTTGCAAATTTGAATTGAGACGTAGGCGTCCTGCCATATGCAGGCTTGAGAAAAATTGTAATAATTTATGTATTAATACTAACAATAATAACTATATTATTAATATTAATATCAGTGGTAATGAACACTTAATGATAATCGCTGTAAAACAACATTTTTAACACAGATAGAAAAATGATGTATAATATAAACCTCACTTTTCTGTTTAAATGTATGTATGTACGTTTGTATATCTGCCCAAAACTTTCGTCAGAGCCTTAAATTGGTACTTTTGTACAAAGGAGGCACTTTATTCGCCGATATATTCGAAAGTCATCCCCTCTGTTCTTTGAAACTCTTCGTTACAGTAACGTTTAAAATTCATTTTTCGAGTAAACTGTCGAAAAATAAATTCAGGTAAAATATAATTCTATGTTATAAACGATGTTCTTATATATATATATATATATATATATATATATATATATATATATATATATATATATATATATATGGTTGGGTTGCGTATGTCTGTGTATAGGTATGTGAGTATATATATATATATATATATATATATATATATACACATACATATTTGTAACTGGTTTGTGGATACACGAAATAATAACAGAACACTTTTATGCCTAAGATCATTTTTTGTTTTATCTACTATTATATAGAGACAAAAATAAGAAAAAAGAACACAGTTTAATTCAACGCTGTCATAAAAATAACAGATATGGTTTGTATATGGTTGTGTATCTCATCTTAAATCTAATAAACGCACGGATTAAGTTTTATATTTCAGGCGTAATTTTCGTGTTTAATATTTTGATGTTTATCAAAGACGAACGCTCTGAATTATTATATATTTTTAATGGTATAGTGTAATTTAAAGTAAGGCAAATACTTTAACGCCGGATTATTATAATGACTAGCAAACCCCGTGGAAATTATACTGCAGTGGAACACATCATCACATAACCACACAATAGAATGCCCTTCAATAAACTAATCAGTGTAATATTAGTCCTGATCAGACCGTGAACAAAAAAGTAATTATTTATCAAAAATATAGATAACTGCTTGAAATATATTAATATGATAAAAAGAACTAAGATACTGGGTTGTGCTGAATAGCAAAATCATTTTGATCTGAACCGACAAGACACTGGCTGGCGATGACTAACATAATAGTATTTTGAATTGCACCTAGCAGAAACCAGTTGGGGTAAACTAAATTATTATTATTATTATTATTATTATTATTATTATTATTATTATTATTATTATTAATATTATTATTATCATCATCATTATTATTATTATTGTTGTGGTTGTTGTTGTTGTTGTTGTGGTTGTTGTTGTTGTTGTTGTTGTTGTTGTTGTTGTAATCTGGACCCACCATTCACTGGCTGGCGATATATAACTTATTAATATTGCACCTACCAGACGCTAGATGGCGATAACCAAAGTAATAATATTGTGATCTAAACACACCATCAACTGGCTGGCGATAAATAGCCTATTAGTATTATGAGATGGCTGGCGATAACTATTGTGACCTGGCTGGCATACATAATTTATTAGTATTGTCATTTCTGACCACTACACAATTGCTGGCGATAAAAAACTTATTAGCATTATGGCCTGAGCCACCAGACACTAGAGGGCGATAAATGACTTATTAGTATTCTAAGCAGCACCCAGCCGACGCAGGCCGGCGATAAATAACTGTTCAGTTTTGTGACCGGCACCTAATATACACTGACTGGCCATAGGTAACTTATTAGTATTGTGATCTTACAGCCACTATACATTGGCTGTCAATAACTATTATTAGTACTGTGATCTGTACCAACCAGACAGTGGATGGCTTAATTATCGTATTAATAGGTGTGCTGTGCAGCCACCAGATACTTGCTGGCAATACCTATTAAGATTGTTACCTGCAATAACCATACACTGTCTGGTTATAATTACTTATCAGTATTGTAATCTGCACCCACTATTGATTGGCTGGGTATTACTTACTTATCAGTATTGAAATTAGAATTACAGTGCATTGGCTGGCGATAACTTATCCAATTGAGACAATTGTTTCTTGGCCATTTTAGAATACTGAATTTTCATACTAAGGGTTAATTGGTTGGTTGTTTTTGTTTTACGGCATATCAACACTTTTCGGGTTATTTAATGCCGAATCCAAAGATTTTGAAGAATTTTTTTTAATAGAATATATTTGTTGGCTTCTATTTAACCCATAATTGGAACCCTAACTGGTACTACCACTCCGGGTCACAGTGGACTTGGGAGCAATGGTAATTAAAGCGTGGCTCCACATCCCCAAAGCTGGGGCCCCATCACTGGATATAGTTAAAGGTCATATCCAGGACCCCCATTGAGGGACTATTACCCTCTGCAGGGGGACAGTCGGGATATTCTAATGTCCCACCGACAGGACCCATACTAAGGGAACTCTATATAAGCATAGTTAATGCGATTTAGGGTTCCCTATTTTTATTTTAATGGTTTGTTAGGATGGTAACGGTCGAAGTGATTTAGCGTATAAATATAGAGATTAGTGTATACTTTCTTATGTGATAAGTGAATATATATATATGTATATATATATATATATATATATATAGAGAGAGAGAGAGAGAGTGAGAGAGAGAGAAATGTTTAAGGTGTATATATATATGCATATAAAGAGTGAGAATGAGAGAGAGAGAACCACAACGAGTCGGAGAAAGAGAACGAAATAAAGCTTATATGCAAAGCAATAATATCGGCGTTTGCTGGGGAAGTTTTGGATGATGCTATAATATGTAATTAGTTAAATCGTATTTGTTTAATCGAAAGTTCCTAATACTGTAGTAATGCACATGTGCATAATAATACAGATATGAAATTTGTGAAGTCTATACGGCTCAAACAAATAATAAATTACGTACAGAGACTTGGCTTTTTGTAATAGCCAGTTGTATATTTTAAATAACCAAGGCAAATGCCCGATTAGATGATGCAAATTCTGTACATGATACATAATTATGTACGGTAGATTGCCTATACCAAATCAGAAAGTTCACACTCTTATAGATAATGATTCTCTTCATAATAATACAGCATTATATTTGCTAATTATATATGATACATTGCCAGAATCCCAATAGGCTTCATATATATATATATATATATATATATATATATATATATATATATATATATATATATATATATATATATATATATATATATACACTTGTGCCCGATATTATTCATACCCCTCGGATCTTTGAGATTTCTATAAGAATATTGCTCAAACCAGAAGGTAGACAATATTAAAGGGATTTCAAACAATAACTCAAGCATAAGTATTTAATTTAAACTCAACAAATAAATAAGTTATGCAAGTTTGAAACATTATACAAAGAAAAACAATAATGGCACTAGTTCAAAATTATTCATACCTCTCTTACTAATAGTCAATAGCATGCCCTTTATTCTTAATAACTGCCTGTAACCGTTTTGGATATTTATCAACAAAGTTTTTACAAGCATCAACACTGATTTTTGACCATTCTTCAATGCAGTAGTTCTCCAAATCCCTCAAATTTCTAGGTTTCCGCTTTTTAACCTCAGTTTTCAATATGTGCCAGAGGTTTTCGATAGGGTTCAGGTCGGGACTCTGGCTAGGCCATTCCAAAACATTAATTTGATTATCCTCAAACCATTTCTTGACTATTTTGGCAGTATGTTTTGGATCATTATCCTGTTGAAGGACCCAGTTTGGTCCTAAATGGAGCTTCTCCGCATCCTGTCTAATGTTTTTTCTGGTGTATCTCAAAATATTGCTGCTTCTTCATGGTTCCATCTATCTTGACCAAACTACCTGGACCACTAGCCCCAAAACATTAGGCTACCACCACCATGTTTCACCGTGGGTATGGTGTTCTTTGGGTTGTAAGCTTCTCCTTTCTTCCTCCAAACGTAAGAAGCATCCATATGGCCAAACAATTTAATTTTTGTTTCGTCAGTCCACAAAATACTTGAGAAAACGGACTCTGGAGAATTCACATGGGTCCTAGCAAACTTTAGACGTGCAGCAAGGTGTTTTCCGGTGTGCAATGGAGTCCTTCTTGGTCTCCTTCCTTTCAGACCATTTTCATGCAATGTTTGCCTTGATATTTTTATGCCAGAAGACTCCAGATTTTCTAAAATATCCTTAGTAGTGGTGGTTGGATTTGCATTAACACTTCTTACAATATTCCTGGTGGCTCTAGCAGACAGTTTCCTTTTCCTTCCTCTACCTATCAAGTTGTTTGTTGTGTGGTGGCTCTGGAATTTTTTGATGATGCTCTGTACTGTTGCTGTAGGGACCTCAAATTTCTTGGAAATTGACTTGTAAACTAAACCATCCTTATGTGAATTCACAATTTTACTCCTAAGATCATTACTAAGCTCTTTTTTCTTCCCCATTCTAATAATTTTTATTCTTTTATTGGTTTTCAGTTGATATCATTTTAATTTCTGAAAAATGCAAAAAACGAAATGAAATTAATCAAAGGTTGTATAAAAGCATTCAAATAAGAATCAAACAGGAAACAAGCAGTCAGAAACTCGATTAATACTGAAAAAATAAGGGGGTATGATTATTTTTGAACATTGCAGATTTTATAAATAGCTGTATATTTCTTTTATTACAAGTATCCCGAGATTTTAAAATGGCGAAAATGATCAGAAGAGGTTTATAAAGAATATGTATCAATATGGACGTAAACAATAAATTCTTACAAAGTTACACCTAATAAACTCAATTTTCAAGGGGGGGTGTATGAATAATATCGGGCACAAGTGTACATATATATATATATATATATATATATATATATATATATATATATATATATATACCATTGTTACAATTCTCTTTGTAGAATATGATGAAATACTAATTATGAATGTAGAAGAACAGCCAGTATGTAAAATGATGCTTACTATATAGATATTTTTTTAATATTCTAAATTGAGAAAATGTAATAAAATCGTAATAAAGTTTTAAGGGGAAAATGGATGCAGTATTTCTCGAAGGTTCATTAAATTAGAGTTCTATTTATTATAGCATAAACAGAGCGGATGGAAGATAAGTTACTCGGTATTTTCCAGGAAAACAGTAATATATATATATTTAACAAGAGTGTTGAGAGTGTGTGTGATAGACCAAAAACTCAGTTTCCTCCAGAATGAACTAAATATATATATATATATATATATATATATATATATATATATATATATATATATATATATATATATATATATATTTGTTATTACATTTTTTACCTCAAAGAAAGGGGTGTGCCGTTCTTGTGTATCGGAGCTACTATTATGGAAAGTTTAAGGGATACTATACAGGAAGTTGAAAAGAGAGTTGTTTGTTCACATTATATTTGAATTTATGCGTGTAAGTACAGCTGGGAAATCAGGATCCCGAAGGGAATTCGAGAGTATAGCGATTCTTAAGACGAAACACTTAAAGTAGAAGCAGTTCTTACATCACGTGATATCTACTGTAGAGGGTGAGATTATACTGCTTGTAATATATGTATGTATGTATGTATGTATGTTTCATGATAGTTTTGAAGGTCGAAGGCAAAGAAAAGGCAATCTTCGTTTCCTTTGATTACATTAAAACAAATCTGTGTTTAATTATAGTGTGAGAGGTGTGGAAAGCAAATTCAAGATTGACCAGTAATTTATTAAAGGAAATATGTTTCATTAAATATTGCGTTGGGGATGGGGAAAAAACGCAGCTGCGTTTGTGTAGATATTAAATCAAGAATTTGCTTGAATATAACAATGTACTTTAATCGATATAGTAAAAAAATAAATGTGTAAATCAACTGACTATCGTATATTTTTTAACATAAAACAAAGAATGAAATACACTGGAATAGAAAGAGAAACAGGGTAAGCCAACAAAACGATAGAGAAATGTTGAGAAAAACTTTATAGAAGGGGACATGTAGATCGAGTAATGGAAATTGATAAGAAGGTCATTGTAAAAAGTAAGATAAAAACTAATACTATTAAACATAATTTCAAATGTATAGAGTCTATGTTTAATATCATTCATATACACGTACACACACAAGCAGGGTAATTGGACATTGCATTGATTAGTAATGGATAAATGCGGCGTCGGATCAGCCGGGTTTTTATTTCATGAAGCTATTTTGTTTAATTAGATATCTACCATGTAAATATTAATGTCTTTTTTTCACAAAGCGATAACATCTTTTATCATGTCTTAGATAAGGAACGATCTGTAATTGTCTACGTGCGTTTGGAATGAAATTGAAAATCAATATTATTATAAAGACATGTACGTTTCGTTCACTAGTGCTATTAGAAAGCATTGCTGAACGCTTCAAAGAACTGTTTACAATGGGTATTATATGACGCAATGTTATATATAATGGTAAGTATGCATGCACAATTACAGTTTCAAGGCTCCGATATTTAGAAAAACATTAAAAATTATCTGATACAAAAACACAATAACCTTTATTAAAAGATATATTGGAAATTCCTTCCATAACATAATCACGCAATCCTAATGTGTGCATTTAAATGAGAAAAATGTAATTGTGTCACGATTTGCTCGCAAAATATATAATACTGCCATTTAAGCATTATATCGAATCACACCAATCATTTTACATACAATATTCGCCAAAATCGGGAAATGATATTAGGAAAACTGGGTAGACTGGCGCGGGGGTGATATACATCTTACATTTATTATTCATAGCAATATTAAGGCTTTACGTGTATATTATCACACAACTTTTTCACGTCTTCTTTAAATATGATGCCTTACCTCTCTCTAATACGAAATGTTTCAATATAGAGGTTTCATCATAATATCTAGGAACACATTCTATTGAAACAGATGCGTTATGCCGTAACACCATTTTCTAAAACCTGCATTCATATTTTCTATATATAACTGACAAACATACATATATAGAATTTATATAAAATAGTATCTTACTTCGTAAATCTAACGAATATGGAATTTAAACAATACGTTACATGTTATACAAAGCTGCCTTCATAGAAATAAATTCCTGTTATCACGCCTAAACCCGGATTAAAATAAATTTAAGGAAAACATTATAGAATATCCGTAGGCTGAAATGTAACGGTGGAAAAAAATGGAGAATTAAATATTAGAGTTTTTTTTTTAAATGGTGGGATTGAAGAATACATAATTAAATAATTAACTGAGACTATAGAAACTGAAATAATTATAACTTCCATAGTAGAAAGTAAAGTGATTTTATTTTTTTTCATCGTTACGCATTATAACATAATTTCCGACTAATTTCAATCAAAAATCCATCATTATGTCAGTGTAAAACATGGACGTGAACATATTAGGATAAATTAAAATTAATTTACTCTAATATATAAAACGCAAAATGAGTGTTTGTGTGTGTGTATTTTAATGTCTTTCACTCGTCTTAATAATATATTAAAATTAACCAAAAACATTAATTCCTTCACCCTAAACTGATCAGTTTTCTACAAAGAGGAGTCGGTTTTTGCGTCGCTGGTATTACTAGAAATCGTATATGTTGGGTTGAATTCGCTTAATTTAAATATTTCTCACTTCCAGTCGGACTATGTAGATATCGGCCTCGGTATGCCGTTTTATTTTTTTTTTCCTTTCCTCTTTTGCGTTCCGAGTTCGAGCCTACCTGCCAACTTTCACTTTTTCTTCTCTTTCCACTCCAACTGCCTACTGGTCTTTCGCGCCCCCCCCTCACTACTACGGTTGTTTTTAAACCCCTCTCAAGGTGCCTTACTCGACTCAAGGTGCCTTACTCGACTCAAGCAACGCCGATGAACCCCGTACTATTCCACTTTTTAAAACACTTTTTAATTCCATCCTGTCGGGGTCCTTACTGCATCTCCACAAAACCAGGCAACACCGGCTACCCCGCCAGTCTTATATAAAGTAGGCAAAATGCGAGTGTTTTTATGGGTGTGTGGATGTTTGTATGTCTCAAAAAAGATATTGGACAGAGCTGACGGAACCGGACGAAACTGGTATCGTTTTAAACTTCGATACTTCGGACGACAAATATTGAAAATTGGTTCAAAACAATATTTCCTGCACTATAATCTCGGCCGTTTTATACAAGACGGCGTCTCTTTTTACACGACATTTTATTAAGTAATCCGATAACAAGTGTGGGACGACACTAAATTTAAATTAATAATATGTAAATAAACTATTTAATTACAGTGCTTTCTCAAGAAATGACATGTGTAGCGAAAAAAATTAGTTGATCTTTATATGTAAACCAAGTACATACGAAACTATCGTAGAAAAAGAAAATAATAGCGACACATCTATATGTAAATGTTATGTTTGACGTTCATCTTCGTCGCCAACTGTTATTCTTTTTTACATAGACGTCACCACTTATCAAGGCCGATAGGCCACTCAAGGATAAGGGTTAAAAAGTGTAGAGTAGTCAAAAGGACAATATAGTAATCGATAGTAATGGACATTCGGTAAATTTGTTAACCTAAGTGGAACGGCTCATCAGAAACTTGTTCACGTTGGACTTGAAGACAACCATATTATAGAAAGCTGTAAAGCAGGAAAACGGAAGACAATTCCACAGGCGTGCAGTTCTAAGGAAGAAACTTTGATCATGGAATCTATGTTTAGGTTTAGGTACAGATAAAGAATGGGGAAAATTATTGATAATGTTTTCAGCTAGTCTAGTGTTTCTTGTGAAAGTTTGGCGAAGGGGGGCCATAGATTAAAGCTCAGTCGAACACTTTCCATGAAAATAACGTTAAAGCAGAGACAAACTCGCAACATCTCTTCTTTCCAGCAAAAACCTTACAGCCAGCCATGGTTTTCTCCAAAATGTGCTGCTGCTATTGCGCACAGAAATCACTTTTTCCACTGCTTCCAACGTAATAGATGTATGGAAACTAAAGCCGCTTTCAGGACTGCCAGCAACCATTGTAAGAAAGTAATAAAGAACGAAAGAGAGTTGTATGCTCAGTCCGTCAAGTCCAAAGTAGCTGAGCAGCGGCTTGGTTCCCACCAGTTTTGGCAAATTGCAAACAGAATCTTGAAGAGAAGTGTGTGCTCCATCCCAACTATCATCAATGGACCTGAGTTAATCTCGTCAGCATCAGACAAAGCCAAACTCTTTGTCAAGAACTTTGCAGCTACTTCGGCCCTTTGCGACCAAGGCTGCCAACCCCCAATATTTCCTCCTGTATCAGAAAATACACTGTGATATACAAATATTTGTATGTGATGTTGCCAAGCTAATCAAAAACCTTGATTCCAGTAAAGCAACCGGCCCTGACGCTATTCCAATTATAGTACTCAAAAAACTTCAACCAGAACTAGCACCCATACTTACAAAACTGTTTAAACGTTGTCTTAAGGAGAATTGCTTCCCATCACCCTGGAAAATCTCATCAGTATGCTCTGTATTTAAGAATTAAGGTGATCGTTCATCCCCCTCTCAATACAGGCCAATAAGTCTCCTGTGCGTCATGAGTAAGTTGCTGGAATCTGTGTTAAATACAGAAGTAATCAACCATCTCAGCAAAAATAACCTTCTTAGTGACACACAATATGGTTTCCGTTCTGCTAGATCTACAGCAGATGTGCTTACAGTTATATCTCATAGGATTAGCGAATCTCTCGACAGAGGCAACCTTTCTAGGGCAATTGCTCTTGACATATCAAAGGCCTTTGATAGGGTATGGCATAAAGGTTTACTTCACAAGATCTCCAGCTATGGTATTGCTGGAAATGTCTTCTCAATTATTAAATCATATCTCTCTGATAGGTTCATAAGAGTAGTAGTTGATGGGCAAAAATCAGAAGCTCACAGTATAAATGCTGGAGCCCCTCAGGGGTCGATCCTGGCCCTAACTCTTTTCCTGATCTACATTAATGATCTTCCAAATCACATCCTTACATCATTCGTAGACATTTTTGCTGATGACACTACCATCTATGGTAGCACATCTAAGACAGTAAACGACCAAGTTCTCTCCGATTCTCTCTCCTCTGATCTTGATCACGTTGTACAATGGGGAAAGGAGTGGCTGGTTACTTTTAATGCATCTAAAACTAAGCTTCTATCTTTACATCATCAACGTGCTGATCCCCATCTGGCATCAATTGAAATGAATGGCTCTCGTCTTGGGGAGGCCTCAAGTTTTGACAGGCTTCTGGGCTTGACCTTTACTCCTGATCTTAAATGGAATACGTACATCAAATCTGTTGCCAAGGCCGCTGGAAAAATGGTCGGATCCTTCTATCGATCCAGTAGATATCTCACTGCTGATGCAATTCTCTATCTATATAAGAGCCAGATACGTCCAAGGATGGAGTACTGTTGCCACATATGGGCATGAACCAAATAACGTATAAAGCAATAAAAATGAAGACTCAACAAAACAAAGGTAGAGGAATAAGAAGTGTATTAGGAAAAGTATATTTACAGTATATTTACATAATGATTGTCAAGTAAGAGAGTCTTGGCTGGAGAACATATCTGCTCTCGGCTCGGCCTTCGGTGGCGTCTGGTTTACATACACTCAGACTAACCGAGTCTTGCTATTTATGCGTACTATTATCCACATATGTAAATGAGTGGGTGCCACCACAACACCCTCCTCCCAAGATTTGAAGTCACACAGATTTCAATATCTTTTTCTCTTGGGAGTTTACATTAATGGCTACTTAAACTTTCTTTTTCTACCTGATCCTCGGGGGTCAGGTGTATATTGAGGCGGTTTCAAATTAAAAGAATTCGTCTATGATGTCCGTGGGTTCCTCCTCTTCGATTGCTGTTGTATAATCACCGTCTGTAATGTGGCGTTTTTTATTTGTTTCAGGTTCCTTTTATGAATATTTTGTGGGCCTTTAATCATGTATGTACACTCACCAATGCGCTTATCCACTACTCCACATTCCCAGTAAGAGGTGTTATTCCTGTAGCACTTGAAATATACTCGATCTCCCGAGTTATATTTATTTCTTATCATGTGTGTAGTGTTTCGGACAATTGCCTGTCTTGGCAACAGTTTATCAACCGCCGATTCAACCTTTATGGCAAACATAAAATCAGCTGGTGATATATTTTACTTGGAATGTGTCACGAAATTCCTTTAAGCTTGTGGATGTGAATTGAGTTACATTGCCAGTGACCAGTGTGGCTGGTACACCAAATCGTGCAAATAACTCGTGTATGAATCCTGTTGAGTTGTTCGTTGTTGGATTCCTGCAACGCATTACCTCAGACCATTTTGTATAACTATCTACTACAATTAAGTAGTAATTTTCTCCTACTGGACCACCGAAGTCCATGTGGATTCTCGACCATGGGTGGTCGGTTTTCGGTCAAGCTTTGTATACTATACGTGGGGATTTTGCCGCCTACTGGCATCCTTTACATCTATTTATTGTTGTGTCTATGTCGATGCCCATGTTACACCAGTCTCATTAGAGACTTCATCCGATTTATACCCGGATGTCCTGTGTGAAAGTCACTCAAAAGCCTCTTCCGCGCCGTTTTAGGTATTACTACTCCCTCGCTGTATAATAACACATCGTTACATATGGAAAATTTTACCAGAACCTTTTTGTCATTTATAATTTGATCCTTTATATCATTTATGTATTCATCTTTATCGGCTTCTCTTTTACTTTCCAACAATGTTACCGTATTTCTTTAATGTTTGCTACCATATTTTTCACTTCGACATTTGTTCGAATTGCTGCAATCATTGATTCTTATAAATTATGTTTCTTTGGTATCAGTCTTGAAGGTCCATCCGCATGGCAAATCTTTCCCGTTGCTAGATGTTGTATATTGAAAATCGTAATTCAGTAGGATCGTACCCCAGCGCAGCGATATATTTGCGGTGTATACTGACAATCCTTTTTTGATCCGTAGATTGTGACTAATGGTTTAATGTCGGTTTCAAGTAGTAACTGTCTACCATATAAATATCGGTGGAACTTAGTCACTGCAAATATTATACTCAACGCTTCTTTTTCAATCTGGGAATACGCCTTCTCTGCTGGTAGCAGCGTTCTCGAATCGTGAGCTATCGGATTTCTAGATCATTAAGATTGATATGTTGAATGTACGCACCTATGCCGTAGGAACTAGCGTCACTAGCGACGACTATATTTTATTTTGTGTCATAGTGAGTTAGAAATAATTCAGATGTTAGTGCGCTCTTTATTTTTTCAAAAGCGGTTTGATATTCTTGCGTCCAGTTCCAAGGTGTGTCCTTTTTTAGCAGCTCATTTAGGGAGCTCGTAAATTATGCATCCCTTCAATAAAAGATTGGTAATAATTTACGAGTCCTAAGAAACTCTGCAAAGTTGTTACGTTATTAGGTGTTGGCATGTTTTTTTTATGTCAAATAATCTTGGTTATCCATCTTCGTTAGATTCATACACAACCATCTCTTACGAAAAATAGATATATTCGGATTAAATAATTCGTTTAGTAATATTACTGCTTCCATGAAATCTAATTCCGTAGTTGTTTAGGTATGTAATCTACGGATTTACTGTGTTCTGCTACACACAACCTTCTGAGTAAGATGCTCATTTTCTGACTATTTGGTCAACTTGTGCAGTCCAGTTGAAAACATACTCGTATCTTGTATAGTATGCTTCACAATTCTTTTCTTCCTCCGGCACATAATTAAATGTGTCCATACTATTAAAAATAGTTGTATTGGAGAAATTAGCACTGTCGACATTTTCTCGATTATTCTTTAGTAGTTTCTGTATTTTAGCAAAACGTTCGTTTTGCCTTTCCTCATGTTCAAATTGTAATTTCTTCTGCCTTTCTTTTTGTTCCAGTTTCCATTTCAATAATATCTCATCTCTTAATTTATCTCGCTCGGCTTGTGCCTTTGGTTGCGTCTGCAAAAATATCATTAACATTCTAGATAAATCTGCCATTTTTTTAAAATTTAATCTAAAATATAAAATGGCTTGTGTTACAACAAAAATTGTTCAGAGGTCATGTTTTCAATAATAATAATATCGCTGCTCGAATAAAGTCAAGCTCATCCAACCCCAAAATAAAAAAAAACTGAGGCTTTTACTGAAACCACCAATAGGATTGACTTTTCCGTTTTAGGCACTCCCTAATAAGTAACAGCAGAACTTAAGTACAACTCTTTCCACAAAAAAAAAAAAAAATTCAACTCGGGTCACAATTGAAAAAATTAAAATGTATGGACTACATTTAATTCTTTTTTTGTTTTTGTTTTCTTACGTGGCGTTTTACTGTCTTATATCCGTTATCCAGTGACAACTTCAGTTAAAAAAAAATATTTTCTTTATTTTAGTTTAACTGTGGTATGTTTTAATATCGAAGAGAGAAAAAAAATTGGTTTACTAAAGAGTCTTTAGTCGATGTTTTGCTAACGGAGAACAGCAATTAGGGAATCCACTGGTGAACATTTTTTCCGGATGTTACTTACTTGTAGGTTTGTTCTTCGTAATTTAGTAATACGTATCTGTTTGTCGTTTTACAACAAAACAAAAAATCACTTTTACAGTTTGTTGGGGTTTTTTTTCAAGATGGATTCCAAGAGAAACGGCGTAAATTGTCTCTTTTGCAATATTCGGGTTTTTTTCTGAGACTGCAATTAGAGGTTTAGGTTTGTCTTTTTTTTTCGACTAGTATTTTTGTAAATAAAATACTATAAATTGAGATTACTTTTTTTAACCTGAATGCAGCTTTTGTTCTTGGAACTTGAGAAACTCCTGTTTCTTTCTTTGAATATTGTACTTCCGTGAGGAAAATATTTTACCGCTTTCCAATGTTCGCTGAATTACTAATTTTTTACGCTTGAGTCCACTCCTCTTTAGCGTGAAATCCTATTTTATTAATATTTCGTTCGTCAAAACTCGTATTCCTTAGAAAGGTCAACCATTGCCTTGTAATTTTTTTTAGTGAGTTCTTTCCGTTTCTTCGTCACACTGTTATATTTGCCGTTCATCCTCGTCGCCAGCTGTTATGTTAGACGTTCATCTTCGTCGCCAACTGTTATGTTTGCAGATTGAACCAAATAACGTATAAGGCAATACAAATGAAGACTCAACCAAACAAAGATAGATAAATAAGAGGTGTATTGGGAAAATATATTTTCAGTATATTTACATAATGGTTTTCAAGTAAGAGAGTCTTGGCTGGAGAACATATCTGCTCTCGGCTCGGCCTTCGGTGGATTCTGGTTAACACACCCTCAGACTAACTGAGCCTTGTTATTTATGTGTAATATTATCCACATATGTAAATGAGTAGGTGCCACCACAACAGTAAACTAGGACTTTCAGATGTAATTTAGTGCTTGGTAAATAAATCAATGAAATAAATAAATTGGGAAAAACTATTATTTAAATTTAAACAAATATAAACAGTAAACTAAGTTTTAAATGAGTTATTGGTTGCGGTTTATTGAGAAACATCATTTGTTTAACGATTCTTCATCTTTGTATTATAAGTAAACGAAATATGATATTTACTATATTTTGAAAATGATATGAAAAATAATAAGTTAAAGAAATTATGATGAAAATAAAAATAAGTTTTCTTATTCAGTGATAGTGCAATGCACAAATATTTATTTGCTACTATCAATAATCCGTTTGTTTTTATATGTGTACGGAATTTCTTAATTATTATAAGTTTAGTTACACATTCACTTTTTTAATTATAAATGCGTTTGATGACCCTGCTGTATAATACTATAATCAAAGGAATATTAATTTTTAGCTAAATTCTCATAGAAAATCTACATCGTTTTTTCGTTCAATATTTTACAATAGTAAATCAATCTGATAAACGAGTATAAAGTTAATGAATATAGTCGTTGACATTCTTGAATAATGACAAATATTTTTGCATCAACTTCATTCGAGAAATCTACTTCCTTTTATGTTTTCGTGATAAGTTTAATAGGAAATATGTAAATATATATATATATATATATCGGTTAGTTAAATGTGTAACGGATTTATATTACTCACAATGTTACTCAAGTTGTAATTATTTTTTTCATACAATATATAATGTTAGTGTTGGGATTCATTACGATATAGATTTAATTTCTGTTTTATTTTGATCTTGTCACAAAGTACGCTTAAAATGTTGGTTTAAAGACATAAAGAGCGCATGGGATATGATATCTTTATTCATGGGAAGTCACAACGATTAAAAATGTTCCAAAGTGTTTTCCGAGATTCAATTTAATAATCTAACTGTGAGTGAATGTATGAATTAATGTAAACTATATCATGAAATGGTTACAAGAATTAAATAGGAACAGCTCGTAGAGGACTATGTAATTGCAGCGACTATAATTTTGATAATACAAAAACACAAAGCAACTCACGCAAAATAAAAAAACACACGTATCTACATTTTTGTTCCATTTTCAGCATTCATGCAATAGGGCTTAATGCATTAGTAGATATATATATTGCTAATCCAGAAATTTTATAGTAGTAAAGCTACAAAATATTCTTCGCTTAAATCTCTAGTGAGAATAAGCTGCATAAAATCCTGATGAATTTTTGAGTGTTGACACTCGGACGTACTATGTAATAGAAGGGTACCCAGCGTAATCCGACATAAAATACGTTCAAATATATTTTATTGGGTGCAATTTTCGTATTTGTCACAGTAGAGGAATATCTGTATTATGTATTAGTATTAAAAATTCATGTACCCAC
This sequence comes from Euprymna scolopes, assembly GCF_053919585.1. NCBI lineage: Eukaryota > Metazoa > Mollusca > Cephalopoda > Sepiida > Sepiolidae > Euprymna > Euprymna scolopes. Next base: position 121,090,577 of record NC_136486.1, on the reverse strand, counting down.
GCCCAGTATATTGTCTGCTTTCCACTGCTTAAAGTGAAACCTATTCATTTTAAATGTTCCTACATTATCAGTTATTTCTAAACTCTAAAACTAAATGAAAAGCGTTCCCAAGTCTCTACAATATATATATATATATATATATATATATATATATATATATATATATATATAGCAACAAGATTATAACCAAGAAATAAAGAAACAAAGAGCAGAGTTGGAGAGTTCGGTACACAGCAGAATGCCATCTTTATATATATATACAGTTGTGCCCGATATTATTCATACCCCCCCTTGAAAATTGAGTTTATTAGGTGTAACTTTGTTAGAATTTATTGTTTACGTCCATATTGATACATATTCTTAATAAACCTCTTCTGATCATTTTCGTCATTTTAAAATCTCGGGATACTTGTAATAAAAGAAATATACAGCTATTTATAAAATCTGCAATGTTCAAAAATAATCATACCCCCTTATTTTTTCAGTATTAATCGAGTTTCTGACTGTTTGTTTCCTGTTTGATTCTTATTTTGAATGCTTTTATACAACCTTTGATTAATTTCATTTCGTTTTTTGCATTTTTCAGAAATTAAAATGATATCAACTGACAACCAATAAAAGAATAAAAATTATTAGAATGGGGAAGAAAAAAGAGCTTAGTAATGATCTTAGGACTAAAATTTCGAATTCACATAAGGATGGTTTAGGTTAAAAGTCAATTTCCAAGAAATTTGAGGTCCCTACAGCAACAGTACAGAGCATCATCAAAAAATTCCAGAGCCACCACACAACAACCAACTTGATTGGTAGAGGAAGGAAAAGGAAACTGTCTGCTAGAGCCACCAGGAATATTGTAAGAAGTGTTAATGCAAATCCAACCACCACTACTAAGGACATTTTAGAAAATCTGGAGTCTTCTGGCATAAAAATATCAAGGCAAACATTGCAAAGGACTCTGCATGAAAATGGTCTGAAACGAAGAAGACCAAGAAGGACTCCATTGCACACCGGAAAACACCTTGCAGCACGTCTAAAGTTTACTAGGAACCATGTGAATTCTCCAGAGTCCGTTTTCTCAAGTATTTTGTGGACTCACGAAACAAAAATTGAATTGTTTGGCCATATGGATGCTTCTTACGTTTGGAGGAAGAAAGGAGAAGCTTACAACTCAAAGAACACCATACCTACGGTGAAACATGGTGGTGGTAGCCTAATGTTTTGGGGCTCCTTTTCGGCTAGTGGTCCAGGTAGTTTGGTCAAGATAGATGGAACCATGAAGAAGGAGCAATATTTGGAGATACTCCAGAAAAACATTAGACAGGATGCGGAGAAGCTCCATTTAGGACCAAACTGGGTCCTTCAACAGGATAATGATCCAAAACATACTGCCAAAATAGTCAAGAAATGGTTTGAGGATAATCGAATTAATGTTTTGGAATGGCCTAGGCAGAGTCCCGACCTGAACCCTATCGAAAACCTCTGGCACATATTGAAAACTGAGGTAAAAAGCGGAAACCTAGAAATTTGAGAGATTTGGAGAACTACTGCATTGAAGAATGGTCAAAAATCAGTGTTGATGCTTGTAAAAACCTTGTTGATAAATGTCCAAAACGGTTACAGGCAGTTATTAAGAATAAAGGGCATGCTATTGACAAGAGGGCATGCTATTGACAAGAGAGGTATGAATAATTTTGAACTAGTGCCATTATTGTTTTTCTTTGTATAATGTTTCAAACTTGCATAATTTATTTATTTGTTGAGTTTAAATTAAATGCTTATGCTTGATTTATTGTTTGAAATCCCTTTAATATTGTCTACCTTCTGGTTTGAGCAATAATCTTATAGAAATCTCAAAGATCCGAGGGGTATGAATAATATCGGGCACAAGTGTATATATATATATATATATATATATATATATATATATATATATATATATGTATGTGGTAGAACGATAAAATTTTCGCCCTAAGATATAATATTACAACTTAAAAAAAAATTATTTGGAAAAAGTCAATCAACCTTGATTATGTAGATGGCCTGAGATTTATTCAATGAAGCCGTCTTAAGCATCAATCCCTTCCTTGGTGCTGGTTCAAAACTGGAAACATTGCTTTTCTACCATCATCGGCGGGAATTCGGCGAATAATCGGCGGATGGCAAAGATCAGGGTCGTTTTCGTGTTGTGATAGGCCATGTGTGTGATGTTCTCAATGTATTACTAACGTAATAGTCCAGCCGGCTTTGATCGGAGGAGGACGGGAATACAAGTGAGAGAAGAGTACTACATCGTAGCACTCTTTCTGAAACCAAGCTTGGGTCTCTCTTAAACTGTACGTTTGCGATGGGTCTTGCAGCCAGCCGCAGGGTTTGTCAGTTTCGTCCTGGTTTAATCAGGGGATCGCAACACTCTTCTGCACATCCAGGGAAACATTCGTGTTTACTTTCAAGTCCCCTTCGAAAATGTGATCTGGCGTAATGTGACCCTCAGCTAAAATTACACGAGAGGTCATAACCGTGAGTCTTGTCATCAAGTCGTGCCATCAAACTGTAAAACGTCAGGAATTGCATTTTGAGGGTGCTTGAAATGGTTGTACTATAATAGCTTGGATCGGTGACGAGCATCCGTTGTACAGCGGCGCATCTTCGATTTTACACGTGCAACATTGTCTCCCTTTTGGACATGAACGAAGGCTCATCTGGCGCTTGAAAGTTGTATACAGCTGGCAAAGTACTGGATGACCTGCAACGAAAAAAAAACAATGAATACCGGTGTTCATCAAACGAAAATAAAGTAATATTTTTGCAGAGCGATAGGTTTCTAGTTCCACCCTCTATATGTATGTGCATTTTTCTAAAAAACAAATATATGGTTTATAATGTATGTATTTAATAAGGCTATCTAAAAATTGTAACAATGTATTATGTTCGACGATAATGGCTTTACACATGCACAACATTGTAACTCTATTAAAAATTTAAAAATCACAGAAATTCACACTTCATTCCGATGCTTATTTTTTAATTATAGCAGCTTACATGTTTTTAATAAAGTTGTATAAACTAAAATATGATCAGAGGCCTTGCATGCGTTTAGCAAAAAATAAAATGTAGTGTTTTTCCTTGGTTCAAAAAAGAAGTAATTTTAAAACCAATTTGGTTAGGCTAAAAAACATAAAAATCCGAAATATCTAGTGGTTATACATATAACACTGGAGGGCATTACTATGTTTTATATATTTATACTATTTGGTTGTGAAATAAAAAATAAGGATAAAAATAATAAAGAAACTATATAATGTAAGAGCAATAACATGACGCTTTGGAAACGCTCGATACGTAGATGCTAGTAACAAATCGTTGAATCCCAATAATTAAAAAATAAAATTAGTTTAGAAAAAATTTAAATCACTACATAGAAAATAAAATCTGTAATTTTCCCAATTCGCAGCTTACGAGAATATTTTGAGTAAACAAATATGCATTATCTAAGGTTATTTTGATTTAAAAAAATGCGATAATCAGTTATTAAATTTGCCTATCTTGTTTGGATAATAAAAAATATGGGAATGATAATAATGCATTTAAAACAGTTGGATAAAATAATTCGTTGAATGAAAAAAATGTTAAATCCTAAAAATGAAAAAGGAAAAAATAAACGTTAATCTTGTCTTACTAGATTCGTCATTACGAATATTAACAAATGTGTACTCTTACGATAATAGCAACTTGAATACAGATTTATAGTATGTTATAAGTAAACTACAATATACTTACACGCAGATGGCATAAAATGAAAGCGATTTAAAATACATATTATTTTTAATTACTAAGGAATTGGATCCTCTATTGATTTGGATTACTAAATTTAAACGTATATATATATATATTATTTATATTAGACTATTTTAATAAAGACCTGACTACGAGTAAATTCGTCGATGCACATTACCATAATAATACTGAAAAAAAACTATCATATAATTTCAGTTGAGAAAAATAACGTTTACATGACTAAAATGATCCAAATGAATCAGGACATAAAGCAAATAACGATGACAATATTTTATCCATTTTTACTTTACCATAAAATGAAAACAACTCTACATTAACGTATTTGATAAATTAATGAAAGAGCTCTAAAGATTCATTTGGTTTATCCTATTAAATGACACACGTGTAAGACGATGTAATTTAAATAATATGAGTATGAATAACGTGTACATTATTTAAATTTTTAAATGTTTCATCAAGTTATATATATATATATACATATATATATATATTTATATGTATATATATATATATATATATATATATATATATATATATATATATATATACATACAGTATCGGCCATAATATAAGGAACGGACAAAAATTACAATTATTCATGTATATTTAAAAAATCAGTGCATGGATTTTTCTGAAATACTCAGAATAAACAAATAGAACCAATGTGTATAAACTATTACAAAAAAATACGATTTAATATTGAGAAATATTTTAGTTTAAAATTATATTTGTGGATTTATCCTGGCCAAAAGTTAAGGAACGAAATAGAAAATTTATTTTTAAGAGACTAAACTTTACATAAAAATAGCTAGTTTTTTTTTTATATTTGAACTGCTGATAAGCACAACAAAGAAATATGGAGTCACCGACTCGCAAAACTCTGTCTCTCCGAGAAAAAAAAATAATTTTAGACAATTACAAAGAAAAGAAATCAATTTCAACAATTTCTAATATCGTTCGAAGATCAAAAAGTGCTGTTCATTGTGTGATAGCCCGATATAAGAAAAAATACATTAGAAGCATCCCCTAAAACCGGCAGACTCCCTAAAACGTCTCCAAGAGAAGATAGGATTATGTTAAAGCAGGCTCTTAGTGACCGATTCAACTCCGCAACATCAATTTCTCGTGATTTTAATGAACAGACTGCGAAAAATATATCTAGAAACACTGTTTCTAGACGGTTAGCAGCTGCCGGATTGCATGCCAGGGTGCCAGTATCTAAACCCTTGATCTCCAAGAGGAACAAAAATAGCCGTTTGAAGTTTACCCATGAGCATGTCGTCTGAACTGATGAAGAATGGGCTAAGGTTCACTTCAGCGATGAATCAAAGTTCATTTTTTGGGGGATCTGATGGAAAGAAGCATGTACGGCGTAAAGCAGGTGAACGATTATCCTCCAAATGTGTTAAAAAGACACTTAAATTCGGAGGGGGAAGTGTAATAGTGTGGGGTATGATATCCTCGGAAGGAGTTGGCCCTCTAGTTCGAATCTATGGTAGGGTTAATGTGGAGACTTATAAGCAGCTCCTTCACTAACATGTCATTGAGAGCTTACGCTTTTCACCTAATCAGCCAAGCATTTTTATGCAAGATCACGCCCCTTGCCATAAAGCTAAAAATGTGATGTTACCTCGAGGAAGAAGAAGAAATAAGAGGAATGGACTGGCCAGCGCAGGTCTGGATCTGAACCCGATAGAAAATGTTTGGAAAATGATTGCAAAAAGAGCACAGATGAGGAGTCCCCAAAATCAAAATTATTTGTGGGATTTATTGAAGGAAGAGTGGGAAAAGATAAGTCCTGAATTTTGCAATAAACTAATCCAGTCTTGTGGTCGAAGATGCAGTGAGGTCATAAAGAATAAAGGGATGTTCACTAAATATTGAATGAATTTATTTTTTAAACCATTTGCATTAAAAAAAACATAAAGTTTCTATTTCGTTCCTTAAATTTTGGCCAGGATAAATCCACAGATATGATTAAAAACTAAAATAGTTCTCAATATTGAATCGTATTTGTTTTTGTACTAGTTTATACACATTTGTTCTATTTGTTTATTCTGAGTATTTCAGAAAAATCCATGCATTAATGTTTAAATATACATGAATAATTGTAATTTTTTTCCGTTCCTTATATTATGGCCGATACTATATATATATATATATATATATATATATATATATATATATATATATATATATATATATATATATATATATAAATCATATATATATATATATATATATATATATATATATATATATATATATATATATATATAACTATTTTATTTACTCCCATAAAATTAATATACGAAAGTATAACTTTATACGTAAAATTTAAGTATTTATTTTAAGGGTGCTTAATACGTATGTAAAGCTAGTTAGTAAGTTAATATTCCGCGTTTCATCCACTCTAGGATACTTCAGGCTTATGCGAGAATATTGTGGTTGTCTCGCGTTTTAATATATGCCCCTTCTATTGACCTTTTAGTTCGCACATCAGCTGTCTTGTATCCACCGCGTCCTACCTAATCAGCCAATGAACACTTACGCGATATATTCAGTGTAGCTTTGAAAACCCAAACTTATATCACTGAACTGACCTCTCTACAACGAACACCCGCCATATGAAGATGATGAAATATATATATATATATATATATATATATATATATATATATATATATATATATAATATAATATAAGATAATATAAAAAATTCATGTACCCACGCCCAGCATTTTGTCTGCTTTCCATTGCTTAAAGTGAAACCTATTCATTTTAAATGTTCCTACATTATCAGTTATTTCTAAACGCTAAAACTAAATGAAAAACGTTTCCAAGTCTCTACGATATATATATATATATATATATATATATATATATATATATATATATATATATATATATATATGTAGCAACAAGATTATAACCAAGCAATAAAGAGCAGAGTTGGAGAGTTCGGTACAAAGCAGAATGTCATCTTTATATATAAAGGCGTCAAAGTTGACAGACTTGACCTTAGCAGATATTACAAAATTTTTTCCCCAATTTTGGGTCAAAATACTTTAAATTTTAGATGTAGGTTACCTGGATAGAAAACACAATTTGTAATATATATATATATATATATATATATATATATATATATATATATATATATATATATATATATATATATACTAGCAAAAGTGTCCATCGTTGACTGGGTTCAAAAACAGCCTACATAAAATGAACTCTGTTTCATGAAAGTATGATAGATTATGAAAAGGAAGGTTTGTAAAGAGATAGCTTTGAATTTGGGCGTATAAAAACCAAAGCAAGATATGATGAAAGTAAACATGAAATAGATAAACCCCATAATTTATCATTCAATACGAGTTCACATTTAAAGACTTATCATAATGTTCTGTGGATCTGTATTAAAAAAAACCTTGTTGAACTTTGTGACATATTTTCATTCTATTGAGGGCAGGCGCGAATGAACACCCCATCATTTTATTATACCATATTTCTTCCAAGTGAAACATAATTATCCCATATAAATATGAACTTTCTTTATTAAAGTGTGTTCCTATTTCCATTCTTTGGAGGCCAAATGTGTAACGAAGCCCCCACAATTTTATTATACCATCCCTATTAAAGTTGAAACATACTTATCAAAGTATCCTTATGTACACCTATATCAAAAACACTTGTAAACGTTCTTTTTTTCTATTTTATATTTATATACTTTGGGGGCTAGGCGCGAACGCAGACCCCACAATTTTTATGAACCACCGTTCTGCCAGATCTAACATACCCATTCCTGATCCTCGATACATCTTCTATCATTAAATGTAATCATTTTTTTTAGTAATAATCAATAATAAGAGCCTATTCGTGACCAGACACACACACACACACACGTTTTACTAAAAAATAAAGATTTATTGATAAATATGACATTTATTTTGACAGATAATTCATAATAACGTTATTTAATTAACAATTATATAACATAATATGGCGTTTAATAAAGAAATAGTTTAAATAAATTGTTAAATATATATATATATTTTTTTTTTATTTTACATTTTTTATTTTGATTTGATTTTAATTCACTATTTGTCCAATTTGGTTAATTTGTTTTTTATATGATTCATGTATTATATAAAATATTTTTTAAATAATTGAAAGAAATTTGAACCTGGCTCATATTAGATTAAGAAATTTGAATGAAAATATAGGTATGCATTATATAGGTAAATCTAGAAGATAAATGCAGTTAAAAATAGAATTATCTAAATAAATTGACTATTATCCTTTCGAACTGAGGTGAAAACCATCCGATAAAAAATGGGTTTGTTGTTAAGTCGATTGCACATTTACAAATACTTCAACTTTAATTAAGTGAGGATATAAGCAATTCCGTTTAAGACAAGAAAAAAATAAAATTTTGTAAATTTATTATGCAGATCTTTTAATAAGTGACACGGTAAAGTTTTCAGATATTATAATTATTGATTACAGAACCATTTAAACATGTACTAGTTTTTCTTTTTGTTTTTATCTTTCTATTTCTCTCTCTTTTTATTTTCTGTTTATTTGACATCCACATTTAAAAAAATGTCACTTTAATCATTGGAAGCTATATAGTAAAAAAAAACGAATAAATCACAGGGTTTTGTAATATATAACTTCTGGTTATAAACAGATGAGAGAGATCGACGTAAGAGAATATGGTATTTTGAAATAAAACAGTTTCATATTATGAAATTATGTGAAACCGACGAGACCGTTATCATATAATCTAAATTTCTAATGATAAAAATATTAATATTATCCTTATATTTGGAATGTTTACTCTTATAACAGAGCCCTCTACTGAAATACGTTTTCCAACAGTTTAAGTACCCGTCGTTGACTGGATTCGAAAACAGGCTACAGAAAACGGACTCTAATTTATGTAACTATGATAGATTAAGGAAAGGAAGGGTTGTAAAGAGATGGCTTCGAATTTGGGGGTATCAAAACCAAAGAAAATATGATGAAAGTAAAAATAAAATAGATAACCCCAACAATTTATAATACCATACCTGTTCACATTTAAACACTTATCACAATATTTTGTGGATCTATATTAAAAAACCTTGTAAAACTTTGTGACATATTTCCATTCCATGCGGCCAGGCGCGAACGAACACCCAATAATTTGATTATACCATATTTCTTCAAACTGAAACATAATTATCTAAGTATACTTACACACACAGTTATGAGAAGTCTTTATTAACGTGTGTGCCTATTTCCATTCTATGGAGGCCAGGTCAAACGCAGCCCCCTCAATTTTAATATACCATCCCTATTAAATTTAAAACATACTTGTAAAAGGGTTATTATGTAAACCTATATCAACAAACCTTGCAAACACTTTTTTTTTCATTTTTTTTATTTCCATACTCTGTGGACCAGGAACGAACGCAGATCCCACAATTTTTATGAACCACCGTTCTGCAAGATCAAACATACCCAGTTTTTTTTTTTTTTTAATAGTCAACCATATAGGCGCCTATTCGTGACTAGACACACACACACACACACACAAATTCTCATACACACACAGACGTTCAGCATTATATATATATATATATATATATATATATATATATATATATATATATATATTTGTATATTTCGATAGAAAGTCATTATTCAAGGACGCCAGAGTTATTCTATTTTCAGATCCTTCTGGATATCTGTTTAATTTTCCGAGCGTTATTATTTTAATTTCAGAAGGCATGGCATATATGATGGCGCCTATATTCCTATATTCTTCTCACTCGCTTTCCATCGGTGCATCTGACTATTATTACCAGATAAAAATAATAATAATTCTTATTAAAATATACACCAGCCCCGCCGACTATAACAAAAAAATCAAACTAAAAATACTATATCTAAAACTTTCAATTTAATAATATAAAAAATAGCCATACTTACTGTTGTGACTTCAAATCTTGGGAGGGGGGTGTTGTGGTGGCAACCACTTATTTGCCTATGCGAATAACATAACACTATAAATGGCAAGCCTAGGTTGGCTTCGTGTGTCTTACTCAAATGCCACCAGAAGTGACGCCGAAGAGCGTACATGTCCTCCCACCAAGACTCTCTGACTCGACACCGTCATCTGTACATATTGTAAATATACCTTTTCTTTAATACACTTATTATTGCGTTATCTTGTTGTTTGCGTCTTCATTGTATTTCCTTACTAATTATTGTTCAACCTTGCAACCACAACACTTACACCCCGCCAAACCAAAGTAATGTAGTGTATGAATGTATTTGTCACATTGAATAATTATCTGAACCCACTTAAAAATTTACACAACGCATACATTGGCCAAACAACAACAACAACAACAAAAACAACAACAACAAATCTCTCCCGAAAAATAAATTATCATTTATCTGAAAATAGCGCCATAACGTAATATCTAACATCCCACGATAAACGACTACAGTCCGTCGACATTAGATATATCTTAATTAAAAATACTAAATGTTGATATCTTTTACACAACACACGGCAACTAAAATGAATGCCTTTTAAAATCGTACCTCATTTAACACTGTGAGAAATTACTCACAATACTAAATAACTAAGAAGAAACTAAATAAATAATTAATAAAATAGGTAAATCGAAATCTTCAAAAAATAAAAATAAAAATGATTCTTTCCCAACCCTCCTGCACGCAACTGAATAGCTATTTAAAAAATATATTAACCCAAGCCGAAAAAAGGGACAGAAAAAGGAAACAGCAACAATCGCTCTTGTTGATAATCGGATGGAGAACTAGAGAATATGACCGAACAAATTTTGCCGCCATTTTATATAACATTCCGGATGAAATTAACAATGCTACTCGGCAAATGGAAAATATATCCAGAAAGATCGGAAAAACGAATACCTCTGTCGGGTTCAATAGGACGTGCTAATATATATATATATATATATATATATATATATATATATATATATATATATATATATATATTTATATATTTATATATATATATATATATATATATATATATACATATATACATGAAATCAAAAAATTAGGTGCTGTAAGCAAAAATATTTTAGATAGAATCACCCCTCTTTGGTTAAATTTATAATCCGTAATTAATTAGTTCGACTCCCTTAAAAATAAACATCTCCTTAACTTCATAACTTTTGACATCCAAAATTATTATTAATCAATTTCCCAGATCCTTTTAAATAAGGTTCTAATCTATGCTTAAAGAAATTCTGGCTTAACTAATTTAGAAATTAAATTAATTATCCTAGCGAGAAAGCCCCTTATACAATTTAACAATAAGTTTTGGACTAGAAAGGACACCCCTAATAACTGTGACATATTGATAGGTACTTCTGACTCTGCAGGAGTTACAGATTTAGTGGGACTCTTCTTACTGAAAAACTTAAATACCACTTTAAACATATTCAAGGTTGCTTTATAGAGAGTATGCTCTTATAACTACAACAGCCAGGCCAAGAGAGTACAAAAAACAATTTTAAAATTACAGAACTTCTTTAATAACTTTGGCCTTTCTATAATTATCGCACCAAACATTTTTTTTTGTAATTCTAGAGGTAACACTTAATCTTAGTACCGAAACTCATAGCCCCTATCATATATCCAACCTTACACGTTTATACGTCCATAAATCTTCTAACCAACCCAACTCAATTATAAAATCTATAGTACCATGTGTCTCTAGAAGAATTCCTGCTCTTTCAGCTGATAAAATATTTTTTACTCAAAATGCAACTTTCTTCAATAATGCTTTAAAGATGTCGGGGCACAAGGAAAAGAGTAAATACAACCATTATGCGCCTTCTGCAGGCCGCCTTACATCTGTAATCGCACACAATATGACTCGTAAGAAACCAGTTGAGATAACAATATATCCAGCTATCAATAACAATGAATCAGTCTATATATACAATCCAAACCAAAATACTAATCATAATACCTGTAACCCACCAAGTCGCATCAGGGGTAAGAAAATATTTGGTGTAGTCCTTTATTTAGCGTAAATATCAAAACTAATATACCTTAGGAATTCTTCAACATTGTACAACACTCTTTCATATACATACACTGATATAGTTCTATTTAAAAAAAATAATCAGGGGTTCTTATTCAACAATGCCTAATTTAGCACAAGGAATCTTAACATCTAAATAAAAAATATTAAATCAGCCCAAAAAATCCCTTTCCCTATTAAACCCAAAACTAACTGTAATTTTAATAATAAACATTTTTGCCCAGTCAATAATTATTGCATCCATAAAGATGCTATATATTCATGCACAATTACTGAGCTCCCACGCAATCCTTCCATAACAGACACACATGTTTTGTCTTCAAGTCATCCTTCTTCCCATCCTCCACCTGATATAGTTACTAATTCAATATACCACTCGAGCAACCCCTCCAGTTACACTCATACAACTAATAATAATAATAATAATAATTATAATAATAATAATAATAATAATAATAATAATAATAATAATATCAATCAGAATAATAATATTCTCCTTACACCCATCCTTACCCTAACAACACTAATTAGTCCTTTAAAACACTCGTCGTACAATTATTTCCCCATCTTTTTTTAACACAATGAACAAAATTCAAGCTATTTAACTAATACATATCAGCAAATTACTATAAATTTCAGACCTCGAGGTGTTAATAAAATATATACATATATCGGCGCTACTTCGACATTAATTAACAAAAGAATACCGAACTACATTTCTTCTATTAACAACAATAACCCTAATAATAACAAAAGGAACTTCTTTAACCACTTTACTTAAAAACTTAATTCTAACAATACCCGCTTCTCAATCAAATGGAATATCATAAAAAAGTTAAGTCTTATACTCCAGGCTCAAAGTCATATCGCCTCTGTACAAACGGAGCTATAACTACAATCACTTCCATTCAAAGTAACAATATAACATTTTATAAAATCGAACTGATCTCTTTCTGTAAATATAAGTCCAAATTTAATTATGGTAATTATGGAATTACATAACTATTACTTTAACCTTTCAGATATACATAATTGGTCTTTAACATTATTGTTTTTTCTACATACTTTCTTAATACTTTAACTTAATAATCCTTTCATTGATTGAGATTGTCGGACTGACTTCCTCATCTTGGTTGTTAGTGTCACAACGTTTCGGCCGTTTTGCCCTCCGGCCTTCGTGAGGTGAACGGTTTGTTAGGAGTCTCGAACCCAACCCTTTATTATTATTACGTGTTCGGACTCCAGCTAGGCTTTGGGACATAGTTGCTGATTCTCTGTTTTTCAGTGTTACTTTTTCACGGCCTTCGTTCAGGATTGAACTCAGCACCTTTGGGTAACTGTAAACTTTGTTACAACGTCTAGGACCACTCGGCCATATGTCACTAGGACAATTCTTAGTTGGTTTTTGTTAATGTTAAACCTATGTTGTTATTCAAGGTTTTCTCTCTCTATCAGAGGTGTCCAAATTGCATTCAGCTCTATGCTTGGTTTGCTCAGTAGGTTGTTATGTCCGAGCATGTGAGCTGTTTCTTTAAGTTTCCTCACTTTCCAGTGGGTCTCTCTGTTTATTATTTTTACTTCATCCCATAGGGGGCGATGATCCCCCCTCTCCATCCAGACATGGTTTGCTATACCCGATTTTTCCGTCTCCCTTTTAGTTACCGCTTTTCGGTGTTCTTCCACCCTTACTTTAAGGGGGCGGCATGTTTCACCTTGTAAACCTTTCTGCAACTGCATGGGATGGAGTATATGCAGGTTTTTGTCATGTTCTCATCCATGCGGGGCTTCACTCGTACCAGATGTCGTCTGAGTGTTGACTCGCTTTTGAATACCGTCCTGATGTTGTAGGGGGCACATATTCTCTGAATCTTTTCGGATATGCCTCGTATGTATGGTAGGCAGACCGTTGGAGGTTTTTGGGTTTCATTCTCCTCTCTTATACTATTAACACGTTCATACTCCTCTCTTATACTATTAACACGTCGGCCGAAACGTTGTGACAATAACAACCAAGATGAGGAAGTCAGTCCGAGAATCTCAATCAATGAAAACAACTCATCTCAAAAATATAATTACTATTAATAATCCTTTATATTAATTTTTATTTCTTCTTTGTTTGGCCGGTTTCTTTTTATCTGCAATTTCCGTTTTGGTGTTTAAATACTCCTATCTATCAAATATATCAATCTACCTACACTTTCATATCCTGCATATATTTACTTAATACTTACTTGCTTTATCCGGAATTTGCAGATACCGACCATCCACCCCCCTTATTTTTTTAGTGTATTTTAATAACTTCTGCTGTTATTTGCATACGTAATAACCTGTACTTTTCAGTTGACCTCTTTTTTGCCCTACATTTTTGGTGCCTTTTAACATCGTCTTGTCTGGGTAATTTGGGCATTTGTTTTTCTATTGTCTATTTATTTCTATCCCCATTCAATCTTTTTTTCTCTTTTTCTCTCCTCTTTTTCATCCATTTTTCTTAATTGCACCTTGTCTCAACAGCCGAGATAACACATATCTTATTTTTCTTTTCATAATTTATTTGAATTATTTTCCCTTTCCTTGTACCTATTTGTGACTTATTCACGGATTTCAGCCTTTTGGATTATTTTGGACCATCTGCAAATTATGTGATTTCCTCGGATTTTACTTATGCGAATGGAAATTTAACTAACTTTCTTGGATTTACATTTTTAGATTTTACCGTCATTGGATACTTTATCTTTTACCAGACTATCCATTCACATGAAATCACCTTTTTTTTCACCCTATTCCTTATTCTTCACATTTTGTTGTCAAGTAAGTATCTTTGATTCACTTGCAGTTCTATCAAATACTTCTGCATGCTAAATCCGATCCCGCATTTTTTCTAATTCCTTCCCTCTAATGAGAAGGAAAGTATTTCTTCCAAACTCCACTGATTTAGTGTTTCCTTTTCAAATTAAATATGGTTTTAACTCTTTTTCAAAGTGTTTTAAAAATGTTTTATTCACTATTTGCTATTATATATCCACACGCACACACCAATACACACACACACACACACATATATATTTATATATATATATATATATATATATATATATATATAAATATAAACAGCTCGTGTACACATTCATGTTCTCCTAAATTCTACGCAATTATGCACAATGGAGACCCTATTGATGAGCAGAATAAAGCGTAAAAGTAAATGAAAGTAATCACATATTATAAATAAGGTACAATTAAAAAAAACATGTATATGTTATATATTAGTTAATTTTATGTAAATCTATTATAAAATAATGAGTGAGTATATGAGAAATCTGTTTCAATATTTAAAAAGAAAAAGTAAGCCATATATATATATATTGTATAAACTTAATTATGCATATATATATATGTGTGTGTGTGTGTGTGATGTGCGTATGTGTGTGGGGGTTCCCGTGCGCGCGCGCGCGTGTGTGTATCTAAAGTATACATTTTTAAATCAAAGAAAACATTTCCAGTAAAGCTTTACAGACATATCTTAATTTAGTTGAAACTAAACTTACCCCATTCATTACCAGACCTGAAGGGAAGCGTAAACTCTATTATTATTTATTAGGTTGGTGTAAAAATAATGTCGTATTTGACGTCCAATTTCTTAAGATCATAACACTTTTTAGCATAAACTTCGTTAATCTAAATTGCAACCAGTAGAATCGACCCATTCTTATCAATGAGAAACAAGTGTATAGGTCCTATAAGAATAGAAATCGGGAGTTCTGGAAGCGATCTCGTCAATGAAGGCCAATTCAGCTTCATCTCGGCTTTTTAATTATTTTTCGCTCAGGAAGTTGTCGAGATACTTGAAAAAATGAATCGTTGAGCGAGAGGTCCGTTGACTATAGCGGAAGAAGCAGAGTCTCGTAGGTAAATTAGTTAAGCTTCTGCATGGACAGTTAAGCAACATATGGACGTGTATTGTCATGAAGGAGAATTTGTCTGTTCATATTGAGAAATCGTTTGAGTTTCTTGTGAATTTTGTCAATTTGTCGGCAGTAGTTATCCGCTGTAATCGTTTCGCCCGGATTCAAGAAGCTGTTATGGAGGAGGCAGGCCGCAGGCCACCAAAGAGTCCCCATAATCTTTTTCCGTGCAATTTCAGCCTCCGGAAGTGTTGAGGTGCTTCTCCGGCATCAAACCACTGTGCCGAACATCGACGATTGTTGTAGAGGATTCACTTTTGATCACACACATTTTCCTCGAGAAATGGGTCCTTTTTGTTGCGCAGAAGGACCGTAGAAAACACCTCAAAACCACAATATATACGGCACACATTTATTCAACGTATGTGTTATATCTATTTGCTTTAAATGGCGAACGACTGTTGTGTGCTCGACCTTGAATTCAACAGCAAATCCTCGGGTCGTTTTCTTAAGAGCGGCTTCAATTAAGGCTTTCAAATGCTCGTTATTAACCTCAGTGCCGGCCGCGACCGTCTTCGCTTTCCAGTCACTCGTCAGATTTGCGAAATTTCTTGAACACCCGTTATTTTACCCGTTCGTTAATTGTGCCTGGTCTAAACGTATCGTTGATATTAGGAGCTCTCTGGGCAGCTTGTCAGATATTTTGAAAAGGATTAAATAAATCCTGCTTATTTTAATTTTTTTCATTCTGTCCAAAAGTGTGCAATGCAATAAATGAGGAGTTTGAGAATAGTAAAAATAACAACATTCTTTACAGCGGAAAAAATGATATATGACATGCCTATATATATATATGAATTTATTCAGAAAGCATATATTAAAAAACACATGTGAGAAACGATATTTATTGTGCACGAACCTAATAGATAAAGACGAATTTTATACAGTGCACTACCCAAAGAGGTGGGAGGCTTTAATATGTGTAGTCATTCACATACAGTATTTTTTCGTTGTATCACAGCAACTTAGTACGCATAGATGTATGTGTGTGTGCGCGTACGCGCGTGTGTGTGTGTGTTTGCTTTAGATTTTCAAGAATGTTCTTTGGTTTTTAACTGTCAAATTCAGATCAACATATCTCAGCTCAAACAAAAATGTATTGATAAAAATAACTATCAGAACCAACACCCGTTTGCTAACGCAAATTCTTATTTCACTAACGTTAATATCTTATGTTCTGGGGGATGAAGTCTATGAAGCATTTTTTTTTTAATTTCGTTAGGCTTTTGAAGCATTTCTCACGCAGAATGTTTTCGAGGTGCTTCATAAATTTGTAGTAGGAAGGTGCGAGGTCTGATAAAGCATAGCGGATGAAGCAGAGTTTTTTTTAGCCAAATTCGTCGACATTTACAGTCACCCTTTTATCAACGTGCGTTTGGGCATTGTCTCGGATGGGAAACTACTACTACCGGTGGGTGTTGGGATCAAAGTTTCTAGTGCATTTCATCCATTTCTTGAGAGTACTACTCTTCCGTAATTATTTCGCATGCATTCAAAAAACTAATGGATGAGCCTGATCGTAGACAACTAAAATGTTAGCTTGCCATTCTTTTGGAGCAATTCTGGTTTAGGCATGTGCACTAGAGCTTCATTAGCGTCTATTTTACTGACTTGGCGGCACTAGTGTTGTAAAGTACCAACTTCTCATCGCAAGCCACATAGTCTACAAACGAATCGTTCTTGTTGAGTAAAAGAAGGAGTGATCACACTTCATGACAGAATTTCTTTTTTTTTTTTCAATTCGTGAGGAACCCATTTATCAAGTTTTTTTTGTCTTTAACCTGTTTGGAAATCATCGTACACGTTACATCTATTGTGGAACAAGTTCTCTAACTAGGGTTCTTAATTGATCGTTGTCAACATCCTCTTTAAGACTCTTGTCGTCCCCACAAAATTCTTTACACCATGCGTATGTTGTGTGATTAATATTGTTTTCTGGTATTAACGCTTCCTCTATATCGCACACTGTTTTTGCAGCTTTTCGGTCTAACTATAATTGAAATAAGAAAAGTGTGAGCATTCACTTTTTGTGGATCTTGTATTCAATGTTCTAAAAAAGAATATATTTTAAATACAATGTATGTTAAACGATCAGAAAACGCTCTTTAAAATGATGATTAAAACAAAAGTATTACAACGAAAGCTTAGTTTTAAATACATCATTTAAAATCCAAATTAAAATCACGCAAGAACTTTCTTTTCAACCTAATATTTACACATACACACACACATATGTATATATATATATATATATATATATATATATATACAGAGAGAGAGAGAGAGAGAGAGAGAGAGAGAGAGAGAGAGAGAGATAGGGAAAATAGATATTAATGTATGAATATTACACACACGTATGTGTGTGATTTTTATGAATTATATTTGTATTGTTTCTAAATAGAAAAAAATCTTTATTTATTTGTGTATCTCTAAACACATTACGATATTTACAATTACATTTTTTTACAAAGGAGGCAACCCTTGTCAACGCCTCTGTGCTACTCGAGGATAAGGTTAATGTGTGTACTCTAGTCAATGGGTTAGTATCGTCGTAAACGGTAGTAATAGAAATGTGATGAATTGGATTACTTAACGGGACGGTTCAACAAGAATTTGTTTACGTTGGAATTGAAGATAACCATGTTGTAGCTAGTTCGAGAGCAGGGAAATGGAAGAGCTTCGCAAGCGTGAAGTTCTAAGAAATAACATATGTTCATGGAATCTACATTTAGGTATAAGTACAGATGAGGATATCAAAGCTAGCTAGAAAAATGCGGTTTAACCAATTGAAGAAATGTTAGCTAATCATACGTTTTTTTTATTTACTTTTTATTTTTTTTACTAATGGCTATACACTGCGTTATTTGATATTTTCTTTACTGTGGGAACTCCATTTCATTATAAGCTCCTTTTATGTGACTCGTTGCTTCAAGTACATGTCTACTCCATTCAGCGATAAGATATGTTCTCAGCAAAATGGTTCCATATAATTGTTTACACATTGTTTTATCTGATGTATTCTAATAGTGTTTTATTCTTGGTGTTCTGTCCGTCTTAAACGAAAGTCAGTTCAATATGATAAAAGTGTGATTGTGGTTTAATATTATACCTGTTTTCATTATATTCTTCGCAACTGTCATATATTATAGTCGATTGCGCGAATGAGTTAAATAGTACAGCATGTTTAAATTCTCGGCAACATTAAATACATCCGTTGCTTTTCACGGAAAGATGTATGTTTACAGTTAATTATTCCGTTTCATGTAATATGCACTTACTCAAATAGTTCTGTATAAATATATTCATATTGATTTCTATTTTTCACATCTTACTTTTAGACATTTATAAACACATAAAACATGACATCTTGTCAGACAGACCTGTACGAAAATGCAATATGGCTTACACAAACCACTTGTATCTCATATTTTAATAAAATAACTGAAATAAAATATCTTATTTAAAATAAGTTTTTTTTTAGATGTACATTTTACCCGGGTAGTGTTTTTGACTTAAGGACAAATGCGTATATTTGATATGTATGACATTATTTTGCATCTACTTTTCCTAATATTAATTGTGTAACCGTTTGGCAAAGTTGAGATTATAGTTCTTTAACGAAATTAATAAACAAACTAATTAGGCTGCCACATTATGTTATATATCTGCATGTATCGTATTGAGTAGCTATATATTTATCTTTCAATAAATTGCAAAAATTCTATATTTTAGTGAATACGTAATTTTTCTGTTATTTATCTACATTTCATATTTATATAAACATTTAGTAGGGACTATTAATGTTTTGTAATATGTATATACTTTCAATTTCATCTATATGTAGTAGGCACATTATTTATATTTTCCTAGCAGCTGCAAAAAATTATTGGTGTTGGACACAGGCACCGGGATATTACTCTTAATCGTGATAGACCCGCAGACTTAGGCATCAATCTCGAATAGAAACTCGTGTGTACAATTTGTTATTAACCTCACTAGTAATTGTACCATTGAAGGGGGAGACCTCATAAATCATAGAGTACGATTCAACAAACGAACACATTTTCCAGTTTGTAAACGTAAATTGCGTATGAAGTATTTTTAAAGTACCTATAACTTGGGTCATACTCGTTTCTCTCTCTTAAATAAGGTCAGCGGATAATACGCGAATTAATTTATCATCCGTGTGTTGTATTGTTTTCTTACTAGGACAACGAACGCAGTCCTTCAAACTATCTTCATCTTATCGTATTTTACCCATCTCACATACTGACTTTCAACTAATGCCGACCGGTCTTTACTGTCAAGCTGAGTGTAAAAAATTTGAGATTTTGATGGGCTGTTGATTTTACCTGACAATATAAAGGCCATTTCCGCTCTACTATTCGTTATATAATATATAGATGGTCAAAGTGCCACTGGCACATAGAAGGGGACTCTACACTTATTCTCGGACTGCTTTCTTGATACAACAAATGTTTTGACAATGCACGGCTTATAACCCATATATGTGTATATTTGGCATGAACACACATTTATTTCAGCCAATCCACTCTACGCTCAAACTAAATCAAACGATTTAATGAAATAACATACAAAACAAAGAATCACCTTAAACTAAACAACAGCCCAAACAAAACTAATTCGGCTCCTCCATTAGCGATCGTATAGAAAACATCCTTGGCCTTAGACGTAACCTAGACTATCTAATTTTTCTCTAGTAATATCTCGGATAACATAGCATTTACGAAAGCCAGCCTACACGCTTTAATCACCTCTGTTTTAACAATACAGGGTACCTTTCTCCCTACCTTAAACATTAAGGCAAATATATACACGAACTTGTATTCTACATTACTCTTAATTATATAATAGTCTAGAATTAGATGGCCAGCGTTTCATGTAGGTTTACTTGCTTTGCAACATGATAGTAGGTACTTATATTTTTAAAACCGTTTTTCCTTAAATTATGAGCCTACGCTATTACATCATCTCTCTTGTAGTATAAACGTAAAATTTTTCTCAGATTCTAACACCAAAGTACTTATAGATTTAATGTCTAGAAATACTTAAAGTAAAATAGCGACAGCTAACAGAAGTCAAACTGTATTGACCAGGAAATTTATTGAGGTCTAGATAATATGAGCTTTAGAAAATATATCATAGTGTAGTTAGTAATCGACAATAGCTATTCCCGAACTGAGTAACAAACATGAGTTTGCTTGAGAAACATCCGAAAAAATTGGCCTGTGTTCCTGGCAGTTTGCTTGAATCTGTACTTTAGACGTGTGAACCTAATTTCTCCTAAATTTCCATTGCGTATAGAAGCCACACTTTTAGATATCATAAAACATGTAGGCACGTCCATAGCATTGAAATCTTACTTCAAACCTGCAATAATAATAAGGAAATGTTCCACTAATCTAGCTGTGTACTCTCTAAATTCTTGAACAAATGTCTAGCAGACTATTGCTTCACTGATAGTAGGAAAATTGCGTAACCTCCCATTCATGCAAAGGGTATTTCTTACAAACAGAATGAATGTAGACATGCGCGTTTTACTACATATATTAAAACGCTCACGGCTGAACGCATACATCATACATATAAAAGAGGGGACAGCTAGAGCTGTACCCATTGAGGTACTCAGGGCTTATAGCAAATTTTAGCGTGAAAGGCTTATTGCTAAATTAAATTTAAAAATGATTCTGGATGAATCCTAGCTGATTCTTGCCGAACAAGAGAAAATATGTTATTTGAGGTCGATACTGGGATTTTTATGATTCTTGATATTTATAAATGACCACCTCTGAGGAAATTGTGCTACTGATTTATATTTTAGTCAAAATAATACGCTCTATAATACACATGATCTCATGTATAGGGAGACAACCTAGAAAATAACTTTCAGTTGGTTGTGAAATAGAGGCATAACTAGACGGTAACATTTAATTCTACGAAGAAGCAACTTCCCGTTAACAAACTCTTAAACTCTTTTCAAACTCTAGTAGCCATGGCAAATAACATCTTACTCGAAAGCACATATTAGAAACTACTTGGCTAACATTTCCAGGAAACAGGCATCCAAACAAATATATTGAGGACGTTGTTTAACTGGTGCGAAAAGGTTATCTCTCTGCATTATGCAAGTAAATTACGCAGAGAAGAGAGTATCCTATATATTAGAAAACAAAAATTTGACGGAAAAGGGAGTATTGTTTAATATATCTGGGCTGGAGCTAACGCCAATAGCCTTTCCCGTTTTATAGATAAAAAAGGTGTGGAAAGTAAATTGGTTCAGCACGATCGGGCTAACTCTAGTTCCTGTATTCTCCTTGCAATATCGCACCTTTGTGCTTTTTTTTTGCAAGTTTATTTTATATGAATGTGACCTGATGAACCTATAACACTCGTGGCCCTCAAGGTATATATTCCTGACTCGCTCAGCTAGCAGCAAAATACAACACTTCTTATTTGGACATAGTAGGATGCTTGAAAACATTCTATGATAATGGCTAAAAGCATTGGCTGCTATATTTAGAAATCCCTGTTTGCTTAGTGTTTCCTTGAATGTAATAAAATGCAGATACTTGAATGCAATGTGAATATATATATATATATATATATATATATATATATATATATATAGCTATATTCATATATGTATGTATGTATTAAGTTATACAACTACTCTAGTGATCCTGCTAGACTTGATCCCAAAGTATTGGTAATGTACATATACCTTGCTTAAGGTATATATATATATATATATATATATATATATATATATATATATATATATATATGTATATGTGTGTGTGGGGGGTGTATATGTGTATATATATATCTGTGTGTGTTTGTGTGTGTCTTTGTGTGCGTATGCATATCTGTCTATATATCTATAAAAGTGAAAGTGTCTGTGTATCTGTCTGTCCGTGTGTGTACATTTCCCTACGCAATATTTCTCTCAATTTTTAGTCTACAGACTCGAAATTTAATATGCAGGATACTTAGATATTTAAATTTTTGGGGTCGGTTTACGGCCAGCAATTTGGCTGTTAAGGGTTAAAGTTCAACGATTTGACCTTTGAAAATACTACCAAACTTCTCCGACAATCTGGGGTCTAAACAGTTTACATTTTAGATATAGGTTCCTTAGACATGGATCTGACGTAATAAGTTGATCTGAGCCCAGAACAATAAATTTTACGTGGTCATCATAGGGGTCAAATTAAAACAAAAATTGACCTCTGCGGTCTTTACAAAATTACTCAAACAATTTCTGGTCTAAACATTTGAAATTTGACACAAAGGTTAAGCAGAGATAGGGCAATCTTTTTAATCGATTTGAGTCAAAAATTTTAGTTAGCAATATATAAATGTATGTATGTATGTATGTATGTTTGCATGTCTCCCTAAAACTTTCGACAGAGGCGACGGATTTTACAAGATCAGTATCGTATTTAAGATCGACCATTCAGACGGCAAATACCGAGGAATTGTCTAAATACATTAATATCTTCACCTTCAACTGGGAACTTTTAATAAGGGGGGGTTGCTTTTTCAACGATATTTTTTACAGTCATCCTCTCCTTAATTTAAAAAAAATGAAACGGTTTGGCGGTGGTCGTAATAACATCGACGTCAGGTTTTTTCCTCCCTTTTTTTTTTTTTACTCCTTCGCCGTTCGAGTTCAAGCCTGCCTTCCTACTACAATTTTTTTCTCAACAGACACGCCCAAACAACCGGTCAACGCTGGGCTGAAATGCTAGCCTATCTATACTCTTATGAATTCGTTTTTCTTTTGTGTGTATTGATATTCATAGTAAATACACTATTTTCTATATATTTAAAAAGAAATACAATTCTCTTATATATGGGTTGAAGAAGTGCATTCACTAACAAAAGATCTCGCTAATTTGCATATTCTTTTAAACATTCATTTAAATTAATTCCCTATTAGTTTCTTAGGTTTTCGATTGGGAGTATGATATTTAGTTAACTATTATGTGTAAGTAAGTATATGCATGCAGATATTCTACATGATTTATACTAGCATAAAATTGTTTCCATATATATATATATATATATATATATATATATATATATATATACGTATATTTTTTGTTTAACAAAGTTTGCCTACACAACTCCTTCTAGAGTTCTTGGTCTACAGACATGGAACTTCATATATAAGTTATTTAAATTCATGCAAAACTTCATATTTGGGTTTTAGCCCGAAAAAATCAGTGCAAAAGTATGAAAATGAAAAAAAAAATGAAATTTGCCAGGTGAAGCTCCAACGTCGACATTACGAATGCATAATGTAGTAGCAATTGATTAATGTTTTAATTTTTAGCCTTGCAGTAAACATGTTTTAATAGCCAAGTCATTGAGGGCAGAAAAAAACTAAATCGTTAGCTGTACGTTTTAGTTTCGATTCTCGGTGGTGCCGCATGAGTCTATTTTTAATACTTTTAAAATCATTACTATATATTGCATCCAATCTATCTATCAATTTATCTGTCTCTGTCTCTCTCTCTCTCTCTCTCTCTATATATATATATATATATATATATATAACAGTGAAAGTGTCTGCTTGTCTGTGTGTTTGTGTGTACATTTTCCTACGCAATAACTCTGTCAATTTTAAGTCTATAGACTTGAAATTTTATATGAAGTTGACTGAGATTTGGGAAAATCTTCGTGATCGGTTTTAGGCCAGAAATTTGCCGGTTAACGGGTCATAGTTCAAAGATGTGACCTTTGAGAACTCTATCAAACTTCTCTGACAATTTTGGGACTACACACTTTAAATTTTAGATATAGATTCCTTGGACATGGATCTAACTTAATAAATTTATTTGAGCCCCAAACAATACATTTTAAGAGGTGATGATAAGAGTCAGTTAAAAAAATTGACGTTTTTTTTGTTGTGTGTGTGTTTTCTTGCTCAGCATACATCGTCAAACACCCAGGAAACGCCGGGCTTAAATGCTAGTATATATATATATATGAGTGAACGTGTGTGTGTATAAATTTCACTACGCAATAACTCTGTCACATTTTACTCTACAGTCTCGAAATTTGGTATAGAGGGTACTGAGATTTGGGACAATCGATATCATCAGTTTTCGGCCAGATGTTCGGTTGTTAAAGGCTCAAAATTTAACGATTTGATATTTGAGAACTCTACCAAACTTCTCCGCCAATTTTGGTCTACACACTTTGAATTTTAAATATAGGTTCCTTAATAACTCGATTTGAGACGAAAGCAATACATTTTACGGGGTCATAATAGGAGGCAAAAATAAATAAAAAATGACGTTTTTTTTTTGTTGCTTAGCATACACCTTCAAACACCCGGGCAACTCCGGCCACTAATGCTAGTATATCTATAAAAGTGAAAATATCTGTGTGTATTTTCTCTATGGTAGTTTTGGAAGACTATTATACAGAAAGACATTGCTTTATATATTCACACATTTTAATATATACATATGCACATAACATTATGAAAAGTACATAGGGCCAGAGCAAAGCCGGGCGGAACTCCTAGTATATCTTTAAAAGTGAAGGCGTTTGTTTGTCTGTCTGCGTGTGTACTTTGTCAATTTTTAGAATACGGACCCAAAATTTGATATACAGGGTACCGAGATTTGGGAAAATCTGTGTAATTCGTTTTCGGCCAGAAATTATGCTAGAAAGGGGTCAAAGTTCAAGGCTTGGCACTTTGAGAACTCTACCAAACTCCTCCGTCAATTCTTGATATGAACAATTGAAATCTTAGATATTGGTTCCTAGGACATGGATCTAACTTAATAACTTGATTTAAGCCCTAAAATAAACGGCAAGTGGTCATAATAGGGGTCAAAGTTAAAAAAGAAAATTGGCCTCTGCGGGTTCTTCCAAATTACTCAGACACTTTCTGGTCTAAACATTTGAAATTTTACATAAAGGGTATTCACAGATAGGGAAAGGTTTTTAGTCGGTTTTGGCCGAAAATGTTTAGTTGCTAATATATATATATATATATATATATATATATATATATATATATATATATATATATACGTATGTGTGTATGCATGTATGTTTGCATGCCTGCCTAAAATCTTTGTCAAAGGCGAAGGATTTCACCCAGATAAGTAACGTTTTAAAGTTCGACCTTTCAGACGACAAATAGCGAAAAATTGGCTAAAAGTATTAATATCTTCACCTTCAACTGGGCACTTTTAAAAATGGGGCTCGCTTTTTTAGCCGATATTTTGTATAGTTATCATGTCCTTTCGAATGTCTAACCTTAATTTAAACCTGCGTCACTTCCGGTTTGGAGATGGTCGTAAAAGTAAAAACGTCAGGTGTTTCTCTTACTTATTCTCCTTAGCAGTACGGGTTCGAGCCTGCCTTCCATCTAGCACTTTTATTTTTTTGCTCAAAATACACATCCACACACTCGGGCTTAATGCTAGTATATCTATAAACATGAACGTGCCTGTGTAACTGTCAGTCTGTGTGTCTGTGTGTGTACAATTTCCGTGTGTAAAATATATATATATATACATATGTATATATATATATATATATATATATATATATATATATATATATATATATATATATATATATAAATGTTAAGGGGTCATAATAGGGATCAAATTTTAAAAAAAAATTAACCGCGTTTTCTTTTTCGACATACACCTCCAAACACCCGGGCAACGTCAGACTGAAATGCTAGTACACACGCACACACACACCCACACACCCACACACATATATATATATATGTATAAATACATATATACATACATATATATATATATTAATTATCAATTCTTGAAGAAGGTAACTTTACATTGTATTTTTCTTAATAATAAATCCGTTTACTTTGTCACTATTGCGCGATTGACAAAGAATTACATATTGCCAACATGTAGACTCCAACTGAATTAATTTACCAAAATATTCCCTCCACAAACGTAATGATGTTGCAGTTAGATAAAACGGTAACTTTTACTTTGGGAAGAAGAAGTTATTATGAAGTAAGTCCACATTTACACACATATCCAGTGCCGTCTTTACAACGGGAGTATTAAAGTAGGGAATATGGGAATTGTTACATGATAAACATTTCCACCAATCCAGTAGTTGAGTGCGATAAAACTAGTCGCTTCACATGTCCAGATCTAAGAAAAATAAACCATACATCGGCGGACAGTGACGATGATAATCTATCCATATATTTATAAACGTGAACGTATCTGTCTGTCTGCCTGGCTGTTTGTCTGTGCCTGTGTACATTCCCCTACGCAATCACTCTGTCAATTTTCAGTCTACAGGCTCGAAATTTGATATGTAGCGTACTGAGATTTGGGGAAATATTTGGGATCGGTTTTCGGTAAGAAATTTGGCAGTTAAGGAGCCAAAATTCAATTATTTGAACTTTGAGAACTCTACAAAACTCCTACGTCAATTCTGAATTTAATCACTTGACATTTTAGATATAGGTTCCGTGGACATGGATCTAACTTCAAAACTTGATTGAAGCCTAAAACAATAAATGTTAAGGGGTCGTAATAGTAGTCAGGTTTTTTAAAAAATTGACTAATGTGTTCTCTACTAAATTACTCAAACAATTTCTTGTCTAAACATTTGAAATTTGACATAAAGTGTATTCAGAGATAGCGCAAGATTTTAAATCCTTTTAGGTCGAAAATTGGAGCTACCAATATATAAATGTATGTATTTTTGCATTTCTGTCTCAAACTTTCGACAGAGTCGACGGATTTTCACAAGATCAGAATTGTTTTTATGTCGACCCTTCAGACGACAAATGCCGAAAAATTGGTTAAAACAAATAATTTCTTCACCCTCACCTGGGCACTTGTCAACCATGTAAAAGGCAAATAAGTCAGTTCGATCAGTCACAGACGATAAAGTAAATTTGGAGGGAAAACTGACACCTGCTGTTACGTTAAATGGAAGTTTTTGTGCAAAAGAAATTCGAAAACTTCTTTTGAACGGATTAGTTAGAACGATTTAAATTGTGGTACAAACCTATGAATAAATTCTGCCATAACGGGGAAGATCTCCAGTCGCAGTTAAAGAAACATTTTCCAGAAGTTTTCTCATCGGGTCTCAGGATATGTTCCAAGGCTATAGCCAAAGTCGAACTGATGGAAAACGCTCTCCCCGTTTTCAAGAATAAACTAGACTTTTCGTTTGCGGCGACTTCGAAAATCGATCTTAATCGGCTACAAAGGGCCGGAATACAATCGACAATGAGTGCCAGTCATTTGGCATCCCTTACCGGATATGTGACCAAAAGGAGCAATCAGATCGGTGTATGCGCGGATTTCTAAACGGGTGTGAATGCAGCTCTGTTAGATTACGACTATCCCCTACCCAGACTAGAGGAGATATCCGATGAACTAAACGGAGGTAAAATGTTTTTTTAAGGTGGATTTAAGCGAAGCGGACTCACAGATCCCTGTCGAGGAAGAATGTTCTAATCCCCAGTGTATTTATACACACAGGGGACGCTACAAGATTAAGTGGTAAGCTTTCGGGGTCAAGGTAGCGCATGCGAATTTTCAACAGATCATGGCCCCCAGCTGGGTGACCTTGACTCCACATCGTCATTGCCAGTAAATCCACAGCCGAGCATCGCAGGCACATACATGAGGTTTTATAAGCTTCAATTTTTGCAGAGAAAGAAGCTAAGTGTGAGTTACTCATGAACGAGATAGAATACCAATGTCGCATAATTGATAAAAATGGTGGACACCCCTGCTCTGAGAGGGCGGATGCTATAAAGCTCATGCCTGCGTCTAATTATTTGCAAGCAATCAAAGGTTTTCTGGGAGTCTATAATTACAACCAAGTTTTCATACAGAATATGTATGACTTGCGCGTCACACTGAACGAATTACATAAGAAAGTAAAGAACTGGGATTGGACGCGTGAATTTCATGCGATGTTTGAGGAAATTAAGGAAAAGTAAATATCAGATCTTTTTCTCACATATTATCATCTAAAGCTGAAAATAATTGAACCGAGCGACGCAAGCTCATATGGCGTTGGAGCTCGTATATTCCATTTACGGCGGACGGTACCAAAAAACAGATTGGTCGTGCACTCAGATCGCTACTATCAACCAGGTGACAGTACTTGCAGATCAAACAGGAGGCACTATGTATCATATTCACCGTAACGAACTTTCAAAGATATTGCTTGGCAGAAAATGTATGCTGCAAATAACCATAAGCCGTAGATTATGATTTTTTGATCCAAACTAAGTCTTACCGATATATACTGCCGATAGACTGCACAGAGGGAGCACACTCTTACTGATTTTTAATATTGCACTGGAGTATTTGTTATCAAAACAAATTAGCTATGCTGATAGCATATATAGACACTTGTGAAAATGGAACATTTTAACATTCTATCATTGCAGATTTTCGTACTGACTACGAGATGAAAACACTGATAGGCAAAACAATTAGAGAGCTTCCGGTATTTTTACATGAGATACAAAGAGAAACATATAAGGATGACTTTATCTGCCACATCAAAAACAAGCTCGTCATGAAGGACGACAGTGCTCCTGAAGTGTTCTCGTTTTGCGACGAGGTTTTATTAAATGGCGAAAGAGTGGTGATACCCAATATTCTGTAGAAACGAATACTTCGGTATTTTTTATTAAAAAAACTCTAGAGAAATAAGGAATGAAGATTTTAGGAGAAGCTACTTGAAATGATAGAATCGACCGCAAGTTGCGGCCGTCTCTCCAAAGCATTGCCCATTATATATAAACCCTGGCCGAAGACTGGCCAACCGTTGTCTAAATGTTATATCGACTTTGGAGATGCTCTCGAGGACCAAAATTATTAAATCCTAGTCGATAGCTACACCAAGTGACCTGAGGTATTAAGGTGCAAAAGACATACAACTGGAATGACAATAAATTTACTACATAAACGATTGCCTATTTCGGTGTAGTATACTGCATCGTGAACAACAATGGAACTCAGTTCACATCTGCAGAGTTCAAAAATTTTATGCGACACGTTTCAAATAAAACACAGAACCACTGTCAACATTCGCCCTAGATCGAATGTGCATGGCCAGGTGGCACGCTTTGTGGTCACTCTTAAACGAGTGCTGAAAAAGGCGCAAAGAACGCCAGCATAAGAAGCCCTTCAACAGTTCCTACATGAGTATAGGATTACAGCTAATCCTTACACACAGACAGCGGCCTCGTTGGTGGAAACTATGTTCACGCAGAAGGTTAGAACTGTTTTTGACAAACTCGCACCAAAACAGTCAAACCACAAGTGGCCACATGCATGCACAGTAAACGTTCATGTCAGGAGAGAATGTTTTCTTCAACAGTTACAAAAATACAGCCTCATTATATTATGTGAGTACGATCAATTAAAGAGCCGTCCATGCGGTCACTACCGTGTTAGGCAGACCGATTTACTGAAAGGGTCAGAGACAAACACGCAGAGAGTATGGTCGTCACTACTATTTCAGCAGTGAGCAAAGACATTGTACATTAGCCTTTCATTTTTTATACATATTTATTTAAGTGTTACTGTGTCTTGCTCGTTAATTATTCGACCACTAACACATCTATATACAATAGTCGTGTTCCTTCTAATAAAAGCTATCATCATATTTCTGTTCCAGAACATATCCTCAGAACTATTGCCGCATTCTCACCTGTGAGAATTAAACTTTTTTCATAGCAAAATAAAATCGAACAATATTTATATAGCGATGAACAACATTCAACAATGTATTGAGCGTGAGAGAATGTTGGTCATACGTACAAAATATTTCAGCAATATATATCTCTCACATGTTTAAATTATATCAACGCAGAGCAGACATACTCATTATATATATATATATATATAATGAACTCATTTTACCCTGTGATTTTGACCATAATAAGATTAAAAATAAATGCCTTTCATGCAGATGTAATATGCACAAACTACAGTACAATATCTGAGGTGCGTTATAGGCATATTACCTTTCAACTTACTCGATAATCGTAGATACCTATATTTTTCTACTGAGAGTTCACTGGCAAAGTCAGTTAAACTCAATGGAAGAAGTAAAATATTTTCTCTCTGATTAATTTCTCCTTCTCCCGCCCCCATTTACACCGTGCCCGGTATTGTTCACAAGGGACAGTTGCGAAGTAACACTAGTTTGGGTTTTCTGTACTTCGTAGTTGCTTGAAAAATCCCGAATGTAATTTCACAGTGCCTTTCCGTTCTATGCTTTCTGTTGGGTGAAACGCACCACAAAGATCATTTCCGTTTTATTTTCTTTTGTAGTTGCTTAAAAAAACTGGAATGGATGTTTACGTTACTTTTCATGCTATGCTTTCTACTGGGTGAAACGCGCCATGGACTTAAAGGCATCGAAGGGTTATCTATGCCATTTTTTCGCGTTTCGCTGTGTTTTTATTTTTTGTTTTTCCGACCACGTTCATCATTTTACCCCTTATTTTTGCTTTTTGTTTTTCCGATTTTTTAAAGGAAGTTTTACGTTTGTTTGCAGTTTTTTTTCCGATTTTTAAAATGCGTTTAACATCGTTTTTTTTTAATAATATCTAAACAGGATTATTACTTTGCTTATTCTTTTCTTTACCCCCCAACATACACTTCCAAACACACGAGCAATGCCGAGTACCCCCGCTATTATCTAATATAATTTACGACACAAAAAACAAACACATAAGAATCAGAAATATTTACAATAATTACTGAACAAAACTCGAAGCCAAATCATAATGCAATGGACATTCAGCATCATATAGCATTGCACATTTCAGCGAAATTTATAGAGATTTATATAATAATTAAATAGCTTGTTAATGAAACAATAAAGGTTTTTTCATACATTTATTCTACTTTTTACAAGGCAAGTCGAAATATTATCTCATGTAAAACATGTTACTAATAATCAGCCGTCTTTATATTTATATATGTTTACATTTTTTAAATTCATGTTCAGATTTGTTTTTATCGTGATACATTTCTACCGTCCCTTGAATAAATAATGTATGTTTACAAATAAACAACGCTGATACGAGATTTCTGTGGCCCGAAATCTCCGATATTAAAAAAATAAATACCGTTTAACTGAAATTAACTAGATTTCTTACAAAATCAGCATGGTTTAATATATTTTTAAAATTTAAACAGTCAATTTTTCTTTGTAATTTATTGAAAAAGAATTTTTATATAGGACAGAAATTAGTTTATTTTGTTTCTATTAAAACAAAGAATTCACCTCGGAACAACATTTTAAATTTAGAATATTATTTTTAAAATTGAGTATCGATGACTTTTTTTTAAAGTTGCGCAAAAAAGAGAATGCAAACATCTGAACTGAGAAAAATATGATTATTTGCATGTTGTATAATTAAATTTTAGGTGAGTGCTTGGCGGAACGATGCATTTTTCCTCTTTCAAATGCTCGTCTTACTTTTGTAAGCCTGAAATATATGTAGTCGTCGCGTCGAAGATTTTTTTCCAAATAAATTTCAAAATCAAAGAGCGAAATGAAGGCGATATTTTGACTACGCGCCGAATGTGTAAATTTGACTTCTTGTGTACCTTTAGCATTACAACTCTTTTTTCAATAAGATATTCGTATGGTCTCACAGCAAGAGATGAAATAATTCACAAATGATGAGACATAGGTCATTCTAAGTCACGGCATATTTGAGAGTCGTGAAATAAATTAGTTTTTTTCCGTATCTTTATTTAAAGAAATTTATCGACTGGCGCGAGAGTGATTTACGACTTTTTGTCCCACCAAGAAAGTTTCAATCGACTGTGGCGACCGGTCGTGTAAAGTCTAAAAGGATGTATATATATATATATATATATATATATATATATATATATATATATATATATATATATATATATATATATATATATATATATTAAAAGGGAAACCCGGGTCACGCCGGATTGAATACGAATGTTTCACACTTTCAATATTTTTTGTTCTCGATATCGCCGAAGTCGCCCACTCGTCAATCAATTTGAATGAGTGCCTGCTGAATTTGTTAACCCACTAGGGTGCACTAGTAGAAGCTTACATGCTTTCCTGCAATAACTTAGTAAACAATACATTGGATTTTGTATTACATCGTATCAAATATACTGATGAATTTATTGAATGATTAATTATTTGAATTACTTGACGTAAATTTAAAAATGCAAATGTCAAATATCCTGATCGGATTTTGCTCTAAACAGAAACAACCACAAACAAATCCACAGTATTAACGAACCTATAATTTTTATCAAAGAACCTAGTATTGATTGTTAGGTCATGCCTTTCAGTTGATGCAGAGACAAAAGTTTAGAAATTTACTTGTTATATTAATCTGTATAAAGGTGGAAACGCTGATAGAATTAAAACTTATTTTTAAAATTGCTGTGTTTGTCAGTTGAAGAAAATCGATATTATCGTAGGTATTTCGCTAATAAATTATGTAAGAACAGTCCCAGATTGATAATAAAAATGTGTGTATAATTTCATAAACATCGGCCTAAGTTTCTATAAGATTGTCTCTTTCTCACACTCACACACAAATATGCACAAAGTGTTTAATATTAGACACGCACATATACGAACACACCCACACACACACACACATATATATATATATATATATATATATATATATATATATATATATATATACACGCACACACACACACATATATATATGTATAAGTGTAATGATTAAAAATGAATTCTGTAGATTAAAATATATATACAATTATATTCAAGTTAATATTTTTTGTTTGAACGAATGAATATATGGAGAAGAAGTATATTTATTTCCTTAATGTATGGATTTTCAATAATGGCTCATATTATTGAAGGAAATGAAATGCAATTAGCAATATTTTCAGCTATGGATACACCTGGATTTTGCCTATCAACACGTTTATTGAAAATGCTATTTCAAATGTGTGTGTATATATATACGTATATACATATACATATATATATATATATATATATATATATATATATATATATATATATATATATATACTTGCATAATGTTAAGCTAAAAAGGATAGAAATTAAGCTGTGTCGGGGATTAGATGAGGTGGCTCCGATTAATGGGGGTCGTGCAGACAAGGATAGCCCTGCCATTTACGTCGACGAGCGCTAGACCGCATAGCATGAGGTAGATTTGCTCTGAGGCGATGGCTGGATCACACACACACACACATATATATATATATATATATATATATATATATATATATATATATATATATATATATATATATATATACATGTATGTGGGTGTATACACACAAAGATGCGTGTGTGTGTGTGTGCGTGTGTACAATGCTATAATTTTATTATAAAATTTTAGTGCGATAACCGGGTACTTACGTATAGTATTTAATTCGTGAAAACAAATTACAAGCAAATATAAGTTATGCTTAATACAGTTAAACATTACAACAAACATTGTTTTCCAGCATAATCGTTTAACTGTGGGACCAGCAGTTATTTTTAAATTGTAAAGCATGTACATTTACTTTTGCCTTCGTTCTCACTTTTTATTCTCTCTGTCTGTCACTCTCTCCCTCCCTCCCATTCTCTCCCTCTCTTTCTCTCTTTCTCTCTCTCTCTCTCTCGCTCTCTTTCAGCTGTTGCTGCTAAGTATGAAGGGGAGGCGACATTCGTAAATGAATACTGTTGACCTAAATTTTTAGGTTAGTCGTCTCTGGCTTATCATTTGTTTATATTTGTTCGTGGCAAAAATCGCTAGAATATGTATTATATAGATATTGTTTCTACGAGTAGTAGCTTAACAAATTAAATAAGTGTAGTATAGCACCTTAGCCGCTTTAAGAAAAGCAATGATACAGTTTCGTGCATTAATAAGTAAACAATTTTTTGTGAAATTATTCAAGAAATTAAACCTATTATGAATGTGGATATGTTAAATTATATGTAATAATCAGATATTTTTAAAAAGAGGTTTTTCATTAAATAATTAAATAAATCAAAGGTAATACTAAAGACAAAAGATCTCGTTTGGACGTGGGTTACGAGCTGTAATGTTATATATATATATATATATATATATATATATATATATATATATATATATATATATATATATATATATATATATATATATATATATAGGTCATCAGACATTGCCCGGGAATAATATACGCTTCATTATAACATTTCGGGTTTGTATTACTGTACACATAGATTCGAAAAAGTTGTCAAAAAACAAATATATAACGAATAAATGTTATCAAAGGCAAGATAAGTTACTTTCCTACCAAACTGGATATAATTTTTGTGTTTTTATTCAATTTAACATGTTTATTACGCTCGAAAAGCATACAGTGTTTACCGATGTATTGGAAAATTCAAGATGGCGTCCGATTCTCTCTTTAACAAGGTAAGTTTGGGAAAAGGTGCTATAAATAATAAACTAGACAAAATACTATTAAAAACCACCGAATATATGTCAAGTTATGTCACGGTAACATATATGGAGCGAATTTCTAACACACACACACACACATACACACACACACACACATATATATATATATATATATATATATATATATATATATATATATATATATATACATATATATATATATACGCATGTATTATTATATAGAAAGAGCCTTATGTTTACTGTAACCTTTTTACGCAGATATTACATAGAACAAATGCAGACAATCTCCATGAATATAATTACACGTAAAATTTAACTAAATATGATTATCTAGCAGTGTCAGAAATCGCTATTAAAAATGCGTGATAAAAACATGAATAATAAGACTTGCTTTCTTTCGAAGCTTATAACTACTTTAAAGATGTAAATGAAACCATATTTTTCAATAGAAGGAGCAAAGACTGAATTTAAACACAATTACATGTCCAATAGCAAAATATGCAATATTTGTTTTTTTAAAATCGATTTTCGTTAAAAAGATTTCAAGAAAATCAACAAATTTAACTTACTTCGAATATAATAAATTTATATACATTCCAAAAAAATCACTTACCTATAAAAACACCAATTAATGGTCACTTCCATTTTTCATTGCTAAGAAGTTATCCATATTTATATTTTATATACCATGTACTTTTTAAGTAAAATAATTTTTTCAGTAAGGATTAAAAATACCGCGATATTAAATGGTCACAACCGGAAGAAAGGGGAGACAAACATCTCCCTTTCTTCCAGCTGAGAACTTTGGTGGCCTAAAAGCGCTAGAATTTATCACTTTATTTCTATTTCTGGCATGTGTTTGATGTAAACAAATGTTACTCCACTTCAGTTATTTCAGTTTAAGCAAATTCCACTCGACCACTTGTCCATTGTGTATTCTCTTAAAGAAATACATGAGTTTTTGATTTAATATATTTTATTTTTCTTGTCTAAACATTATTTTAAATTTATTGCAAATAGCATTAGATGTCACAGTAAACTTGCAAATATTGTAAAAATTGGGCCAATATGAAAATTTTGATAGATTTTTAAATTGAAAAAATTTAACAAAATTTAACTCGTAAAATTCAATCTATTTTATTACGTACAGAAAAATGGTTGTATGAGCGAACGCAGCCACTTTGTAAACCCTGTTTTTAAACAAATAAAAAATAATATATCTATTATTTTTCAAAAAGCTTTACTAGCTTCTTTTGGAAGTATATTCCATAAAGAAATGAAACAAACAGCTTTAAAATGAGAAATTACCAGTGTTGTATATTTTATTCGCAGTTTTGTGTTAATGGAGTCAAAACTTCCTGAAAAATGTTTACACCTCTAATAATCATCCATTAAGAAAA
The DNA here is from genome assembly GCF_053919585.1 of Euprymna scolopes. Lineage (NCBI taxonomy): Eukaryota > Metazoa > Mollusca > Cephalopoda > Sepiida > Sepiolidae > Euprymna > Euprymna scolopes. Next base: position 121,053,818 of record NC_136486.1, on the reverse strand, counting down.
TAGAATAAATAAACAGGGAATTAAGAAATATGTTTAAAAGGATATTCCAATTATCTAGATTTTTTCTATAGATGAATGAATTTCCACAACTCATATATAAGAAATTTTTCTTTTCTTTTTAAATAAATAAAAAGTTTTTTGTTTAATATGAATACGAATACACAAAATAACACACAAACATACACACACACACATATACACACATGTATATATATATATATATATATATATATATATATATATATATATATGGAGGTATTCCCCCTCTACCTCCCAAAAAACGTCATAATATTACGCGGTGAAGAAAGAACAAAATTTTAGTACGGAGGTAAACACCCCATTAAAAGTACATAGACACATGAAAGCAAGTCTAATATATTTAAACCCTTAAATGAAAAGGGCAATAGTGTGATCTAGGTCATCGCCACTGAAAAAATGTGACACTATTGCTTTGTTAGATTACAGATTACAGATAGTGAGAGCAGAGGTACTAGAGAATAATAGTGTGAAACGTGATAAGTATATTTTCTGTTATTCTAATAAAGCTAAGCTTGACGTATAAGAACACACACACACACACCCACACACACACACACATATATATATATATAAAATTAAAAATACATATATATATAAATACTAATTTAATTAAAATACAAGGAAATGGCAGTGCTCGTTTTAATTAAGATATATAATAATAATATCTCTGTCTGTCTGTCTGTCTCTCTCTCTCTCTCTCTCTCTCTCTATATATATATATATATATATATGCATATATATATGTGTGTATATATAACCTCTCGATGTATATCTCCCTCTCTATCGCATTTTATATTTACACACACACGTACATATATATATATACATATATATACATATATACATATATAAATATATGTATATATATATATATATATATATATATATATATATATATATATATATATATATATATATAACTAGGCACCGCCAAAAATGGCCGCAAAATAAGGTTGTTGTTGTTTTTTAAAACTAAATTACATTTATTAAAATCCATTATTTCTGAGTAACTTTTTTTTCCAGAAAGATAAAACCCTGAATTTTATCATATAGAAAGCAGAATAATTTAAAACTTTTTCTACTATTTTTAATTCAATTTTAAATGTAAAATTTTCCCAAAAAGTTAACAATTGACATTTTTTGTCTTGCACAAAAAACGTATTTAAATATTAAAAAAAAAGGGTTTTTGAAATAATTAATTTATTTATTTATTGTCTAACTAAGATTTAGGATGATTTTCTAAGAGAATATGCAAAAATATTATAATATAAGTACCTGAATTTCAAATAATTCCACTTATTCATATAGGTAACCAGATATTTCGCATCGACGTAGAGTTCAGATCGACTCTGTTTACGTTTTCATTTGATAATAAGAACACTATGGAAGATCAAACAGGCCAAAAAAACTTATTTTTCAGTGACGAAAATGTCAATGTATTATTAAGCTGAGGCTGGCCAGTACCAGATGGGTGCCCATTTGTATGAGTTTGGTTTTTAATGTGTATGTGTGTGGGGGCCAGGCTCCCCAAAATGGGGGGGGGCAATTTAAAGCAGAATAAAAAAAATATATTTCAGCGCGTTTGGTCCACCGTAGTCGAAAGGCGGCAAACATTTTCAAACGGGATCGAAAAAAATGATGCTATTTTTAACACAAAGGGCACAATATTTATCGATTTTTTTTGTATCGATTCTTCAAAGCATGCCATGTTTAATAATGGTCATGCATTATTCGGCTCGCTAAAAAAAAATTGTTTATTTATCAAAAATTTTAAAATGGCTTTTTTCGTATAAATATTTAAAAAAATTTTTGTTTTGCTTAACTTAAATTTATTATTTTACTAAACATATTCACCGAATTTCACACTTCAAAACTCAAAAGCGGGATAATTAAACACAATCGAAGTTCTGATATTCAGACGTCAAAATAAGGTATGCAAACAATTTTTTTTTAATCTATAATTCTGTCCGTTACAACAACACAATATGTTTTGTTCAGTTTCAGATGATTATTTTAAGCATATTTGTTCCCACTTCAAAACAAGGGGGTTTTGTAAGCAAAAAAATATATATATATATAAATATCGTTTATGAAAAATAAGTACACTGTTATAAAGTTCATTCTTCTCCTAACAATCGCTGAAAATTTCGTATTTATCGGATAATTACCTGATTTTTGGTAGATTTTTAAAAAGACGGTCCGTCAAAAAGTACTGACCTGCCCCCCCAGTTTTGGCTGTGCCTAGATAAGTATATTTTCTGTTATTCTAATAAAGCTAAGCTTGACGTATAAGAACATACACACACACACACACACACACATATATATATAAAATTTAAAAAAATATATATATATAATTACTAATTTAATTAAAATACAAGAAAATGACAGTGCTCGTTTTAATTCAGATATATAATAATAATAATAATATCTCTCTCTGTCTGTCTGTCTGTCTCTCTCTCACTCTCTCTCTCTCTCTCTCTCTCTCTATATATATATATATATATATATATATGTATGTGTATATATAACCTCTCGATGTATATCTCCCTCTCTATCTCATTTTATATTTACACACACACGTACATATATATATATACATATATATATATATACATATATAAATATATATATATATATATATATATATATATATATATATATATATATATATAACTTACCTCCAATGCGAGCCACAGGTTTTCTCCACCACTATATGTAACACGATGTAATCGTAACTTAAGTTAATATTATCATCCTAACTTTTTTTACCATTAAAATTTAAAAAAAAAAGCTTAAAATAAACTGCTAATATTTTTTTAAAATGTCGAGAATACCCAAGTAAATAAAATGGGAGACAAAAATCATGTTTAGATTAACCCACACCTCAAAACAATGTTACTACGTAGTGATGTTTTTGAAGCCGTAGACATACCCATGTTTGAAAAATCATGCAAAAATTAGATAATACTCATATTTTCCCGAAGTTTTCGATATTTATTCAATATTAAATAAAGCTACATAAGGGATTAGTTGTTTTTTTTAATATAGAAAGGGGAATATATTAGTTTCGGAGTTCATCCACCCACCTTAATATTTCATGGATTGAAAATTAAAGAAAATAAATTATTCTTAATGTAGATGGATAAAAAATTCAAAAATTGTTTAAAGCTGAAAAAGTCAATAATAAACTATATATATAAATATATATATATATATATATATATATATGAGTATAAATCATTTTATTTATTTCACTTCAACCTCATTTACAGTGAAAAATCAAATTGGGCATAAAATCAATATTATTATGTAACAAATAACATTGTCCTTGATATTATTTGCTCGCTAATATGATTATTTAAATGATAAATACAAAAAAAATAGAATTAAAAAAAAAATTAGATTAAAAAACCTATAAAAGTATATTAAATGAAACCATTACGCGAGATGCAGTTGAAGCTGATGTTTTAAAATAAAAAAAAATTCGAATAATAAAAAAAAATCATAATCATATCATATCATATAATTCTACCGCGGTATGAAAATTGTAAATCAAAATCCAGTCTAAAAATATACGCTTTGATTGTATTATTTAAATTGACTGAGGGTGATAATTATGTTTTGCGCCTTTTCCATGCACGTGAGGCGGTAGGCAACATTTCGATACATGTAGGCACCGCCAAAAATGGCAGCAAAATCAAGTTGTTGTTGTTTTTTAAAACTAAATTACATTTATTAAAATCCATTATTTCTGACTAACTTTTTTTTTCCAGAAAGATAAAACCCTGAATTTTATCATATAGAAAATAGAATAATGTAAAACTTTTTCTACTATTTTTAATGCAATTTTAAATGTTTAATTTTCCCAAAAAGTTAACAATTGACATTTTTTGTCTTGCACAAAAAACGTACTTAAATATTTAAAAAAAAAGGGGTTTTGAAATAATTAATTAATTTATTTATTGTCTAACTAAGATTTAGGATGATTTTCTAAGAGAATATGCAAAACTATTATAATATAAGTACCTGAATTTCAAATAATTCCACTCATATAGGTAACCAAATATTCGCGTCGACGTAGAGTTCAGATCGACTCTGTTTACGTTTTCTTTTGATAAGAAGAAAACTATGGAAGACAAAACAGGCCAAAAAAACTTATTTTTCAGTGACGAAAATTTCAATGTATTATTAAGATGAGGTTGGCCAGTACCAGATGGGTGACCATTTGTATGAGTTTGGTTTTTAATGTGTATGTGTGTGGGGGCCAGGCTCCCCAAAATGGGGGGGGCAATTTAAAGCAGAATAAAAAATAATATTTCAGCGCGTTTGGTCCACCGTAGTCGAAAGGCGGCAAACGTTTTCAAACGAGATCGAAAAAAATGATGCTATTTTTAACACAAAGGGCACAATATTTATCGAATTTTTTTTTGTATCGATTATTCAAAGCATGCTCTGTTTAATAATGGTCATGCATTATTCGGCTCGCTAAAAAAAATTGTTAATTTATTTCTCAACAATTTTAAAATGGCTTTTTTCGTATAAATATTAAAAAAAAAAATTGTTTGTTTTGCTTAACTTAAATTAATTATTTTACTTAACATATTCACTGAATTTCACACTTCAAAACTCAAAAGCGGGATAATTAAACACAATCGAAGTTCTGATATTCAGACGTCAAAATAAGGTATGCAAACAATTTTTTTTTTTAAATCTATAATTCTGTTCGTTACAACAACACAATATGTTTTGTTCAGTTTCAGATGATTATTTTAAGCATATTTGTTCCCACTTCAAAACAAAGGGGGTTTTGTAAGCAAAAATATATATATATATATATCGTTTATGAAAAATAAGTACACTGTTATAAAGTTCATTCTTCTCCTAACAATCGCTGAAAATTTCGTATTTATCGGATAATTACCTGATTTTTGGTAGATTTTTAAAAAGACGGTCCGTCAAAAAGTACTGACCTGCCCCCCCCCCCAGTTTTGGCGGTGCCTACATAAGTGTCAACAGAAAACGTTAAAATTAATTTTATTTTATTAACTCTCATCTGTGTAGTTCGTTAATAAAAATCTATTTGTTTTATAAAATGGGAGCCTTATATTGTTTTTTTTTAATCCATAGCAAAATTATACGTTACTTGCATTAACAATTATGGCACAATTACATATCCATAGAAATTGACACAAACACAGGCAAAATGACGTCACTATTAATGTGTTAAATGCTGATGTTTTACATACAGCCGTGGAGACGCCTAATATATATATATATATATATATATATATATATATATATATATATATATATATATATATATATAAATATATATATACATATATATATATATATATATATAGGTCTATGTATACACACAAACATATATATGTATATATGTGTGTGTGTGTGTGCGTTTGCCTGAGTATGCGTATGCATGAATGTGTGAGTGTGAATGGGTTAATGTTATATGCATATATATATATATATATATATATGTATATGTATATATATATATATATATATATATATATATATATACATATATATATAAGGCAAAGTACCAATAGGAAAAATATATTAATATTTATATGATTTCTGTATTTATTGTCTATTTGTTGGCGTATAGTAATACAAATAATGCATATGTTTCTTTCAAAAACGCATATTTTCGACTGATACTTCGATCTTCTTCAGTGTGAGTATTTATATATATATATATATATATATATATATATGCATGGAAATGTTTCTGTCATTTTATATATCTATTAACGTTTCTATATATATAACTTTGTCTTTATGCGTATTTGATTGCCTGAGTTAGTTCCCTACAGAATCCGAATCAAGTGTGCCGATTTTAATTTGAATTTCGCACAAATGTGTTACATGTATTCATTACACAGTTTTGGAATCGGAATGTTTTCCATTATATCAATAGTCAACAATCGAAAAATGAAAAAAAATACGATAAGAAAGGAACGCCCAATTTTGACTAATGTTATACAGCCTTATCTCACATGTGTATTTTGGAAGTTCCCTCACTAATTAAGCAGACATGCCTTACAAAAAAATCAGTAGTATGTTCTTTAATAGAACAAAAGCACGGTGGAAATCATGGTTATTGTTTAGAGCAAAGTAAAACTTTTATACTGCACTTTTTTATTTAAAATTTATATTCAACACATTACATTTAATACCACACAAACAAAAAGAAAAGATCCACAGTATTTTTTTTTAATATAACGAAGTAGACATTCGAATAAATGTTTCTGTTTTGTGCACAATTGAATTGTTATTCTCGATTTTTACAATTTAAATTTTAATTATATTATGGATAACAACGGGGAAGGGGCATTGCCGTACGTAAAACACGCTTAAATATATTTACTGTCTGATTTCGTAAATAATATTATAATGTCGTGATTGCAAACTTAAAAAAGAAAAAAAATATTAAGGTGCGTCAGCTAAAATCGAAACTGTAGCATTCAAAGCTGGTGACGTTACAACGGTCTCAACGTGATACGGATATAAAGTGATTATAAATAATAAAAAAGTAATAAAATAACTAAGACAAATGTATAAAATGATTATTTCAATTTTGGCTTGGTTTTGACCCCTTAAAACTTAATTAGCCAGCTAAAGATCCATCTAAAGAACGGCCCGTAAATAATTCAATAATTTGAGGCCCCTTGCAGTCTTGCACCGCTTTTCGACTTTTACTTTTGGAGGAAGTATACTTTTAAAATATGGAGACACACCTACCATCAAACCTACAGACAGAGTTATCACCGTTTATATATTAGATAACTAATGTGGGGAGGCAGTGCAGATTGCTCTCGGTGCACCCCGATGTGTCCCAAACCATTGCCGGCAATCAATCAAATTTATGTAAAAAATGTCATATATATATATATATATATATATATATATATATATATATATATATATATATAGATATGTGTGTGTTTGTGTGTGTGCAATGATGGTCTATAGAAAATATATGATATATATGTGCACATATGTAACGGTGTGTATATATGTAATTGCTTGTTATAACATTTATAAATAATAAATTCAATTTACAAAATACAAATGCATTTTTAATATATGAAAGCATACATTTATTTGTTCATTTAATCACGCGTATATATCTGTTGTTATGTGGGTTGTTATATGTATATATATATATATATATATATATATATATATATATATATATATACATATATATATAGAGAGAGAGAGACAGACAGACAGACATACATACAGACAGAGAGAGGGGGAGAAAGAGATAGCGAAGAGAGATTTCATTTATCTATATTGAACTCTATAAACATCCACAAACATAAATGCATAATTATATATATATATATATATATATATATATATATATATATATATATATATGAAGAGAGAGATAGAAAGAGAGAGAGAAAGAAATAGAGAGAAGATATATATGTATATATAAAGATAAATAAATAAATATAAAGATATATATATATATATATAGAGAGAGAGAGGGAGAAAGAGATAGATAGATAGATAGATAGATAGATAGATAGATAGATAGATAGATAGATAGAGTGCGTGTGTAAGTGTCAGTGTCTCATTGTATTTGTGCGTGTGACTGTTGCATTTGTATGGACGGTATCAGCGAAAGAGACAAATACAGAGTGAGAGTAAGAGAGGAATAGAGGGGGGAGGGTAAACGTCGCTTTGTCCGACAATGCCAGTAACTATATTTATATATACGTTTAATGATGTAATCGCACATACCAAATGAATAACTAAGTGAGTAACGCCTCATAACTGCTGACATAGTTGTGTTCTTTCCTTCTGCCTTGTAAACTCAACTACGAAAAAGTATGTCAGCCACCGTTTGTTCCAACTTATCAGTTACTTTTCAATGTTTTTTTTTTCTTTCTAAAAGTTATGAAACTTTTTTCTTTTATATGTCATCAATATTAGATTTGTTTTGCATTGTATACTGGTTCTGAAACATTTATTTGTTAATTTAGTTCAAGTATCATTAATTTAAAGCGAGAATTAGTTTGTAATATGCAAATTAACTCACTCTTGCGTTAAACTTATAAGCAAATAACTAGTTATAAAAACGAGACAACATTCTTTACTGTCGGAGGTCCGCCTGTTCTGGGACTGCTTTATTCTTCAAGCAACTCGCATTCGATCTTATGATTTATACATAATTTGATGCGTAAATCATGGCGAATGGAGAGTTCACTTTACTCAGAGCAACATTTGACTTCTTTTCTACTTTTCTCTAATAGCAATAAAGCTTTTTCGTTTATTTCACGTGCATACTTTGTTGAACACTTGATGTGTGTATGCATGTATGTATGTATGTATAATTTGTGTCTTTGAAGACTATGTTTGTTTGGCAGTTTATACGATTAAAATTTCATTTACGAGGAAATGTTCATTTATATTAAGAAAGAAAGTAATATTCACAGATTGAACGTCGTGTATTACATCATTACTAGAAAAATAATTGAATAAATAGTAAGATATATATATATATATATATATATATATCCCTGTATGTATTTATATTCATTTTTTGCACACATTTCTAATAAAATAATGATGGTCGTATTATATGGATAATTGAACTACTGTTCTCATATTGTCTGTTATTTTGTGAAAATTATACTCGAAGATAAGAACAATAGTCCGATTAATTCAAATAATACGAATAACAAATCCTCATCTCAAAAAATTCAAAAAATATTAATTTCCCCAATATATTTGCTTGACAATTACATGTTTATACGTTTTCATTTTTCCTATACTTACTGTTACATTGTCGTATATTTTTAATCAATTTCTACATTTAAAACATTTTTATCATTGGTTCATTGTTTAAATATATTTCATTTCGTAATAAGTATGTCAGCATTTCTTAAAATTATATTTTCAAATTATTATATACTTACAATTCCACTTATCTATGTTTTGAATTTTCTACCATATTTATCATTTCCACTTAATTTATTTAATTTATTGTACAGATTCGTTTATATTGTATACACTATTTTCTTATTTTATCATAATTTTGCTGTCTATTTATTCTAATACGTTCACATTCAATTTTATAATGTGACTAAATGAAATAATTTAAATGGTCCTTTTAATTACTATATTTCAGAATGTCGTTTTTTCATAAATACCATCAGTGTTTTTTTTTCATGTTAATTATTATTAATTTTCAATTAATTACAGAGTATCATTTTTACTGTTTTCTATAATATTTACAATATGGATTAGTACTGTTATGCTTTTTTTTTTGTATAATACATGCTCTCATGTTTAAATTATTTTTATTGTGGCAAATATTTTATTATTTATGTTTCTATTTTTTCTTATAAACACACACATATAGGTGTATAGGTATATATACATTATATATATATATATATATATATAATCGATAATATAAAGCTGAATGTATGTGTGTGTGTCTGGTCACGAATAGGCTCCTATATGGTTGACTATTTTAAAAAAAACTGATTACATATAATGAGAGAAGATGTATCGAAACACAATACTGGTTATGTTTTATCTGGCAGAACGGTGGTTCATTTAAATTGTGGAATCTTCGTTCGCGCCTGCTCCACAAAGTATGGAAATAAAAAAATTTAAAATTAAAAAAAAAAACGATGACAAGTGTTTTTGATATAGATGTACATAAGAACACTTTGATAAGTATGTGTTTACTTAAATAGGGGTGGTATAATAACATTGTGGAGTCTACGTTCGCGCCTGGCCTCCATAGAATGGAAATGCGCAGAAACTTTAATAATGACTTTTCATATCTATCTGCGTAAGTATAATTTGATAAGTATGTTTCAGTTTGAAGAAATGTGGTATTATAAAATTATGGGGTGTTCGTTCGAATAAATTAAATAAATTTACTGGAAAAGATAAATATGGAAGAAAATTCAAAACATAGATAAGTGGAATTGTAAATATATAATAATTTGAAAATATAATTTTAAGAAATGCTGACATACTTATTACGAAATGGAATATATTTAAACAATGATAAAAATGTTTTAAATGTAGAAATTGATTAAAAATATACGACAATGTAAGAGTAAGTATAGGAAAAATGAAAACGTATAAACATGTAATTGTCAAGCAAATATATTGGAAAAATTAATAGTTTTTGAATTTTTGAGATAAGGATTTGTTATTCGTATTATTTGAATTAATCGGACTATTGTTCTTATCTTCAAGTATAATTTTCACAAAATAACAGACAATATGAGAACAGTAGTTCAATTATCCATATAATACGAACATCATTATTTTATGAGAGAAGTGTGCAAAAAATGAATATAAATACATACAGGCATATATATATATATATATATATATATATATATATATATATAGATATATATATATGTATATATATATATATATATCCATAGAATGGAAATATGTCACAAAGTTTAACAAGTTTTTTAATCTAGATCCACAGAATATTGTGATAAGTGTTTCAGTGTGAACAAGTATGGTATAATAAATTATGGGGGTTACCTATTTGATTTTCATCTTATTTTGCTTTGGTTTTGATACCCCCAAATTCAACCCAAATTTACAACACTTCCTTTTCATAACCTATCATACTTTCATAAATCAGAGTCCATTTTCTGTAGGCTGCTTTTGAACCCAGTCAACGACGGGTACTTTTGCTAGAATAATATATATATATATATATATATATATATATATATATATATATATATATATATATATAAAGAGAGAGAAAATAACGATAGAGATCTATTTTTGTATCAGTCCAATTACTATGCTGTTTATTCTCTCCTTAACGGGTTGTATTTTGTCTTTATGTTTATGATTTCGCAATTCGCAGATTTTTGTTCATGATACTCTAAATCAACATTTTTATTCACTTTTCTAATTTTTTAAAATCATATGTAACTTTATTTATACAATTTTTGCTTCTTTAAATAGACAGAGAATGACTTAATAGCGACTTTGATTTTGCGCATTGTTTATTCCTGATTAACAAATTCCCGTAGTCTGCCAATCTAAACCTGAGACTATCTAAGATTTCCTGTACACTAATCACTAGGTGTTCCGAGTAAACTATGTTGTGGAGACTTGGAAGATTTTATACTCATATATGAACTCAGCTAATTAATTCGATTAAGAACCAATTGATATAACGCGAATGTTGATCCGCATTTGAGCGAGGCCTACACGTCCAAGACCACAGTAAGTCACGCGGCGTTTCCTTCCGTAATTCATCGATGCCATAAAAATTATCCACAAATGAACGAAATAAAAGAACACGCATATCTCTGTTGGTGCCCCTCGATGTTAAACCAGGGGGATCTATATTGCGATCCAATATCGCGTTTAAGTCTTGCGCTAAAATATCCTCTAATCAAGTGATCAGTATCTGCTCAACTCGCCGTAGAAAAATAGCAAGCTTGATGCAGCTATCAGGCACATAAACTTAGATGGATCAAAAGTAGCAGGAGACACACGACCAACTAATGACGTCTCACCTAGACAAGTAAAGACATTCGCATTGGAATTACGTACAATGAGTAAGTGCGAAAAGTATTAAACAGCATACCCAAATGGAGGAGAGACACCCACGCAACATTTTGGAGGATGGGTCCATGGTCTCTACAGATTCACAGTAAGTTTGAGAACCATCATGGTGCTTTCAAATTGAGGACCAGAAACAAATATTATGATAGATATCGTGCCGATAACACTACCTATCGTGCCCATCTGAATGACAAAATCCTCCTCATGGGTAATAAAATTGGCATGCAAAGAATAGGTTAATTGTCCGATGTTTTACATGAATGGATGTAAAGTTACCGTGCTGCCCCACACTACATTTTTTTTTAATTTTATTATATTTGCTCATTTTAAAGTGGCTAGATATAATTTATAGCGTCATTCATTCTCGACCATAGATCCTTTGCACCGTCTTCATGACGACAGTCAAGATCCATTTTTGTCCTACTACTCATTCACCCTAAACAAGTCACTGTGCCACTTGGATAAAAGAGTTATTATTTGGGACAGCATATGCAGGGGCAATATGTACGGAGTTGAGGAGCAAAATATATGTTCAGATTACAGTTGGATTTCTGCATGGCAGAGCATTCAGAGAGGAAATGATCGCGGAGGCGAGTTTTATGGCTAGCAGTTCGACGGACAAAACAATATGAGCAGAAGTTTATTCGATATCTAGGGATATGTACAGTGTAATAGTCGGAGTTTGGTTCTTGTCGAATTAGTCGATGTTGTTTACGTCGAAGGTGTATAACTGCTTAGCGTTTGTATGAGCACAATTCATTGACATATTTTTAAAATATGCACAGGAATATAGCACTTCGGCCATAAGATAGAATTTGGAGTTGTATAGTGAAGGAAACAGTAATTATTACTCTTTTTTAATTCGTCATAAGAAGCAAATGGTAGGCATATAAGACTGTATAGGACTCTCAAGTGTGTGTAACTGTTTACCACTATAGAGAGTATCTACGGTCTCCGCAGCAGTTTTAACAATGCATTCAACAGGCTTGTTCGACTTCTTGTTCCCCATAAATTTTAAGACAGGGAATTTCAACGAAGAACAATGTAGCAATGTATACATTACTGTTCCTATGGTAATTTTTAATTTTTTGATGGCATTTAATGCTATTATCCATTTATGTTCTTATTGTACTACAGATATGAGGTTTCTCTTTATGATTTCAATCATTTCCTTTGATGTGAATAAATTCATCTTCTCTTGTGTCTATTATAGAGGTGTGTGTTATCAGAAAATATACCCATCTCGCAGAAAGTTTTTTCAGTGTACCATCTATGAATATCAAGAAAAGTAAAGCTCTAATGTATAAGGTACACCGTCTGGTTTTGACATAATGACATCGAGGACAAGCTGTCTTTTATCTTATATAAGAAAGAACTGTTATCGTCCAGTATTAAAACATGAGAATACTCTCGTGTCATTCCATCACAAGGCTTTAGCTATATCAAGAGCTCCTATGCTAACCCTCCATGCCTTCATCCATAGCTTGCAATATATGTTAGAGAATTAGGATATTCGCAGTAAAACAAGTTTGTATAAATTCATTATGTTTGCCGGAAAGTGGTATAGTTCCTATGCGGTGGTGGATAAGCGTCTGATTAATAGAAGGGGCAATGTGTTTCGCAAAAAGAGAGGCAACAAGCGCAACATTGGGTGATAATTCAGTACGTTTGTTCTTCACACATAATTCCTGTAAACTGGTACCGCACACCTATTTTTTAAGCAGTAAGGAAAGCAAATTTGGTATGCGATTTGTTGAAGTGCTTAAGGGTAACCGGGCAAACAATACCGGAAAAAATTGTATGGCTAATCTTGCCCCAGCAAAACAAAACGACAGCGATTATTAAAAAGAGTAAATATTTATAAGTTAATATTTCATGCAAAATGCATTAAATAAACCAAAACTTGGCGCAAACCAAAATAGTATGCTGAGGTTTATGTTGCCCTATATATATATATATATATATATATATATATATATATATATATATATATATATATATATATATATATAATTTATCTTAGCTCGTCCCTTTCAGAATAATCCAGTATCACTTCCTGGATTACGTACATAAAATCCTGAAAGTACTATACATACGTAATGTGGATTACGAGAGGATAAATAAATTTCACATACAAAACAATTAGATAAGATATTTATAATGTAATGTAAAATACTCTCCACTAGTAAATGTGGCAAATCAAAGAAAGTACGTCCCATGAAATGTAACTTTATTCAAACACCTCAACGTAAGCCTACATTTTTGACAAAACAGAAAATCTCCCCTATAATAAAGATTCAGAATGGAGATAATTAAACCAAAGATTGTGAATAAAAGGGGAGTAAAAGTGCGCTGAGGACGATATAAATACTCTAGACATGCGTAAAAAAAGGGAAACATAAATATAGCCAACTCAAGAGTAAACGGTTCGAAACAGCGTCAACATTCGTTCAGGTTGGACGAAATCTATTACTAAAACACGTCCAAATATAACTTGAGATTAGCTCCATATAATTCACACAAACGCGGCAGTTTGGTCGAGCTTTCTTTGATATATACTGAAGAGAGTTACATTTTCTTACATTACTTGAATACACATTTCCAGGAAGTATTTCAAAATTAAGAACAAGGTGGAAAACAGTGAACGACTTACCACTACCAACTTAGTTCTATCACCTCTGAAAAATCACGTTTCCCATAATAGTTAGGAAGCGAAGACAGACATAACGTTCCACTTGCTTTATGATCAGCCTGCGGTTTCAATATAAGGAAACCGTATCGAGGAAATGGAACTGTCTGACTCAAGTAACTCACACAAATGCCGCACTTTAGCGCAGTGGAAAATCATAATCAATAACTTAATCCCATTCTTCACATCGGAGAGAAACATATGTAATTGTAAAATCTGCTCTCTGAAGAATTTTGCGAAAATAGAAAGCAGTTCTCATATGCAGTCTAGTAAATTGTGTCTCGTAAATATCGAAAGTTCATTCCAGGCTACAAGGACCAAATTGAATGTTTTTCCTTGTTTCTTAAACCGAGGATTTCACTCCTATCACCTCGAACGTATTCCCTCCACATAATCTTTTATAGTTGCTTACAGAACTAAAATAGGGTGGAAGAGAGACTTTGCCCACCAATAGATAGACTCTTCAATGATTGTCAACACCTGCGTTAAAAGGACCACTACTTTTCTTGCAGTCTGTGTGCCTCCCTTTTATCTAGGTTCACACATCTCAAATTTGGGGAGGGTTCGTTCTTTCTTTTTGCTAAAATTCCCAGTTACTCTCACATATACAGTGTACACATTCAGTTCCAGTAGGTTAGGCAAAGAGTGTGGTGAGGAATCTCAACTCTTTGCATAGCCAGACCGAATCCACACCTATACAGGTAACAGACCTCACGACTAACCACTGTTTGTCTTTCACGCCGTAAGATGCAAAAAGTGTGCGCACTATAAATACTTGTAACGGAAAATGAAAGAAGAGATAAATGTACGAATTGCACGCGCCCGCTCGACCTTTAATGTAACATTTTTCAAAGTTCACTACTAGACTGTGGTAGGACCCGCTTATAATACTTCACACTAATAGTTCTTCATCTGGAAATCAGCACTAAATCTGACGGCGAATACCTGGCAAGCCTCACTCCTTTAGTGAAATAGCCTTTAAAAAAGTATTCTCCCCAGGCACGAATACGTAAGCAGACGGACAGATCATAATTGATTTTAGCCCCATGTCTTTTGTTCATATTGTCTTATTTCCATTCGTTTTTCATTTTGGCAGGGCCCGTTACATGCAAGGTCACGTCCTCGGTATAGGTAGTGTACTTTATCGATGTGCAAGAATCCTGCAAATAATTCCCCAAAAGACTGAAAGCTTACAATTTAATGCATTTTTTAAATGTTTCTTCCTTTCAAATTTGATTATCCGTTGATCATTGTTTATTACTTATGGGCGTACTGACAGAACTTGAGATGCATTTTATGTTCAAATTGTTCATCCCTTGAACAATATCTGTTTTCTCTTTAGTCGGAATTCTCGACGACCATGACAACACGCCGAATTCTAGGCTATTCCTTACCATTCAGACTAGAGGTTTCTCACTTCTATAACACAAAACGAACCCTCACTTATGGAAGACCTGTCGTTTTCTCGGCGATCTGGCCCTTCTTCCCTCTACGCGTTGGAAACTGGCTCCACGCATTACCATACACATTATTAGTTCCTCGATTTAACCAATCTGAACACTATCTTGCATACGGTCTCCGTTCTTATTAGCTACTGCTCAAGAACAAACATTCTCTTTGGCCTTCGCGCCAAGATCAAAATATAGTATCTCTTTTGATGCTACACATCAAGTTTTTGTTCTCGGTTTGTGGAGGAGAAACCTTCACAAATGGAGCAATGTTTATGTTTGTTCTTTATCCACTTTAAAAAACGACGCTGGTGTCGCACTCCGCCTTTGTGTGTAGGTCAAGTAAATAGAACAACAATATTGGGGCTAAATAATCCCATGTCAATTAGGAAGTTAAAGGGGTGTTTTAATTTTTTAAAAATAATTCAGTGTCCCCCCATTTCTTACAATCATCGTATCTGCTTACTGAATAACACTAACTATAACCGTATAAGGGAAATTTACAGTTTTAAATTAATTTTAAATCATATAGAATCGATCTAACATATAACCTTCCTTTTAATGAGTTTCTAAACCTACCATCTTATACAGGAGCCAGTTCCAAGCCCGCGATCAATCCATATAAAACGGGTTGAGAGGATATTCTTGCAATTATTCTAATTAACTGTTGCATAGCCAAATCGCATCTTAATTATTTATTTATCGTGTATTCATTGCGACCAGACTATCAATCTTTTATAATTTCTATTTCTCATTGACAACTATTTATCTATCCTAATTCTATGACCCAGCAACATCATCGAGGATAAACAGTGCGACAGCCACGCCAGAATCGTTCACGGAGTAATTGCAGAGGTTGCGTTTGTATCGCGTTGTTTGGAGAAATCAAATCGTGTTTCACAGTTATGTTCGGGATCGTATCGAAAAAAGTTGTTTAGGTTCGTGTCAGGGCGTGTGGACTAAATTGTTAGAAAGCGTACCGGCCGTGGGGAGGGGATTGTTTGTGAGTCTCCGGGCTGTGCTGACCTGATGGTATTTCCTGCGTTGAGTCGTGCGGTTGTTGTTTATCGTTCGGTTGACTTAGATATTGTTGCAGTCGTTCCGATGCGTGTGATATCCATTTTTCCGTTACTCTTCCCTGGGAATGCCACAATCTATTTCGGCCTTTATGGCTTCCAAGCAAGAGCGTCTACCAATGTCTCATTGCTACGATTCTTGAGAGTCAATAATGGTATGGTTTGATAAAATAAGTATGTGAAGCGTATTGATGTGTCATCCCGATACGCTTTTCGGGAGCATGCATGCTGCGTACTTGCAATTAAATGAGGAAATCTGCTGATTTTGATTATGTAAAGAAAACGCTGAACACAGCCTTAACATTGGGCTCTTTAATTGAAAAGAAGTAATTGAAAACTTCAACCCGGTGAAAATGTTGGGGAAATTTGAAACTTTTCTCCCGTTTTTTTTTAAAGTTTTATTTTTTTCTTGCCCTCGTTGTGCCAATATTTTAATCGTTTTTTAAACGTTAATAAATTTCTTTTAGTGCCCCCGTACTTTTGGCACATTCAATAAGTTCCCCAATAGAACTCTTTATTTTCGACATAATATTATTTCGTACGCTATCGATTTTCTCCTGAGGAGATGATAGCCGAAAGAGCTCTTGAGAAACTTCCGCTTATTATTTTCAATATATATATATATATATATATATATATATATATATATATATATATATATATATATATATATATTTATGTATATATGTATATATATATATATATATATATATATATATGTGTGTGTGTGTGTGTGTGTGTGTGTGTGTGTGTGTGCATGTTTGCATGCATGTATGTATGCAGAATTTTTCCTTGGATGGTCTCATACAATAAATTACGAAGTTGTTATTATTCTAACTTTTGGAGCTTATTACATTTATCTTGATTAAAATGAAGCTGAACGCTTTCCAAATATGTAATTCATCTTGATGTATTTTCGCTCACATTGTGAAAAGGGGTAATGGGCTCAATCCATAGAGATTGTCCGTCTCGGCCATTACGGTGTTGCACTCGGTCAACGTTTCTTAATTTGCATCCATAAATCCGATCAGAAACAAAATCTATCAATGTATATTCTGCAGAAGAAAGCGACTATAAATACAACCGTTATTATATGTAAGGAATCGGCTGATTTATCTTATATCGAAGTAACTGAAATAATCTGAAATCTTAACAATCTTAGAAATTATGAAGTAAATATATACACCTGAAGCCATTATATATATATGTATATATATATATATATATATATATATATATATGTATGTATGTATGTATGTATATACATATATATATGCATATATATACATATAAATATGTGTGTATATATATATAAACAAAGATGTATATATATGTATATAAATATATATATGTATATATATATATATATATATATATATATATATATAAATCCGCACTGATGAGATGTGACACAGCGAAACAGTACCGTATATGGACGACTGTATATATATATATATATATATATATATATATATATATATATATATATATATATATATATATAGCATATGCTGAAGTGTTTATTATTAGAAATTATGAGGTGCCCATTATATAAAAAATTGCGACACCGTTCCGAATGGATATATAGCTAGACGTACAATTTTCATATCTGTAAACTAGCACCCTTCTCGAATTCTATATAGGAGAATTATGCTTTCGAATACCTAACTATAAAAACCAGTAATATCCCTTAATTCTAAATATGCAACTTTCTTCTTGAATGGATGATTAAGTATATATTTTTGTATGTTTTACTTTGTATCTATACTCCCTCCAACTTGTTGAGGTTTTATTATCTCAATAATCCGTATTTATAGAAGCTTTCATATTTTTATTCGATAAATAGACATATACACACATACACACGCATACATATATGTATATATATATATATATATATAGAGAGAGAGAGAGAGAGAGATATGTGTGTGTGCGTGTGTGTGTGCGTGTGTGTGCATTTTAATATATGGATTTCAATCTATGCGTTTTCTATACTAAACAAGGCCGATAACAATTAACAGCGTGCTCTCGTGTAACGAGTGCATGCATGAATGTAGGATGTACATGAAATTCTTAATGATAAACTAAAATGACCGAAAAATGGGGTTAAATGACTTAAATAAATAAAAAGTAAATGACTTAGAATGACTTTGATGGACTTAAGGATGAATTGAATGCTTAAGAATGACTGGAATGCTTAAAAATAACTGGACTCCTTCAAACATAAATTGAATGATCTGGAAAATTACTTGAATGGCTTTTAGACTGACTGGTTGTAAAGTTGGTGATCAGTTTACATTAAATTGATACAGAAAAGTGCTCCGACACTTTATATCACAATAAGTACAGCATTTAGTAAGACCAGATTCTACACTTTGATCTTGGCGAAAAGGCCAAGAAAAGGGTATTTATTTGTTCCCCTACCGAGTAAATTAGGCACAAGGCCGATTTTTAATGTGAGGAGTGAATGGGAAATGGGGCCCAACTCCCCGGGGAGTAGGGGATCTGGTTAGTGACAATTGGTATGAAGGGTGGCCCCTACATAGACCAAGGTCTTATATGTGAGGGTTCCCCAACAGCTTGCAGTATCTCCCGGAACAGATACTACACTTTGATCTTGGCCAAATGACCAAGAAGAGATTATTTATTAGCTCCCCACCCAGCAAATTAGGCACAAGGTCGATTTTTACTGTGAGGAATGAAGGGGAAATGGGACCCTCCCCGAGGAGTAGGGGAGCTGGATAGTGACAATTTGTATGAAGGGTTGCCCCTACACAGACCAAGATCGTATATGTGGGGTTTGTATTTATTTGCTTCCCCAACGAGAAAATTAGGCACAAGGCCGATTGTTAATGTGAGGAGTGAAGGGACAAACTCCCCGGGGAGTAGGGGAGCTGGATAGGGACAATTGGTATGAAGGGGTGCCCCTACATTGACCAAGGTCTTATATGTGGGGTTTCCCCCACAGCTTGCAGTATCTGCCGGAACAGATACTACCGTTTGATCTTGGCGAAAAGGACAAGAAAAGGGTATTTATTTGCTTCTCCACCGCGCAAATTAGGCACAAGGCCGATTTTTTTTATGTGAGGAGTGAATGGGAAATGGGGGCAAACTGCCCGGGGAGTAGGGGAGCTCGATAATGACATTTTGTATGAAGGGTTGCCCTACATTGACCAAGGTCTTATACGTAGGGATACCCCCAAATATGGTCTTTGCTTGCAGTATCTGCAAGGCCAAGCACAAAGTGTTACGGATAGATCGACAGACCGACCGACCGACTGACGGAGTGACTTATAGAGTCGCTTGTCCACGACTAAAACTCTGGTCATTAAATGTACAGTTTAAATATTATAAAAACTAAACTATGAAACAATAAACCAATTATCATTTCCAATTTGTTTCCACATGAGTTTTGTCATAATTTTTTTTAGTTTCTATACGTGACACCGTTGATAAAAACGTAAAAGTGACACTAAAACAGTTTATGTTTCAGGAAAGCAGAACACACACACTGACATTTGTCTCCTCATTTTTTTTATTCGTCATTTGATATAATAATGTAGTAAGAGACCCGAGTAATAATACATGTATATAACAGCTTTAATCGTGTAGGGTGAAGGGTTGGTATTCAAGGGGTACAAAAAAATAAAGCATATGATTAGCAAAACTGCCGTTACAGACAGAAGGAAAATGCAGTATTTTATGATATTAGATTTTACGATAGTAATGTATATTGTGTATGATATATGCATATGCATACAGAGAATACTCTCCTAAACAGTGGAATGTTCAAAACGAGTAATAAGACATGCATACAGGCAATTTTTTAATGAATGTTTTACAGGGAATAAATTTTGTGTTTGGAAATGATTGTTGAGAATTTAAAATCTGAAGAGTAACATTTATAGAAAGTCAAGGATTTATAAAATAACACACACACACACACACACATATATATGTATATATATATATATATATATATATATATATATATATATATATATATATGGGTATATATACACATATATAAATACATGGTAGATGCAATAACATATATATATATATATATATATATATATATATATTGATTATTTGTTGTATGTATACATAAGTATGTCTGTGGAAATGGGTCATATATGTATACAAATAAGTATAAGAGTGATCAGCACCACGCATACTGGCACGTGTGGATATGTGTATGGGTCTCTGTGCGCGTGAATTTATTCATATGTGTGTATGCGTGTATGTTTATGTAATGTGTATATATGTATATATATATATGGACATATATATATATATATGTATATATATGTATGTATGTGTATAAATGAGTGTATATGTGTATATATGTATATATATACATATATATGGCTGTATGTGTATCTGCGCATATGTGTATGAATTGATGGAAATATCTATGAATTGCTATATAAATAGTCAGATTCAACCACGTGTAGACCACATTACACTCAAACCTACATGCGCATCAATCTCTCCTATCCTATAGCTAATTAAACGGGAGTATATAAAGCCTTCAGTCCAACATGGACTTTAACTCTTTATCAATAGATCGCCTCCAAACAGAAATAGATACGTTTTAAATACATTAAATTAAACCATATTACACTACGATATCAAGCGTAACGAAAAAGCCGCATCTCAGCAAATCAAGTTACTTTTAAATAAATTCTCATAATAAATACACTCAACAACCCCTCTCATCAATATAAATATTAAACCTCTAACCGACGAGCAACTCACCCCAAATTAACGCTATCCATACAGTCCTCATAAACTTATCCATTACATCAACACACCCAACTTTTAACTCAATTCTCCAAACATTTCAAAATTCTAGAATATTAATCGTCTACATTTTCACCCCATTTTTTCACCCGTCATCGAAAAATCACAAGAATATAAACTCCCGATTTTAACCAAAAAATTAAGAGGTCAGCACAATGACACATACGTAACACATAATTCCTTTCTCCCGAAGAATGTCTAATACGCACATGCCTGCTCGCCCAGACCAAACCTTCCCCCCTGCCTCATCCTAACTGGCCTACGCTCCTCCCTTTCCTTCTCTCCTCTAAATATCTTATTCGCCTATTCTCAAAAAGAAAACTGACCCTCCGAATACCAGAAATTAAAACCATGTTAGAAGCTAATTGTCTAACACATCGGATCGAATAAACATTTTTTCAAGCATTTTTCAATCCAGGCCTACTAATTTTCGAAGACTATCGCACCCAAGATATGCATATATAACTCAACGTACAAAGTCCATCATCGACGGGAATATATGCAATGGAATGGAACGTTAATTCAATATTTGATACACTGTCTCCAAACCCACAAGGACTTTGGATCCTATCTACCAAAACGTGTTTACATCACCGCCGAATACGGTCGCTTCTTATACCCTTCGGAAAAACAGTACGGAACAACTATACATTCTTGTTATATGGGATTACTGCCTTCTACCCTCTAACCACTATTCTGCCGACCTGGCAATAATACCCCGGAAGATATCGTACTTCTTCAGATAATTAACTGTCCAGGTTGTGGAAAATTCCTTCTCCTATAATTATTTTCCTATAATTATTATTCACCATCACAAAAATTTTTTCAATATATGTGCTGAAAAACCACATACGTGTTTATTCACGGCTGAACATATTGCCAACCGCATTTAATTTCCTCTGATTATATGAGCCATTATTGAAAATGCATGGATTAAACAAATTAACATAACTCGCCTCTGTATAGTCCTTGTGCCAAACAATAAATTCTTAATTCGAATATATATGTTTATATTTTGATTTTCAAAATTTAACTTTAACCACTAAACTATTATAGTGCTCTTTTTTTAAATATTAAGCTTTACCTGCATGGGTAGGATCACCCTGAAAGTATTACCTCAAATGAATATGTATCAGGATATTTCAGCTGATATTTAATCTGTGCCTTATCACGTTTATGTATATATATATATATATATATATATATATATATATATATATATATATATATATATATATATATATATATGGTGCCCACTCGCCAATCTGTCACGAGAACCACTCTCCTACCTCAAAAACCTATCATTCCATGGACATACTTGTTTTCTTAGAATTTCACACGTATGGAAATGTATTCGGTTTGCCTGCATTTCAGCTTACTACAATGCGATTGTCTTCAAGTCGAACGTAAACAAGTTCTTGATGAGCTGTTCCACTATAGTTAACAGATTTACAGAATTTCTATTTCTAATGATTACTCTATTGTCCATTTGACTAAGTGCCTTGATAAGTGAGTATGTTTATGCATATATATATATATATATATATATATATATATATATATATATATAAATATATCCCTGGTGTATATGAAATAGTATATATATATATATATATATATATATATATATATATATATATATATATAATATTTTTAAATTATACATATATTCAGGATACATAAAGAAATAAATAAATATATATATATATATGTATATTTATATATATACAAGATTTTAAATATATATATATATACAAGATTTTAAAAATATTATATGCATGTGCATATATATATATAAATATATATACATATATATATATATATATATATATATATATATATATATATATATATAGTGCCGGCAAAATAAAGTTCGCATATGTAATTTTATTCCAAAACTGCAAATGTAAACTCAGTTTAATGTAAATGTTTAAAGAACCTATACTCCATTTTTTATGTCTTTTATTCCTCTATAATTTTACCTGTCCATATTTGACATTTAATTGCAATATTATAGTGTTAACGTCACTATGAATAGAATAATTTCAATTTGAGAAGGCAAAAGAAAGTTCATTAAAATCTTTATCAAATAGAATAAATTGCATTAAACAGCATGCAAGTACTGGCCCTAGGTTTGCACAGCAGCTTGTGTTCTTTACTGCTGACTAGAAACGACTTTCAGATCTTTGAATGACTATATTATATATATATATATATATATATATATATACATACACACACACCCACACACACACATATATGAAGAGTCCTAGAGTGTATGATACGCGGAATTTTCAGTGAAGCTTAATCGCCATATATATTTTATAACTTACTAACTCGCTCTACCTACGTATTGAGTACTTTTGAAGTAAATACCTTACGTTTACGCATAAATTTATACTTTCGTATATTAATTTTATGTGAGTAAATTAAGTAGTTATATATATATGTATATATGTATATATATATATATATATATATATATATATATTACATAGAAACATGCGTGCTTGAAAAATAATACTATTGAGATTAAGAAAACTATAATAAATTCATAGCTTAAAATATGTCAGGATTAATAATTGATTATCTATTAATACATTGAATTTAAAAAATAAAACAACTTT
Organism: Euprymna scolopes; assembly: GCF_053919585.1. Classification (NCBI taxonomy): domain Eukaryota; kingdom Metazoa; phylum Mollusca; class Cephalopoda; order Sepiida; family Sepiolidae; genus Euprymna; species Euprymna scolopes. The sequence goes on along the minus strand of NC_136486.1, from coordinate 121,029,517 downwards.
TTCATGGTGCAATTTTTTCAGTTATGATCTTTTTAAAATTATCTTATAAAATCTAGTCTGTGTTTCTTTTCAATTTTAACAGCTATTCCTTTTACAGTTCGAAGTGTAATCTTAATCATATTACCTTTCATTCTGACATTTTCTATGAAATCAATGATCTGTCTAGGCTTTACTTGTAATGATATGTTTTGTGTGTTCGAAATCATCCTTTTAATTTATTTGATTGGTAGGCATAATGAATACTGAACTCTCTCATAAAAAATATTTATTTTTTAAAAATATTATGAGAGAATATAAGGTTTAAATGTTTCTTGTGAATTATTTGTATGTATTCCATAAAAGTGAATCAGTTTTCCGATGAATCTCAGTGAATAATTATATTCAGATAAAATTAACAATGAAACCAGGAATTTCCTTTTTCAAAATATAAATATACATGCAAAAATTGTAGCAAATAGAAGAATTTTCAAACAAATATTTGAAAGAAAACTATAAAACTAGTGTTGAAAAATCTATCTTCTTAAGTGATTGAAATATAAATTAATGAATATACAAATAATTTATTTGAATAATTATTAAAAGAGCTTTAATTACATTAAATTTTACATCATTAATCCAAAAATAAAGAATAGAAGAAAGTAAATTATATTTGAACGGATATTGAGATACAGTTAAAAAATGGTAATTGATAAGCAATCATTTGAGATTTATTTTAGTATTTTATTAAAACATTATGAATAGAGATAAGAAAGATTAAGAAATACTCACCTGTTTAATTGGTGCTTTTTATATAATAGTTCCCCATAAAATACGCAGTAGTTAACGGTATATTGTGTTATTGTCTCTCTCTCCCTTTTCTTTCTTTCTCTCTCTCTATCTCTCTCTCTCTCTGTATATATATATATATATATATATATATATATATATATATATATATATATATATATATAATCGATTTGGATTCGGAATAATTCTTTACTTATAATTTAATGAAAGTGAAGTTCAAACATGTTTATGTTGTCGTCTGCTTTCAATAAAATCCTTCCAAATAATCTTCCAAGGTAATCACCATCTCACCATTTTATCCATTTTCTTTAGATTGTAAACTAACATTTTCCGCGGTAGGTCCCCTTTTTCCCTTCCATTCATATCCCTTTAAATTCCGCTCTACTTTCCTCACCTTTTCTGTACTCATCATTTATCTATTCTTGCCCATTATTCTCAATATAATTCTTCATTATTTTATCTAAATTTTCCCGTATGTTAATCTCTGTCTTTTTATTTATTTATTTTATCCTTGTTTATTTTGTTCATTTGTATTTGTTTTTATGTGCCATTCTTTTCTATCTCAGTTGAACCATTATTTATATATAAAAACTTAGAAGTTTTGATTCTTTTGTTATATCATAGTCAAAGTGCTTCTCTTATCGATTAACGACCTTTTAAATTAATTTTATAGTAAATCTATGAATGAATTCTACTCCGCAGTCCAATTTTAAGTACAATTTTAAGCGGATATATATGGGACTGCTATCATTTTCCTCGGATTACAACTTAGATATACTGGCACATATGAGATCTTAGGTTCGATTTAGAATAAAGTAAGATCAAATGAGAGTTTCTTCACACTGGAACTCCAAAACAAAGTTCATTCGTGAAGCATTTCCGGATGCTTTACCGTTAAAACTAAATTGAAATCTATCTTCAAGGTGCTCCTCGCTTGGTTGCTGAGACTTTAAATAATTTAAAGGAACATTTTACCAATGCTTTCTTCTTTGAAATTAAGCATTAAGTAGATTTACATTTGATTGCTCTCATCTTCCTCAAACTACCAATTTAAGGACTTCAGTATACACACTTTTACAGATTTTAGAGTTTCCATAAATGTATCTAATTGGATTTCTGGTTGCATCTACTAATTAACGATTCTTTCTCATATTTTCTTATATATATATATATATATATATATATATATATATATATATATATATATATATATATATATATATAAAACTTTTTAATCCTATTTTTCTATACCTTGCGTTTAGACTTTTATTTTTATCGATATAAATAATCCTCATTATTTTCTGATTCCTCATATTTTCTAATCTAAATGTTTTGTAGCCGGTTTTTTATATCATTATACTGTATAATGCCTGCAATTCTTCTTTATCTGATAAGTATCAATTAAATTTAAAAGGACATAACCTGAAGAGGTTCTTGGTCTACTTTATTTCTATTATTCAGCAAACATCGCTACTTCCGGGTTTATAGAGACGACCGTCGTAAGTTAATTAAGAGCCTTGCACTTAAGCCGCGTGGCATGCTCATCCCACAGAATATTTTCTCATAACATACCCTATGTACACAAAAAGGTGTATATATTTGCGGAATAGTATGGTCTGTTCTGTTAAGTGACAATGGTATATTCAGTCACGAAAGGTAACGTCTTTATATGAGTAAAAAGAGTAAACATGATGTATTATGTTGTTTCAAAGAATAGACGTAATTTAATGTTTGAAGGAAATAATAAAAAAAACTAAATACACGTTTTTCATAATTTTTATAAAAATATTTTCTTAAATCCGATTGCCAGGAGGAAACTTATTACCATAAACCTATTCATGTTATTAGTAGCTAAAAACGCAAAAATTATTTTAAAGAATGTTAATTATCGACAGTAAAATTGTTCGACATTTTTAATTTGTCATTTAAAGTACAAACACTGATTCCAAGTAGTCCAAAGTCTAACTAACCCGGCGATTAGAGGTGACGTGTTGTTTTCCTGTTTATTTAATTCCTCGAATTCACCTAAATAGGGATCAACCTCCCTTTGCACTACTGCACTATCCGCAAAAAAAGCCATAATTTCAGCTATGATGAAAATCTTCCAATCAGCTTAATTGTAGTACAACTGGATTTACATTTGGATGTGATTCTTTCTAAAGAATTTTTCCCCCTTTCAGATTACAATTGAAACTGTCTTCATGAAAGCTGCACCATTATGCGCTCTTCGTTTGTATTATTTTTACATCTCCTACATTTTTCACTGGTTGTTTTTAAAGGACATGTACATCATCACAATTTATGACTATAATAAATGGCGGTTTAATTTAATTCGGACACCAGCAAATTCTAGTCTTGCTACAAATTTAATTTGCTTATTTCATTCTGTCCTAGCAAGAAAAGCATTCTAATAATAGAATAACGGAATAAAGACTTTTTAAATTGTGTTTATTTTTTAGTAATCGGTCGAACAATAAATGTATTTTTTAATTTCAACTTACAGTTTTAATTTATTTTCTTTTATAATGAGCTCTACTCCCTTTTGCGTGTGTTGAGCTTTCTTATTTGGTTGGGATTTAAATATCTATATATAAGTACTGGTATTTATATGAGATTGAAGTTTACCACTATGTAAACAGTTCATCTCCTTTGTTTTCAATATATATATATATATATATGCAAAATTAAAAAAAAACATAACTGTTCAAAGCGAAACAACTGGAGACTCCTTTTCAATAAAAACACATGTTTTTATTAAATTCGATATTTCGATTAAAAACGAACCTATATTAGGAAAATACGTTTTTTATTTGTCATTTACGTGTCATGGCGATGATAGGTCTTGCCAATGCATTCCCCCCAATGTTTTTAAATGATGATTAAGATGTCCGATACAGTAGAAGTCGCACCCCGAGTATGTGTTTAGTAATAGAATGTTCACTCAATGCACTATCGATATGGAATGCAAAATTCTGAAATTTAAAGGTTTAAAGCAAAGCAAGTGCAAAATTCCTTTCAAAAATGTTTTTTCTTTAATTTAAATTTTAATCGACATTTCGATTCATAAAACAATGTCAATCAGTTACATACAGCTTTTTCATTTTTTATTATTTATTAAAATAATTTAATTTTAATAAATAATAAAAATGAAAAAAACAATTCTTCTGATACCAGTCCCATTATGTATTTCCACATTTCGATTCATATCAGACCATTCATCATGTAAATACATATTTTTCCTCATCTATGTCCACTGGTGATGATAATGCTCGACACATCTTCTTTCGGATATTGATCAAGTCAAGGTTCAGCTGTCTGATTCTTCAGCAACATCTGAAGATAGCTGTGCCAAGCATTACCAGTGACATAGCACTAAAAATCATGTGTTTTCATGTCCGGGTTTTGTTTGGAATCGAAGCATCGAATTTTAATTTAATAAACATTATGTTTATTTACCGAAAGACATTCTGCACATAATTGTATTTACACTGTAATATTTTTTTTAATCTTTAATTTCATATAAACATTGTTTTCTATAAACAGTGGGCCTTCTATTATTTTAAACTTAGAAAACAGAACTATGTATGTCTTTATACATACCCACACGCGCGCGCACACACACGCACCTACACACACACACACACACACATATATATATATATATAAGTTTGTTTTTGAAATATCGTTAATTTCAATAGGTGCCATTTTCGTTTATCAGGTCTAGATTGTTTTTTATACACCAGTCACCATTAATTTGGAGTTAAGTTCAATGTATCTATTTATTCGGTGCAGAGCATATATAGTGCAAAAATTTTGTTGAAAATTACAAGGCTCTCGTTTGCTTTTTCATAACCTTCGTTTATTTCCTGGATTTTTCCATTACAACTGTTTCGTTAGTGGGAAGGCAATTTTACGATTTATGTGTCCATAAAATATCCTGTATCCATCAACTTCTTCAGATGTTTCCCCATTAGATTTTTACAACAAAAGATTTATTTTTAACATGCTGGACAATCTATTCGGATGAAAAAGACCTCCAATGACATGTTTCCTCACTTCCGCCATCTTTTATTTTTTAATTCCTTATTACTATTGCTTCAGTTTCTATTGTCGTTATAGCAATTGTAATTGTCACTATTTTTATGATCCTTTCTACTGATGTTTTCATTTTTATCCACATAGTTGGATGTGATGTTATATATATATATATATATATATATATATATATATATATATATATATATATATATATATATATATGACAGGTAGGTTTTGAAATTCGTTTTCGTGAGTAAATTTGCTTCTGTAATAACTGAAATAGTATATATATATATATATATATATATATATATATATATATATATATATATATATATTCTAAAGATCCCAGTTTCTTTTGATGCCAAACATAGGATTTTGGTATTTTTATCGTTTCATTTTTAGCTTTGTGAAACACATCATCATAGGCGGCACTAACTTCTACAAAGTTTGTTTTGTTCTTGGTGTGTGTATTTAAGATTATGTGATCTACATATCCAAAATTTTTGCAGGGTATATTGATTTGAATTCATTTTAAGTTGTCTTGTTTATTTAATCTATTTCCCTATTCTTAATTTAAAGGAACAGAATCTTAAATGTTTTATTTATAAAGAAAACACACTTTAAATATGTGTTCTAATTGAACTCAGTATAACCGTCTTTGACTTTAGTTACCCATGTACGCGCACCGTCCGAAAAAAATAACCTTAATCTTTATATATTTCTTTCTGTTCTCTTTAATTTTTACTATTTATGCATTTCTCTTTCTCGAACGATAATCACATTATTTTTCAATAGTTGAAATATGGAATTTCACGAAGTATATTATTTGGCTTTATATATTTATTTAAATTATTTTTAAATTTATGTATATATGTCCCACCCCCAAATGTTTCTATTACTAAAATAAAGATTGCATAGAATTTTGAGATTACCTAAAAAATCCGATTTGCCATCGTCATACATTTCTGATGCCCAAAGAGTTTGCGTTCTATTTGGTTTCTAGAACATTTCCCTGTTCGAAAGGCTTTTATTATCATGTAATTCTTATGACACACTTAAACAAAGTTAATTGGAAATACACTTTGGGTTTACTGTTAGCATTCGCATATCTCTTGTTTCCTTGCTTTTTATCCTCTTCAAATTTGATGAGCTCTTTTTTTTAACTAAATAGGACACGTTTTACTTTAACGGTACGTGTATATATATTTGACGTTTTAAGTTTATATATATATATATATATATATATATATATATATATATATATATATATATATATATATAGATAGATAGATAGATAGATATATAGATGTATTATAGTACCCGCCTTACATGGTATTGCGTTATGCATGATTTACACCGGTTTCTTAAGACTAAAATATATATTGATGAACAAAGAGAAAATTCGATTAGCTAATTTACATTATCTATGTCTCGGTCACATGGCATAAATTTATATTTTTGGTGTCTTAAATAATCATAATGCGCAAGATCAAATTCATGAATCAGTAAATTATGCTATCGAGATGTATTTTTACACATGAAAGCTTACATATCCTTACATACAAAATTGGCCTGCACAGTAAAATATTAGCCAAAAAAAACGGCCGAGTAGCTGAAACAATAATGCAACTTAACAGAAAGATACGGTAATAAAAATAAAACGCATATTTGCTCTACAACAGTATTGAACACTTCTTCAGTTGTTATTAATTACCATTTCCCCTATATATATATATATATATATATATATATGTATATATATATATATATATACAAATATATGCATACATATATACCCCCACCCACACACACACACGCACACACACACACACACACACACATATATATATATATATATATATATAGATATATACATATATATATATATAAACAACTATCTGTCGGTCTGTCTCTCTTTCCTGTTATTTTCAAACGCTACCATCTTCGAGTCTAAAGATCACGAAGAAACGAGAATGGCGTCAAATGATTGATTTTTCTGCGAACCGTACTTCTTTGGGGGTGTTTTAGCCCGTTACATTGTTTTAAGAGAGAAAAATACGTCAAATTCCTTAATCATTTAGGGCATGCATCATAGTTTTTTTTTTATTGTTTCAAATGCGTGTAACTTTTGTAAAGCAGTAACGCCGCCAGTTTTGAATGATACTATGTCGATTCTGGCTAATGCCACCTTTATTTATTTTTTTATCTTGGAAGTCACGATTTTGTAAGAAAAGAAACGAAATCTGGAAAAATAAAATGTCATATTAAAATATTTGTAAAACAGGCACAGAGATACAACATTGTGACAGTTGTATCTTGTTTATAAAGTGGGACCCATTAGATTGGAAACTTATTTTGTATTATCCAAAGGGAAAAGAATAGTTGTAGATGCCCCAGCAATGATTTGACAACTATAATTCATGCGTCGCTTACTGATGGCCTTATATATGTACAGGAGACTGTACTGTGAGTGATTTTCTCGCTCGATAGAGGAAACTCACGTTTTTTCATATGCCTTCTCAATGTCATCAAAGTAATCGTTCCAGTGCACGTTGCCCGACAATCTTAGACCGGGGACTTTGAATGAAGCATTCTTAGATATGGTGTTATTTGTCATTGATATCGGTGGTTGGGGCGACGTCTTATAATAGTTAAAGGAGAGCATCTTAGTTTTATTAGCATTAAATGTTTCCATCTGTTTGCAGGCCAATTGCACTATGGTCTGGATGTCATTTGCAGAGAGTCTACCATAATCTTAGATTAAAGTACATCCGTTCTTACTTGTACATATTATAGAGCATTGTATTATCAGCAAATATACTTATTTCCGAAAGCAATGTTATCAGTAAGATCTTTTATGAATATCAGGAATAAAATAGTTGTCCAAGCATCGGAGCCGGCCCATGTATATATATATATATATATATATATATATATATATATATATATATATATATATATATATATATGAAATAAAATGGAGGTGGAAGGACCTGGATACTCAACGTTCTGCCAGATTTATGCGGTCTTCTTCAAGAGGGATGGTCATTGCCGAGAGAGTCGGAGGATTGGGGCTATATATAATGATGGGGGAGAGCAACGTGTTTCCTTATGTAAATTAAATATCATATATACATATATATATATATATATATATATATATATATATATATATATATATAATACTAAAAGTCTATGGATCTTGTATGTTTGCAATCAGATTTCCGGTTTTCAACATCCGGTTGCGCATGCGTAAATAGCAACGTCTTCAATCCGTTATTCCAATTCCGGAATTTTTATATCGCTTTTAATACAAACAATTTCATTTAATTTGATCAAATAGTTATTTATATATACAAATAATACATAGATTCATAGATAATTATAATATATATTATAAAATCTATTTATCTATGAATCTATTAATAATATGAAATATTACCCTATACAATTTATGGAAAGAAAACACCTCTCACTTTCCCTCTAATAGATTTCAACACTCCTACTCCCTCTGTTTTCGTTACGTACGCGAGAAATAGTTACGTGTATGTGTGAGAGAGAGAAAAAGGTAGCGACGTAAAACTGGATAGAGATATCCCCCTTAACTAATGCAGACCTTTTTACTAGAGGGCGTTATTACAAAAAAATTTCTTTTTCTTCTTCCCATGTTTTTTAAAGTCGTCTGCTTACATTTCCAAACCGAAAGCTGAATCGGTAAATGCACACATTTCTATTACATTAAATAGTGTTTTCCTTTACACAATGGGTACTGAATGTTTGCTTAAATTAAATAAAAAAAGTTACATTTTATTTTCATTTTCTATTTAAAAAGCCATTATTAACATGTGGAGAGTGTTTTTTTTTTATTATTCTGTACTTTCAACTAACAATTTAATTTAAAAGATGATATATCAAAATTTGAATTTAACTATAATAAGGATTATGATACCTGTTCAGTGCATAAGTATGACCAACCACTTATAATTCAGTAACTGTAATTTAAAAAAAAATAACAATTATAATAAACAGAACGACTCATAGAAATCTATCTATATTCTTTTTTCATTTTAATATACTTTCATAGAAATGCTTCTGTTATGTAAAAAAAAACTATTTTCTTTATGCCACAAGTGTCACGCTCATACATGAATTCCATAGCTAATATAACGTACTGACCCAACGGGTCATGGGTGGTCTAGTATATATATATATATATATATATATATATATATATATATATATATATATATATATATATACATTTTATGAGAGACAAATACATTAGAGTTAATTAGTGTAGTGGATTACGTCTAAAAGTTAAAATATCTTCCACCTCCATTTTCTTTCATATCGTCGGATTTAATCCAGCTCAACAATCATGTATATATATATATATATATATATATATATATATATATATATATATATATATATATATATATAAATATATATACTGTGTAACCAAAATCAAGACTTTTAAGTCATCTGTTTTTGGCTTAAACCTTATTACTATATGAAAATTTACTGGATTGGATTACACAAACTCAGTATATATATATATATATATATATATATATATATATATATATATATATATATATATATATATGTATATATATATATATATATGTGTGTATATATATATATATATATATATATATATATATATATATATATATATATGACCTCTTATGTCTTGTTTAGGTAATTCTCCTTTTCATATGTTAATATTTTAGTTAATAAACGATTTTTTTTTTTTGCGAAATTATTTTAAACTCGAATGTAAAAATCTGGGCGAATATTAAAATTTCATTCACATGTAAACCTGTAACCTTTTTCTTCTAGAATAATAATTATTATTAAAATCATTATTTTTACCAACACTTTTCAAAAAAATTATTCGTTAGTATTTTGGGTATAATCATTTATTTTAACTTTTCTATTATCAAAATAAATATTCATATACTACGACGTTAGACTGACGCATTGAGCATCCTTGAATAAAATGTTGCAAATCTACACACGTCATATATTATATTATATTACAATAATAAACGTGGGCATTCATGAAATGTGCACACGGATACACATACTCAGACAGACAAACATACAGACAGACTAACACACACATATATATATATATATATATATATATATATATATATATATATATATATATATATATAATTCCTTAATTGGTGTCAGACAGAAATACACCACACTATTTATTTAATACCGAAAACGTTAGTTCTAATTTTAATCTCTCTCGAGAAAACAACAAAATGCTGCAATGTAAACATGTGCAACATATCAAAGAGAAGACTTTTGGATAAACGATATAATTAGTTCCCCATCCGTTCATAATCAAATCGATAAACTCAGAAATATGGTCTTTCTTTTCTTATTTACTTCGTATTTTTTTTTGTTTTTCACATTACTGTCATGATTGATTTAATTTTTTAGAAAACTATTAGCGATTAAAATTAAATTAATTTATTACATACATATTTACTCGGTATATAAATTATGTCGGAAGCGAATTAAATAGATAATTACACATAAAATTGGTTTCTTTAACCCACACATTTTTGTGTGGCAGTAAGTTTCAGAAATGATTTCAATATAGCAGATTTTAATGGATAATGTATAATGGATAATTTTGAAGTTGATTGTTTCTCATTCGATTGAAGATTTATATATCCGTTGCTTATTTTCATATTGATTATAGCTTTGCAATAATTTATAGGCGAATTACATTAAGTTCACTGATTTGAACTTAGATTGATACTGTACAGCTAGTTCTACTTATGGAAATCTAATATGATAGTAAATCTTTGACAATATCGGAAAATGAATCAAAAAGTGGTAAATCAACATCAAAATGATTTTTTTTTAATTGAATGTATCGGCTATTTATATTGTGAAAACTTATTATTTGAATGAATTGTTTATTATTTTATGTATTGTTGTATTGTACTCGCTGAAAAATAATAAATTCGAGAACGGAAGTCAATGCGATATAACAAGGTCACACGGACACGACCTCCTACTTAATTAGCAAATTTGCAGAATGAATGAAGCAAACTGATTTTTTCAAATTTATATACGAACTTTTAAGCCACAAAGTTTACGTATTTTAAAATGATCTTAAATATGATAGTTTTATTCATACGAAATTCATACCTATTTTAAGAGCCAATTCTCCATCAATTATTATCTTTATTATTTAATAAAAGAACCTCTGTGCGTGAGTTCGTTCTACTGCACTCAGAAATGGCTTGCACGGCTTTTTTGTGGAAGTCATACGAAGGTACTTGATGTATCTTCGGGTGCTCTTAAGTAGGTTTTATTCATCGAAATGCGTCTGATAAATATTGTTAGTCGATAATAGAAAAAACTTGGATTAAAAGAAGGAATTCGATTTTGAGAAAAAGTTTACGCCTGTACACCACCTACCATCACGATTGCATTTGATAAGTTTTATCACCTTCAAGCAAAAAGTTACAGCCGATAGAAGCAAAAGTCGATAGTTTTATAAGACAGAGGCGTGTTCGAAATTAATGTTTTTATAACGTCCAATTGAACCATGATATTTATTTTGTACGTTAAAATTAATTTAAGTCATTAGTACGTAAAAATGATGTCAACGGTTGTTTTTTTCCGTATATTAAAGGGTTGTTCAAAATTAATGTTTCTGTTTAGAACATCATTGAACTATAATAATTGATTGGATTTAAAACTACAAGTAAAGCACATATAACACACACACAAGTTTTATAAAATTAATCAACTGTGCACTGTAGATTACAATGTTGTGTCTATTCTGTCACTGCGTTGAGGCATGTACAGCTATCTTATCGATCCGCTGTTGGAGAACCTTACTAGAGCATGTAAGCACTCGATGTTATAATGAGTGATTTCACTGATATCGATGACAATAAATATATGGAAGGGTGGATCATTTGTTGATCCTTATTCCACCTCACAAATGCTGGGTGTCCACGTTAGTGTATATAGCGTACCTATTATATATATATATATATATATATATATATATATATATATATATATATATATAGTAGTAATTTCAAAGATAAAAAGTTTGACTTGGGTTCCATTAGCAAGAATCAAATCCATAAGATAACGCATTGCCAACTAATCCATTACCTTTTTGAAATATCGTAAGATGGATAATAAATTATTACTTATTATCCGACTATATCGTATAAATATGTATCTGTATATACATACAACAACAGTTTACGTCAACTTTTGCCTGTAAAGTATCGTATTTAAAATTCCGACCCATTATCAACATCATTTACCATTCAACAACATATAAAACAGTCAACAAAAGATGCACTCTGCAATCTTGAGTATTTGAAGAGAATCAGTTTTATATACAAAAACACTGACACACACACACACACACACACATATATATATATATATATATTTATATATATATATATATATATAAACGGTGTCAGCCGCTTTTTTGCAGATTTGTAACATATCAATATTTCCCTTGATATACGCCGCAAAAAATGAAAATTATACCATGAAATGACTTTTTATTCAATTCATGCTATATTCACGAAATTACTGCATTTTATTTATTATCAAGAAAATTATACTGTCCATCGCTTCATTGCAGATTTCTTAAAATGCCAAAACTTCCTCAATTAAAGGTTATCGAAAAGCAACGGATAGTTGCTGGACTCGTAGAAGGATTGTCCAACAAAGATTTAGCCACGGAACTGGAAAGGAATCCAAGAAACCTGGTCTCATTTTTGAACAATCCAAGCACAAAATCCAGAAAAGTAAGGGCACCAGAAAAATGCTTTTAGGTTGAGATATTCGGAAAATTCGTAGAGAAGTCAACAGAAACACAAACAGCACCAGTGCTTTCGATTTTTGCAAGAGCTGGACTCTCTTCAGGATCCAGGCATGTCTGATAAAATGTGATGAATAACACCATTCGAGGCCGCCATTCGACAAACAACATAGGGATAAAGGAAAGGCTTGATGAAAATGAGTGTCCACCGAGTCCTATTTAAGGATGAGATCCATGCTACTCTTTATGTTCGGATAGATGGACTAAAGTGTGAAACCCGAACAGAACACCGACCCCTTCCAGAGTTCATCACCAACAAGGAGGTGGATGCATCATGTTTTGGCCGGGGATCATTTGGTTTGACCATGCCGAGTGCCAGAGTGTGGACAACATACCAACAATGCGTATACGACCCTTTTGGATAATCATTTGTCGAGATGAATATATTACCTACCATTGCCCCCTCGCTTTCAGATGATTTTTATACATGACAAGAACCATCCCATTCTGCTTGGGGCGACTGCAGACTTTCTTGTGTCTATGGGATTCGGTGGGGAAAATCTCATGGCCTGACTACCGTGTTCTTCAGACCTTAGCATCATTGAATATCTCTGGTCAATAGAAAGAAGAGAACGCCATGAGAGCAGAGAGCAATTTACTTCAAAAGGTGCTTTATTGAGAAACATAGTTGATGTTGCTAGAGCCATATGTCCTTTTCAAATCAAACAATTAGGTTCCTCAGGGGACAAAATGTTGTTTTAAGTTATTACAAAAAATTGTGGATACGTCGATGTATAATTAATTTATATAAGGCGTATATCTAGGATATGCTTTTGTTTATTACTCTTTGACAGAGAAATATAATAAGATGAAAAGTTTGCAAAATAAACCATTGTATGTTTGCCCTAAAACTACATTTTAAGAGACTGTAATAAAGCGATGGACAATGGAAATCCCTCGATAAATAATAAAATGTCATATCTTCGCGAATATCCCATGAATTTGAATAAAACTTTTTGAAATAACAAACATGAAAGCAGCAGTTTGATGATATAATTTTAATTTTGTTATGACGCATATTTAGTAAAATAATGATATTTTACTAATCTTCAATAAAATATTTGGCGCAGTTTATCTATCTATCTATCTATCTATCTATCTATATATATATCTATAAAAACAGAGATGTGTGTGCCACAGACGATTTCTGATTGGTTAATCCAATAATCACATCTCCTAAAAAACTATGGTTCGTAGGCTCTTAACTTTACCATAAAATATTATGGCTTTATTTATTGTCCATCTTGGAAGGGTTTAATTTTTTCCTAACTTGCGATTTACAAATTACAAAAATACGAAACTTACAATCTAACAATCGAACCTCCGACATCACGGCCGCCATTATGAAACTAAACTAAAAAAAAAAACGCGCGTTCACTCGTGGTCTTTACATTTCGGGTTTGGGTACTCGTGCAGTTTTCCATTGACATTAAAAAATGGAAATATTTAAAAAAAATATATATTGTACGTACTCGTCATGTGGTAAAGTTTTCCTACCTAAAAAATCACGTAATCTCATCAAGTAGTTATTTTTTATAGCGAAAAAAGAAAAAAATCAACGCTACAAACGAGTCATTATTAATTAAACAGAAAGTTCAAGTAGGGAGATTTCCCTTTTTTTTATAGCGAGGCCAAATTTCGTGAATTTGGCCTTTTTTAAAGCAGTGTGGCCTTCAAATTTCTGTTTGGCCTTTTTCTTCACCGATGAAATAAAAAAGCAAATAAAAACAACGCAAAAAAACTTTTAAAAATACGGCAACATTTTGTTGTTCTTGTTTGTTTTTTTTTTGGTAATTTTCTTTATTTTTTTTATTTTTCCAAGATAATACTATTAAATGAACACTATTATGCCAAATTAGCCCCCCCCCCAAAAAAAATGCACAAAAATTCGAGATTTAAGGTTTTGACGAGATAATTTAGCGAATTGTCCGGACTATTGCGAGAGAACCATCCATTAGTTTTTCCTTGAAATTTTGCCACAAATTGTATTTCAATACATAGATGTGCATAGTAACAACATTTTTTTGCCGAAAATTCCCGTCGCGTCCCCAGATTTCATCGGTGAAGAAAAAGGCCAAACAGAAATTTTGAAGGCCAAACTGCTTTAAAAAAAGACCAAATTCGGGAAATTTGGCCTCGCTATCAAAAAAAAAAAAAGGGGAATCCCCCTACTTGAACTTTCTGTTTGGTTAAGAATCAAGATGGCTGAATTAATAATTACTCGCTTATAAGACTATCAATACACACAAAAAATATAGATTTATTTTTGGGTAAAGTTCCCCTAAGTTTTCCTTTCACTTGAGTAAATAATGGTCTTTTGTTATATATATGGCGTACTATTACCCTTATATATATGATGTTTATGTTTATATATATATATATATATATATATATATATATATATATATAAGTGATAGTGTCTGTGTGTGTCTTGCGTCTGTGTGCATTTCCCTACGCTAAAACTCTGTCAATTTTAAGCCTAGAGATTCGAAATTTGATATACAGGGTACTGAGATTTGGGAAAATCGATGTGATAGGTTTTCGACAGAAATTTGGCGATTAAGTGGTCAAAATTCAACGATTTGACCTTTGAGATCTCTATCAAACTCCTCCTACAATTTTGGGTCTAAACACGTGATATTTTAGATATAGATTCCTTGGACATGGATCTAACTTATTAACTTAACTTGATCCCTAAACGATAAATGTTAAGAGGTCATAATAGGGGTCAAAATTTAAAAAAATTGACCTTTTTTTTCTCAGCATTAACCTCAAAACACCTGGGCAACGCCGGGCACCGAGTGCTAGTATATATATATATATATATATATATATATATATATATATATATATATATATATATATATATATATATATTCAGCGAGGAATATGGTTTCCGTTTTGTAGGCCAAATTTTATAGGCCCACGATTATATCATAGAGAGATGCAGTGAATATTTTTACGTTGCTTCGCATCTAAATCAGTTTTTCTTTAAATATCTAAGGTATTTAATAATTATAGCATAAAACATACGTTAAAATTTTAGTTATTCAATTACTAGAGATGCTATCTCAAACGTCTTTTCGTACGACATGTTCATTTTAGTAGTCATGAATAAACAGACATCTGAACTTCAGTCATGCGTACTCCAACTATCCGTCCTGATACAACCGCTCTTTTTAACGATTTTCGGAATCACTTCTTGATATCTTTCGACGAGATCTATCCAAATGATACTACCATCTATGTTAGTATATCAAAAATCATCAATGAGTATTACTTCACAGATGCTCCCTCGTTTACATAGTGCTTATTGTACAATCTCTACTTGAGTGTATTCTTAAATTATCGCTGCATTGGTTCAGTCTCAAAAGACAAATGATACGCTCTGTATCGGCAACTGCGCATATAATTGTGTGGAAAGGGTTGCGCAATCCCAAACACACCTCTCCCGAATCGGCACTGCTTGAGTCCAGTGGCTAAGAGAAGTCCAGGACGACTGGAAACAATACCAAGGTAAGCGGAGAGCACATACAGCACCTGGAAGTCACAAATAGTTACCCATCTGGTACTACCCAGGCTCATCGTTGTTTAACTTTGATAATCTAACAGGAACCCGTGTGTCAAACATGATTATGCCGTACACTTAAATTATATTTCCATGATTAGAAATTCTTTCCTAGAAATAACACTACAGAACAAGTTGTGGCTGTGCTCATCGACTAACTATGATATTGTTGTTTTCAAGTCCAATGTAAATAATTTAACCCTATTCATTTGAAGATCACTACCCAATCGTGGATAGGTTATACCAATTACCTAACACTCATGAAAATACTATGTGAGGAATGACGTGCCCGGTCGTATATAACGCGTTAACATGCTATTTAAATTTATGCAGATTGTGTATGTTTTATTATAAAATATTATATATTAGGAAGACATACTTTGCCCAGTAGACAAATTCACAAGAACAGTTTAAAAAATAAAAAATAAAAAAATAGGATTGATAATATCGTTCATAAAATTCCGTTTGTGTTTGTTTACAAAATCACGTCACCTGATAGTTGGACTTAACGGGGAATATTCTGAACAGGTCACTTCTGATTAATGTTTTGTTTTAAAATAAGAAAGAAAAAATGATTTGCAGCAATTTTAAATCGTGCATTCATTGAACTCATTTATGAGAAAATTAAAATGAAGTGGTGGGGTACAACCTGGCTTGTACAAGAGATCATTCGATCCGTAGTCGAATGATCTACCACTGAGCCCTCATCCTGATGTAAATAATTCTATTTTTTTAAGAAGAAATATTTTGCTAAGATTTTATTATTCCCCTTGCCGATGTAACGTATAAAAAATCTCTTATAAAAATTAAAACATTTTATCTATGAGAAAAAAACTGCTTTAGGGTCGGAATTTTTTTATTTTCGATACTTATTGGGTGAATTTCTGAAAAAAAAAAAAACACTGCTAGACATATGAATTAGCTTTATGTGAAATTTGCAAAAGATAGGCTCCGCCGTTTTGTAACTGATAAAGAAGGAAGTCGCACACACACAACATGAATTTTATATGATAGTAGAGATATCCTAGACGTACCTTCTGACCGTGATAATTTATGATCTTCAAGTAAAACTTAACACTCCGCCTAAGAGCCATGTAATAAATCAAAGCGAAAATACTCGCGAAAAAAGAAGACAAATGCAAAAAAAAATATTAAAAATTAAAAGACATTTCAAATTTTCGCCAATATATGCATGTGATTTTCACGGTTATTTTGTATATGTTACATATAGGGGTTTATTGAGAGAGTCTTAGAGTCTTATAAGATAGTTTGTCTTGAGAGAGTGTGTTTAGAAAGAGTCTTATTACAGTGAGGGATGTTGTAAGACTCAGAGAGAGAGAGAGAGAGAGAGAGATGTTGTAAGAGACTAGATAGATATTGTTCATGTTATAAGAGATTCTTATATATTAAAATGTTCATTCCTAAATTGTGTTGAATGGAAGAAGAAGAAGACTCTTGGAGTGAAGGGATATAGTGTTCAGACAGTTCGGACATTGTGTAGACATGATGATGTAGAGACGTGTATGTAAAGACATATAACACAAATATATAATACAAATGGACTTTACCTTTGTATAAGAATCATAAACACAAGACGAGCTTTACAAAAAACACTTGATGTTTATTCTTCACACGGCCGTGGTTCGAATTTGTCTATTGCCATTTCATTTTTATTTTAAACTAAATTCTCCATTTTTATACTTACATGAAAAGGGGACAACCCTTATCATGTAACAATAGTCTCATCAGAAAAAAAAAACATACCACGTTTTAAAATGCTTTTCTCATCTTTTTCTCTCTCTCCCTCTCTCTTTATATATATATATATATATATATATATATATATATATATATAATTCTAACGGATTTGTGATATGTAATGTAAATAAAATAGTTAATAGCTATATATTTTAAAATCTTGCATCGTATAAAAGGCGACGTCTTTATTATATTAAGCACGATTTCAAAACACACTTATAGAATCTAAATTTACAAAGTAGAAAAACGGGAACGTTTAATATTCCTCATATGTTCACGAGAAAGATATGATTACTCGATATTTAATAATATCATTCGGTTTTTATCCTGTGTAGATGATATTTGATTCCTAATTTATTCTGTAATTTTATTATAAATACAAGCAAAGATACCTGCGTGTCGCACGGGAATTTGTGTTATACCTTGGTACCGCTTAGCGGTAACTCTTGCAGTAAGTGGATCTCGTAAGAGCTTCTATTTCTAAAGGTGTGTAAAATATGTTAAATACTCTTTAAAGTGACTGAAATTCTACTCTTTACGGCAAATATATAAAGAATTCGCACTTAAATATATTTTTATAAATAAAAATTGAAACATTTACGAAGAATCACAATCGTTAATATTTATTCAATTGGTTAAACTGATGGGGTTGAAATAGGGTTATTTGTTTAAAATTCAAACAAAAGTTGGTAAGCGCCATTGTGGCAGCCCTCTAAAATAGTGACGAGACCCAACTCAGTGTTTACCATCTTTAGGTGTGGGAGTTTATAAATAGCCACACTAAACATTACCTTAACTTTTGTCTTTGGCCTCGTAAAATTGCGTGCATTATTTCTAGGTCGGAGAGCATAATCATGTCAGGTTTGGTCGTGATCAGTCCGGTGGTATGGGCGGTCGGCGAGTATATGTACGTATGCGAGTATATATATATATACACATATATATATATATATATATATATATATATATATATACATATGATCTTTGACCTTAACCTTGAAATATGGTGTGCACCATTCCTAGATGGAGGACCATCATCATCCATATTTGTTCATGATTAGCTAGGTCGTGTGAGCTGTAAGAGTGTTGTAAACACATGCACACATTACAGTTAAATAGAATTTTGAATCATCTTTTTTGCAATAAGTATAAGCTCTATATATATATATTATTCCTTAATTGGAATTTTTTATTTTTGAGATGAGCATTTTTATGTTAATTTTATTTTTATTTCGGACTATTAGTCTCATCTTTATTACTTGTTGTTTGTTTTGTTTTTATTGGTTCACAACGTTTCGGCCAATTTCCTCTGGCCTTCGTCAGGTGGTAACCGCGACGGATAGGAACTTCGAATCTCCTAACTGCATTCTCAGCCATCACTGCCATCCGTAGTTGTCGTCGTCTCACCACATTTTTGACCAATTACCTCTGGCACGCTTTTGGGTGGGATTGAAACCGCTATCTTCAGACAATGTTCATCTGGAACCGTAGAGATTCAACGTCTCTATCAACTGCGCCACGGGCCCCGAAGGGCTTTTTTTTTTTTTTTTTTTTTTTTTTTTTTTTTTTTAAACCGTAGAGATTCAACGTCTCTATCAACTGCGCCACGGGCCCCGAAGGGCGATCAAGGTTGGATTCTTTGATCTTATAAATCCACATTTATTCATTATCTGATCTTCCATAGTCGGGTCCGTACCGATTGGTATATATATATATTATTCCTTAATTGGAATTTTTTATTTTTGAGATGAGCATTTTTATGTTAATTTTATTTTTATTTCGGACTATTAGTCTCATCTTTATTACTTGTTGTTTGTTTTGTTTTTATTGGTTCACAACGTTTCGGCCAATTTCCTCTGGCCTTCGTCAGGTGGTAACCGCGACGGATAGGAACTTCGAATCTCCTAACTGCATTCTCAGCCATCACTGCCATCCGTAGTTGTCGTCGTCTCACCACATTTTTGACCAATTACCTCTGGCACGCTTTTGGGTGGGATTGAAACCGCTATCTTCAGACAATGTTCATCTGGAACCGTAGAGATTCAACGTCTCTATCAACTGCGCCACGGGCCCCGAATTAATACATTAATACAGAAACACAAAAAATAGCGAGAAAAATAAAGGCCCTAAAGCATATACTTTATTACACACGGTGCATGAAAGTCTAAGCTCTGTTTCAATTAGATTCTGATTTTTGATTCATCTATTCATTTGATTCATCTATTGATTTATATCCTGTAAATCTTTCCATTAAATTTCAGATTGAGTATTGCTGAGAAGTTTGCACGTTTGATGTACTCATCTAGTACTACTCAAATTCCAGTATAAACCAATGGCCACTACCAGCGAGAAATCAATAGTATGAGGCTGTTGCGATGACGCAAATTTTTTTTGCAAATGGAGACAGCTGGACATCTGGGGAGACATGTTGTAACTCAGCTTCCATAGAATACCACAGGTCTCCAAACCGATTGTTTGCTGACTTGTGTGAAAGCTTCATGTGAGCCAATAATAATAATAATAATAATAATAATAATAATAATAATAATAATAATAACAATAACAATAAGAATAAGAACATTAATAATAATAATAATAATAATAATAATAAGCATAATAATAATAATAATAAGCATAATAATAAGCATAATAATAAGCAAAATAATAAAAATAATAAACTGAAGATCGTCAGTCACAATGAGATACAACCTTGTTATAAAATCGATCCTTGTGAAGGACCTGCACAGAAAGTGACAGGATGTATCCGTAAAATCATAAAGCAGAACAAATTATTTAACTCAATCGACGAAAATCAACAAAAATTCAAAATACATTAATACAGAAACACAAAAAATAGCGAGAAAAATAAAGGCCCTAAAGCATATACTTTATTACACACGGTGCATGAAAGTCTAATATTAACCTGGGAGAAAGACATCTCATTTCCTGAATAATTGTAGGCTTATCCCGAGGAAAAAATAAATCTGATCGATAGGAAATAGATATTCGTACGACCTGTACAAAGACGTAAAGTATCAGAAAACGAAGGAGAATACGACAGACTCCTTGATGCATATACCACACATATGATGTATATGAATCTCTTATGGCATTGAAAAACTTCTGCTCGATTTATTCAAGACGGTCCAAAAGCAGCCTAAAACATTCCATACACCATTGTGGCATGTGTTCTGATTTAAATCACCATTTTATTGTATGTTCTAAAGTGCCCTCACGTTTAGATTGCATTTTTGAAAGTCCACAGCTGTAACCAACAGGCTTTAGAAGGGGGTATTCCAATTACTGATGTAGCTGCTTATTAGTAACTGAAATAAAAAAATATAGCTAGTCATCTCATCAGATGTATAATAAAAACACACTGAATTTTCAATAGTTTATGAAAATTTTAAATTCCTCTACAAGAATGGCCTTAAATTTATTAAAGTATAATCGAAATTCTAAATATTGCACAACATATATAAAAGGTTAATTTATATGGTTAAGTAATCAGTGTGTACATGGAGACAAAAGATCGCATTAAATGTGTTCTTATTTCGTCTGCTTACTATTTTCGAGCTTTTTAAATCTAATAACAGAGTTGCTAATATTTGTTTAGAATTTATTCTACCGCGCTATTATATTAAATACAGAAGGTTACATATAAAAGAACGTAAGTTAAAATATATTTATTTACACTTTTTATTTATATATACATAGAGAGCAAACTATATATTAAGCAATACATATATAAATGTTATTAAATATATGAGTATATTATACCTACATTTATAACCCTCTTCTAATTAATTCACCTCTATTTTAATAAGTATTCCTTATTATACAGTAGGAATTTAATGTTGTGCCCAGCGAAAATTCTTGATTGCGTGAATCTGGGTGAGTAAATATTTCTCTAAAATATTTCACATTTCTTAACCAATAATTATACCTGTTAGCAAGTGATGTATTCTGAATGTTTTAATTAATTATAGGTAATCAGTGCAATTAATATATTTAAGGTAAAACATTGATTTTGATATAACTCATCGACAAAAAATCAGCTGAAATTTCCATGTTAATGATCTATGTTGCTGCCGCAGCTTTCTTACGGAATACAGCTTAGTGCATTGTCTTGTACTAATCAACTTATTTATGTTGTGTTTTTATTCGTTATCCCACTCTCTGAGAATGTTCACATAGGACATCATTAGAAATTGCTCACTGACAAAGCAGACGGTGTTCCCAGGAGTCTAGGTGGAAAACTCTTCCAAAATATCCAAATCCTTACCTCTTTCAAAAACCTTTGCACATGAATTAGTGTTATCGCAACAATCTATTGCGGTTGTTCTCTCTGACAATTACCATTTTTCCTCGCTGGAATTTGGATAGCAATAAGCTTCCCAACGTCCCAATCTCCTGTAGTAGTCTGGTAAGAGATTTCAGTACTCATTTTTTTTTAATTCTTTGACACTTCTCCGATTTAGTGTAGTACACAACGAAAAGGGAAAGGCGATGTAAGAAGGAACGAGTTTGGAAGGAGAGGTAGAACCCAGTCTACAACTTCGCAACCTCAGTTTTCTTGATATGAATTTTGTTTTATTACTAATTGCATTTTCTATGTGCCTGCTCGGTGATTGGCATTCTCGTAGTATGAGCTGCTATTTCGAGGGGGTTCTTTAAGATTTTCGTTGTTTCTATCATTACTGCCCGTTTCATAGTCTGAGTGTTCAGTTTTTTTTCCGATTTCTCTTGTTTCGAAGTTAATTGATACTGTCCTTAATGCTCATACACTCATTGGTATGACGTTGATTTTCTTCAGATTCTATATTCTATTATTTCTCTGACAATGTCCACATATTTGTTTCCTTTTACTATCTCTTTTATTTTCACTCCGTATGCTGCTGAGAACGCAAAATCTACAATTTGATTGGTTCTATTTCCCTTGTTGATTATCATGGCATCTGGTCTTCTGGTTTGGATAGGTTTCTCTGTTTATAACTAAATATTCCTAACGATTGTGTGGCTTTCATTTTCCAGTATAGTCTCCAGCTTGTGTTTAAACTATTTGTCTGCGTGTTCGAGATGAACTCGTCTGCAGAGACCCCAGTAACTGTCATTTAATTTTTATGGGCTAATTTATAACATTCGCTGAGTTTTCGTTTCGTCTACGTGTCCAAAAAACCTTTATTGATTTCCTTGCTTTGATTTATATTAGCTTTAATATGGTTTATTCTAATCGCATTGCCCTGTGTAGTTGTCAGTTTCTATTTTCATGTGTATTTTCCGTAGTTGTTTACGTAACTCCCTTTTTTGTCATTCTTATGATTTGTCCATGTAGTGTTTTCTCTGCCAATTGTTCTGTTGTTGTCTTTTTTTGTTTGTTTTTTTGTTTCATCATAGCATGTATTGTATTTCCTGACGGTGTTTCTAGCTGCTGTTATCAGTCTTTCTATGCGTTGCCTTATGTACTTTTCCACGTCATGTTATGCTTTCTACAAAGTTGTCTGCATTTACTAGTTCTCTTCATGGTCGTTACTTTTCACATAGGTTTGCTTGGTATCGTCTTGTGGGCGTAATACATTCGGCATCGCCACTAGTTTAGTAATCCTCTACTCAAGATGCCTAAGTTCCTACTTGGTGCAGCCTACGAATAATCCATATAATCTTATTAGCGATACTGACCAGGTGTGTATCCTTTAATTGGTTTTCTACAGTATAGCTTGTGTTCTAAGAGTTTTCTTGTCTTTATCAAGTTTATTATTATTATTATTATTAGTAGTAGTAGTAGTAGTAGAAGTAGTAGGAGCAAGAGTATTAATAGTAGTAGTAGTAGTAGTAGTAGAAATAGTTAAGAGTAATCCTAAATGCGGGATGATATTAGTTAAATGCTGTTTTACTATATACACTCTTAGGATTTTAAATATTTTGCCGCAAAAATATGCGTGACTGCGCGCACAATAATGGCTAGCACTTATAACGCAAATAATTACTTTGCTTAATATTTGAGAAAGTACTTAGTTGCGGAAAATTGAAATGCGCTATTAATTTTTAGCAAATCCAAAAACTCTTGGAAAACACGTTTTTAAGGTAGGTTTTGTAGTGGTCTACTATGCCACTATTACCCAATTTACGTTCCCCCCAACCATAATGCCCCTTACCAATAATATAAAGAATTGTATTGCTTAAAATCGAAAAACTATTTATTTACAGAAAATTTAATTGCGAAATTCGTTTTCAGCACACTCGGGAACCTCTCGAAAACAATTTTTAAAGTAGTGTATCTGTGTATTCACCATACCACAATAACTCATTTTACTTGGACCGCCCCAACAAAAAAAAAAGTGCCATGAAATTGGTGCTCATTTTACGTTCAATTAATATAGAAAAGTGGTCCCCCACTTTTTAAAAACTATAATTTCTTTATATCTTGGAAACTATTTGTTTCGTTGAATTTTAAACTTTCCTTTCGTTTTCAGCATCCGTTAGTAATTTTTAAGGCGTTTTTAAGTGTGGAAAAATTATGAACTTTTACCATTACTTGTAATTGTTTTGCATAGTAACTTTCGTTCAATATATGTATTCACGCAGAAGTGTTTGTGTCTGCTTTTTTTCTTTTTTCTTTTTTTTTGTATGCATCAGCTAACATGGTGTTGCGGGTGCAGATATTGACGTTATTTTCGTAGGAAGGAAGCGCATTCGATAATGGCAGTTATTCGTAAGAATATTACCTAGAAACCGGTTTGAAAAAGAACAGAACGGTAAATTCGCGACGGCTTTTCATGTCAGATTCGTTTTCACAGCCGCGAAACCCCCCAATACCCCAAGCTAGAATGGTTAACGTTCTGTTACAGTTAAAAGTAACATTTACCGTAGATTCGTATAGTGGATATTGTGTTTTAAACTTTGTAAAGAAACACAGGTAATATGCTTATTAAACGCCCTTTTCGACCCTACTGAAATGGCATCTGCATAAAATGAAGTTGACTTCGAACGTAATATTATGTCTCTTATTGCCCCCATATTTTAATATAAGTAAACGTTCATTTATAATGTGAACAACTGGGTTCCAGAATATCAGAATTATTAGAGCTTAGCCTATAAAATTAAATTTTTATAAGGGAGCCGTTATTATTTATGAGAGCAAAATTTGAAATAATACGTTAAATTTATGTATTTATGATGTAGTTACGGTCAGTGTGATCGTAGAATCTTTGGAAAAAGATAATTCCTTCAGGTGGTCACTGATTACCATGGTAGGACTAAATATTTTAAGAGGAGAAATAGGTATCGGTCCGCTAACGATGATGCGATTTTTATGGTGTTGCTCTTATGATGCATTATAGTATTTTGTTATCACGACTGAATGTGTCTAAAATCCTAGCTGTACTGAATTTGTGTTCGGTATTCGTTGTTGCAAATTTACAATACATTTGTCCAGGGGTGAATTCCTTCGGCTAATTTATCAACATAATTAGATAGATATATTCACTTTTAAAATTTTAGAACACTTATATTTAAAAACATTGTGTATGCCAAATAACATTAAAATGAATTAAAGTACACAGCCTATTCGTGAGGGGAGCTGATGAACATGTCTTGCCTTTAACACGAGGTAAAGTTTTCATCATCAATGCATCTGTTGAAAAGATAACCGATGTACACATGTCGACCAAACCATTAATAGCTACGTAAAATGATATTTCTTTATTCTTGTTGTACGACCTTGTTTTCCTGTTGTGATACTATGAAGGTGAAAAAAGCTGTAGATTCATTGTTTGCTATAGACACTAGAGACCCACCGAACAGATAAAGCAGAAAAGGACACCTTCTGGTAGCCAGGGTGGGGGCGGCTTATAGTACTGACACAGATAGTTAGTTGACAACTAGATGTCCTTCATGGCGGATGGGAGTTGATAACGACAACAGTTGGACAGTTTGTAGAGGTGACTGTTAAACAGAAATAGGGACAAATTGCGACTGGCAGACGAACGTAACGTCGATGTACAAAGGAGAAAACACACACACACTCACAAGTCCACCCGTTAATTGCATGTGAAATATTGGCGGTGTGTCTTTTTCCTTTATTTGTTCCACGACTTATTATATTTCGATTTTGTGAAACCACGTGTGTTCCTATCGACAGTCGCCTGCGAGAAAATAACGATCCGGTAAGAGGAATAGTCGACCGACAAATTCACGATACATGACGTTGGGAGTCGGCGATCTGTCGGGGTCACGAACGGCTTGTCACAAATGGTAGCGTTAGACTGGAAATCTGGCCTTGGGGATTTCCCGACGAAAAGGAACACGCAAGAGAAAAAAATTGAAACGGCTGAGTCCATTTCGAAGAAGAAAAAACAACTAAACAAACAACAACAAAAAATCACGGACTCCTAAAAAGAAGAAAGTAAACAAGACATGAGAGCGCTCTCGTTATAAACTTGGGAGAGAGAGAGAGAGAGAAGGAGAGAGAGAGATGTAGAAAACATTGGAATGACCGAATTAAAAATAATAATAAATAAATAACCCGGGCCACAAAAAAATTCAGAAAAACAAAATCACGCATAGCAACCGAGGAGGAAGAAGAAATAAAAATAAAGGAAACTCGAGCAACAAAGAAAATTCTAGATGAAAAAATAGATACGCAGTGAGTGGCTGTCTCTTGTTTATTGACTCTGCACAGAAAAAAAACCCGGCAATTTTAGTCCAATTAATCTTATTAATAATTTTCTAGATTTGTTGTTTAATTTTATTAGCATATGTATACGTATATTTTCTTGCCCCATAGAAACATGTGCGAATACAGGTTTTTCTATGTGTGATTTGTTGAGGGAGAGAGAGAGAAGGTGGAGAGAGGGGAGGTGGAGAGAGAGAAAGAGGGCCGTCCATTCGTCGGTATGTTTGAAGAAGACAGTGAGGAAATTAGTTAGTAGATACCAGACAATGAAAAAAGTAAAGGTAGTTACTGAGGTAGTGGAAAGATCAGCCGAGACAGAGGAAAAGAGAGTGCGGTGTCAGAGGTTGAAAACTACAATGAAAAGTGGGGGAAAAGGTGGGAAATTAGTACGATGGGTGTGAGGGGGTAGTCGATAAAGAAATATGAGGAGTGAGAGCGTGGTCGCGCACATATGTGTGAACAAAACTTGATTTTTTTTAATACATTAAGATTCGTCGCAGTGTGTGTATATTTTCTTCCATTAATGCTTAAAATGATGTAGGGGGGATGCGCTATGTTGTTGTTTTTTTAAGAAAGACAGAAGCTATGCCGTGCATTTTGTACACGTTTCTTTTTCTTTCATTCGTTTTTCCTTTTGCTTTACCTTTCGTTGTCGGAATTGAGTTTTTTTCTAGTTGGAGCGACTTTCCACAGGTGCGGTAGAAACATGGATTGGGTGCAACAAGCCGCTGTGGAGACATCCACCGGATCATCGGTCCACGAGGGAGGGGAGTGATAACTAATTCGGGATTTTTATATTAGATAGTGATTTGTAGGGAAATTCACTCCATGTTCAATTGGGATCGGAGAGTATGAAAGTGCATAATTTTATTACTTTATGGAAATGCAAGCCTAGGACAGGAATTGCTAAACATTTTGATTTTTGTCCATATAGAGGTATTCGATATTTGTGGCAATGCGGCGTTCGTTCGTCTTTTCCATCACGTTTAACAAGGACTGCTAGCAGCATAGCACGTTTTATGACAGAGATGTTCGTCGATTTAAGACATCTCATTGAAACTTCGTCTGTTGTGGGAACGGGGATTTGTCTAACATCGCGTGCTAGGTGATGGGAGGTTGGGGCGATAGTTAGAAAGAATTTAACTCATGGTGATTTAATTTGGCCAGGTTGTTGCCAGTAAACGGAACATGAATTTTTGTGGATGCAAGAAAATAAGAATCCGGGAATTCGGATGGTTCGGGGTATGACACACTGGCACGTGGGGCACGTCGCTTGTATGATTCGGTGGCAGATGAAGAAAGATTGAGGAAATGCATTTAAAGAGTGGTTGTATTTAACATACGTACAGAACGTGGATAAATGAAAGCTTTATGGTTTCAGAATAAATTACTGGTGAGGATCTAGATTGGGGTAAGGCATGGCAAGAATTTTAGAATTGTAATGTTATTTTTTTCATAACTGTTCACGATTCACGGGGGATATAGTAGGAAGTGATGATCTGTGCAGAGAGGAAGAGAACAGTTCTTTCACTTAAAAAAAAATAAATAAAAGGAGACAATCAGTGAAAATTTCTTTTTATTGAAATTGTTTATATGCAGTAAAAAAATGGAGACTGTTTAAATATGTTTCCCCGATATTTTTATACGAACTTTATACTTTTATCGTTGTTCAAAAAAACTGCTGCAATCTATTTTACGTATTTATACGATTAATATTACATAAGTTCCTTGCGTGTAAAATTGCACTGGGACATTTTCATCGATTATCATAAGAAAAGAGACAACATAGAAAGAAAAAGAAAACAACTTATGATTGTGAAATGCTTTAATTTTTTAGGTCGCGTGTTTTATTGTGTGGAAAATATTGCTGTTTTTGTGTTGTTACAATGTTACTTTTTTAATAATATTACAATGGAAAAAAAAGATGTTGAGAAACGAGCAAGGTTCGAGGTGTGCACAAGGTTTTCCCGCTGGGAGGTGAAAAAAACCCTCCGGATCATTGTTTTTTTAGTGGGTATGGCTGAATATTGTGGAGCTGTTCCTCCTGTTTTATTTTTGGAGCGTTGGGCGAAATTGCAGAATGCTGTTATTTTGGAGGTGTTTAAACTGTCTTCTGTTTATTTTTGGGGTGGGGCGAAATATTGTGGCAGTCGATACAATTCCTCCTTTTTATTTTTTGGAGGGTGGGGCGAGATTGCAGAATGCTGTTATTTTGGAGGTGTTAAAATTTTCTTCTCTTTATGTTTGGGGTGGGACGAAATATTGTGTAGGTGATTACAATTCCTCCTTTTTATTTTTGGGATCGTGGGGCGAAATTGAGGAATGCCTGATATTTATGAGGTGGTTTAAATTCCTTCTGTTTATTGGGGGGAATATTGCTGAGGTGGTTAACATTTCTCTAGTCTCCTTTTGGGAGAGTGTGGCGATTTGGTGGAATGCCTGTTATTTTGGAGGTGGTTAAAATGTCGCTTGTTTTTTTTTTCTACTTCGATGGAATGGCGGGGTTGATTTTCCCTCTCTGGAAGGAGAGAATGTACAGGTTGTCTAGAGCAATTCACAAAAGGAATTGCTTTGCAGAGATTTTTTAAGACTATTCAAATACCCCTGGAATACCGAGAGAATTTGGTACACACCTGTGATCCCGGGTAGGAAATGATGAACCTAATTTCTGCTTTGCTGTGTCAGTTTTTGAAATGAAGGGCATACCCCTGGTGTTTCATTATTTATGTAATATGTATGCCTTTGATATAATTTATGGTGATAGGATTTTTCGTTTTGTAATTTATGTAATAAATGACAAGGTGGGCGTAGCAGGTGTATGATACTATGAAGGTGGCCGGTGAGTCACTAAGTGCTGAATGAGAACAATAGATAGGAAGTAGCAAACTATGAAGCCGTAGGTATTTTTAGATCAAGCCTGTAGATTAGAAAATGATAATAGAAACCCACAGAATAGAAATAAACAGGGATGACAGCTACCTGTAGCCGGTGTGGGAGCCACTTCATGTACCGACACACAGAGTTAGTTGACAACTAGATGCCCTATAGGCTAGTGTAGAATTTTGTACAAATAAATAAGACGTATTTATTAATATCTAGTTATCCTGAAAGTATGGGTTTTAGAACCCAATATTACTGCAACATTCAAGCAGTATATTATGAATAAATCAAAAACTATTTAAGAAGTTTACAGTAGAAAAAAAATAATCATGATTTTTCAACCGCATACTGAAAACTCGAAACAAATATAAGTACTAATAGCAAATTACTAGTAGAGAACTATTGTAAGTAGGAAGTATAAATCATTCAAGAGCATTCAAAGATATTAAATAAAATAACGATGCCTCTAGACTACTAAAAAAACAATGTTGCTCCACATCAAAAGAGAAATTATTTCATGTAAGAATTGTAAAAATAAAAAAAAATAAAAATTTAGATTTTAGCTGATGGCACGCAAATACTTATTTTTTACTTTTTAAATAACGACTCTATAATATATATATATATATATATATATATATGTATATATATATACATACATATATATATATATATATATATATATATATATATATATATATATATATATATATATATATATATATGCAATCTGAACAAAAAAAAACATATTTTACGACCGGGCAAAGCCGGGCGCTTCTCCCTTTTTACACACACATACACACACACACGCACACACACATACACAAACACACATACATATATATATATATATATATATATATATATATATATATATATATATATATATACTATTTTTTGTTAGCAATTAAATATTTTTACATTAATATTTTGAATGATCGTATTTTTCCACATGCTTGCGTAAATAAAATCTGTACTCCTGTAATGTTTTTGTGTATTGAAATATCTTTTAAGAAGTTTTTTTCTATATACTTAAAAAGAAAATTTGTCTTTGTTACATATGGGTCGTGTAATTGCATTCACTAGCAAAAGATCTAGCTAATTTGCATATTCATTTAAACATTTATTTTAATTAATTCCCTAATGTATTTTTTTGCTTTAGTATGAGATGATCATCTTTAGTGTACAGTTACATGTAATATCATTCATGCGGAGAGTCTACATGATTACTTGTGTAAAATTTGAGTAAATATCTTATAGTATACACAAACCTCATTCTCTCTATATATATTAATGCATTGATGTATGCGTATATATTTATTTGTTTAAACAAATTTTCCTACCAAACTCCTCCTATATTTTTGTTTGCATATATGAAACTTCATATATAGGGTATTCTAACATGGGAAACATTATAACTAGTTTTAAGCCGGGAAAAATCGGTACGAAACTGTGAGAATTAAGAAAAAAATAAAATTTACAGGTGAGAGTCAAACGAAGGCATTACGAATACGCATGCGCCACTGAGTAGTTATTTTGTTTTATGGGCGTACATATTAAAAATGACGGGCGTCCATATTGCAGCACATATATAACGATGGTGATCAAAATTTATATGTGTTACATTATGACGACGGCTGTGCCAATTCTTGGGCACGTCATATTAATACGGTCTGGGAGATATGATGCAAATTCATAACAAAGATAGAAAAGAGGAGATACATTTTTATTATGAATGAGGCACATTACTTGGAAGTAGTTACACAATTTTCGTTGCAAAGTGATGATAAAACGCATGTACCTTCTCTGTTGTAAGGAAGGACGACACAAACAACAGTTACAAACATAGTTATTTCTTTATCGGTGATGTTAGGAACTCAAGCCTTTTGGAGTTCATGGTCTACTCTCCTTCCTTCACTTCTAAGGGCTCTCCTTTCGATCTCTCTGGATTCTAATCTACTTATACTCTCTCGTCATTCTCTACTGTCGCCGTTTCTACTCTCCCTCTAACTTCGAACCCTTGCTTAATATATTGAGACATCTCCTTTTTTTAAGACATCAAAAATGTGTTTACCAACATGACTACTTTCAGGTGGATTTACAAATGTTTGTTCGAACCCACTTTTAACAACAAAATATACCGTCGATTCTAATTGGTTACTATCAAACCTACTTTTAACCAAGATTTTTTTAATTCACATTGCCCATTCTTTTAATTGACATATTTAATATCCAGAATTCCAACAAAAAAATGCGCAATCGACTCTTTTTCCGACATAATCAATATTTAGCTATTAAATAGAGTTAATAATAGACTGAAATCCTAAAGATTTTAATTTCCATTATTTTAACACTTACCTACAAGGTGCGAGTGTAGCCTTTTCTAATATCATTTGCACGTATCTAGTATGTCTTCTTACTTACATGAGAATGAGGGCAAGCCTTTCATGCAACAATTTGTTCATGTTTTAATTTTTAGCCTTGCAGCGAACATATCTTTATAGCTCAGGTATTGATGGCCATGAAGAAATAAATTGTAAGCTGAACATTTTGGATTCGATTCTCGGTGATTGCGCAGGAGTCATTTTTTTTTCTTTTAAAATCATTACTATATATTAAGTCCGATATAATATAAAATAAATACGAACTCTTGATTCAAAATAATCAAAATATCATATAAAAACGTATTAAATAATTGGGTAATGCCTGCTAGTATATAGTGCATATATCTATCTATCTACATACAGATACACAGACACGAATATATGTATATATATTCAACTGATCTTCCTTTTCTCATTCTCCTAACTATTGCCTCTCTCTTTATTCTAATTGTTTACATATAATTATTTTCACCTTATTAACATTAATCTCATTATTTGGTTTTACTTTAGCACCCTAAACAATTACAGTATATATGACATATACATAATTACAAGCGTATAACTTAGATAACACTTCCAAGCTCGAAAGTAATTTCTACTTTTCTAACGTTTATTCGCACATCAATTTAGTCTTACTTCTCTCTGTAATTCGATTGAGGTTTTCATCATTTCAAGAAGTCTTTATTTTCCATGGTTGAATTTAAGTCTCTATTTTTAGATCACACAGTCATTTCTTATTGACGATTTATTTTTTTGTAATTATGTGATAAAAGATGGCATCATTAAATGTTCAATAAGACAGAATAAGAAAATAAGACAAGCCCCGAATTTTAAGAGTATGCAATTTTATACACGTGCTATGTGTGGCTTCATATGAAAATAATATTTCTTCTATGTAAGTGTCTTAATGAAAATGATGTAACGCATAAAAACACTCAGAAATCGTTGCTATGTGCAGAATAAACTTTAAAAATATATTTTATTACTATCAAAGCATAACTCCCAAGCATGTCAATTTTATCTTTTGTAACGAAATAGTCATGTAATGTCTACCAAAACATGTTGGCAAACATGATATCGACCAAGATTTTAATAGAACTCTGTACAAATATATGGATATAAACATATATTGTTTCACATGGGTGCGCGTGTTGTGTGCACCAATAATATTAATCACATCGTTAGGGCTCAAAAAAGAGGGTGCTCGATAATAATCCAATAAAAAACATTACGTTCAATCGGTAGATATAGCTATTAAGGCTATCCATGAACATTAGGTTAGCATGAGAAAGACGAATTATTCGATTACGAATATAAAAAAATAAATAAATTGAATGCCAAAATAACGCAACTAACTCTAAAAATAGACAAATGAGGTATCTACAGATTAACAATTCATTAAGAATGAGCACAGAGCAATAAACCAGGTTATTCGCATTAATTGTACTTTTCCGAGAAATGTTCTCATCCTGAGCGTAATTTTCACAACATTTACTTCGATTTAAGCTCCGACTTACTCAAGGTGTCTCCTGTATCACTCGAGAATATTTCTGTCAACCTCAGGAATGTTGACGGAATTCGAACAGAACGTTTAATTTACTTCACGAGGATATCCTATTCACATTCCGTGCGCCATCTTTCCCGAACCATGGCGCAGTGGTTAGAATACTTGGCAAAAATCAGTTGCAAACGTGACATTTTCCTTAAGGTTGAAGGTTACATTTTTAGTATGGCCGGCCAAATATTACAATCGTGAATTACTTAGGACCACTATCCAGTCGTCGTATACGAAACGAGAACATGTTACCCCCGTGAGGCAAATGCAGATTTCCGTTAGAAATTTCGTTCCGCTTCCTAAGACAGATGTTGTGAAAACGACACATGAGATTAGATTAGTTGGTCCAGAAATACGAATAAAGCGAATAACTATTCCTCATCATCGAAATTCACTAATGTAAATGAGGTTTATAAATAACACATTGTTATGAACAAATACTAGATTAGAAACTGTATCAACATTATTAGAAACGATTAATTATAACAGTTTGCACGTATGCAAATAATGTGCTTATTACTTTGACCCACTAAAAACAATTACATTCTAATTATAAGGTTGTCAAACAAATGGTTGAGATACTATTGTTTGGTAAGAATTTCTCTGTAATTCAGGTGTGTGTGTGTGTGTGTGTGTGTGTGTGTGTGTGTGTGTGTGTGTGTGTATAATCCTAGGTTCGTGAGTTCCTATTCTGAGATGAGCAATTCTCAATTCCACAACTAAAATAAAACAGCAACATCTACTCGTGTTACGGGGGGGGGACAACTAATTTATTTTCTGAACGTTCCATCACTGCTAAATGTTTCCTCCCCCAGGGAAAACCATTGAAATATCTCGTGCGGAGACTATAAAATCATAATTTTAGCAATCGACTATGCACGCGTATTTCAGCTCAATATTCGATAGTTCATTTAACATAATATTTCGGACTGTTCTCTTCTCGTTCCGTTGAATAAGGCTGAAATAGCATGTATCATTAGAATAATTGACGGTACTGAGATTTAAAATAACTCAACCAGGTGGAAATACAAAGCGAAATTCTTTCCCAATCAAAATATTACGATTTGCTACCAAAACAATATCTGTTTACTAGGAATGTACTTTTCTTGGTATTTTTGTGTTGAATTCACTGAATCAATATGCGATATGACGCAAATGCACTTTACGAAAGAACAATTATCAATTATTATTCAAGAAGGTGGATGCAAAAAATATGTTTTCGTCTCTGTAACAAGCCAAGCAATGCATTGTTAAAGTTGAGAGCTTACTCTAGTGCTGTCTTGTTTACGTTGCATATCGTAAGTTAAGCGAAAAATATACAGAGCGTCTCCAAATAATATTGGCAACTGATATATAACTATTTGTTCTGTTAATAAGACCTGCGTTTAAATGTAAACCTATTATTTTGTTTCCGGAAATATCTTTTTTATTCCTATTAATTGGTCAATGTTTATTATTTTTTTTAATTATGACGCAATACTAGATATTCTATAAAACTAACCATTTTAAGAATAATATTTTTTACAGCTAAATGTAAAAGATGGATAAGATGGCCTGGTAAGAACAAGTTAACAAGAGGATTATGTTGTCGGCTTTTGGATCCACAAGGGATCTAATATTTCCAACTTCTCGAGATATTAACGCTAAATTTTACTATAGCAAGTTTTCCTAGGCTTTGATATGCAGCTTTACAAAAATTACTGCAGTTTGTAAATAAATAAATAAAAAAAAACTCGTCGCTATTTTAATAAAACTCTACAAAATCGCATAACGCAAGAACAACACTAAGGGAATCCATTATCATAATCAGAATTTTAGCAAAAGAAATTAAAAATATAACTTGTGTTTTCTTCAGAAAGAGCTAAGGAAACCGTGATATATATTTCGATTGAAAGTGAATGATCAAAAGGTCGGTAAGATTTGAATAGATTAAATGTTGTTGGTAGACTGTAAACATCTTATTAATAATAAGAAATAGCCGTTGTTTAATACCTATTGTATAATAATCAATTTATTTAAAATTGCACACGAATCAATTCTTCAAACTTTTATACTTAGCATATGCATAATCTACATTTCCACAATTAGATAATATACTAAGTCCAAAGTGACAGTCGGTATCATGGGACTGTATAATGTTGCAGATATGTTTATACTTATATGTCTCATTAACGATCATTTAATTTAGTCTAGTGTTTATGTATGCACTCCCCCTGCTTATAACAATACTGTATATTCTGATGCATATCTTTATATAGGGAATGGAAAACTCATCTTGTTTTTCTTTGTGATAAAATTTAAAATGATTCGTAATAACTGGATACTTCTAATTTTCGTGAACCATCTAACACGGCATAGACTACCATTACACTACCTTTGCTTATCGACTAAACACAACGGATCAGAGATAAGAAATCAGCTTATTCGTCTAGAAAACGATAGTTTATATTTTAACTAACGAAGTTCTACCTAATCATAATCGTGGGTTTGGCAGTATACTGCAACCAGTTCCTATTATTTTGTCTACACAATTATAATACATATTTTGTACAGTTATTAGTCCACAACGTATAAGCAAATGACACAACGTAATTTCAAATCCATCCTATCAAAAAGAGGTATAGTCCTGACACGCTTGTACATGACGTTTTCTCCTGTAATAATAATGCACAACTAACAAATGTTTTCAATGCACCCTTGTAATTTTGTATATAAGAATTACTATCTATTGTTTGAGTATTAATGGAAGAATAATATACCGTTGAGATATTAGGGAAATATATTAATTACATTATTATTGTTATGTTGAAATTTGGCATAAGAAACTTGCCCTATCCGTGAATAACATTTATGTAAAATTTCAAATATTTAGAGCAGAAAGTGTCTGAGTAATTTGGTAGAAACCGCAGAGGTCAATTTTTTAAAACTTTGACTCCAATAATGACCCCTTGACATTTATTGTTTTGGGCTTAAATCAAGTTATTAATTTAGACCCATATCCAAGGACCCTATAACTACACTATCAAGTGTTTAGACCCCAAACTGTCGGAGGAGTTTGGTAAAGGTCTCAAACGACAACTTCTTGAAATTTGACCCTTTAATAGCACAATTTCTGTCCGAAAACGAATCACATCGATTTTCCCAAATCTCATTACCCTGTATATCAAATTGTATACTTAAAATTGACAAAGTTATTGCGTAGGGAATTGTACACAGGCACACACACACAGATACACATATAAACCCGTCCACTTTTATTGATATATATATATATATATATATATATACATATATATACATATATATATATATATATATATATATAGATAGATAGATAGATAGATAGACAGATTAAACAAAAATATATACGTAAACGTTAATATATACAGAAAACAATGTTTGTTTACTGAAAGCTTTTTATGCAAATATGTAAGTATGAATCCTGTAAGATATATGCATGAATATAATTACACGTAAGAGTAAACTAAAGATGATGTTCGCATGAGAAAACCGAAAAAAAAACTAATAGGGAATTAATGATAATGAATGTTTAGAAGAAAATGCAAATTAGCAAGATCTTTTGCTAGTGAATGCAATCCCACAACCCATTTATAAGAAAATTGTATTTTCGTTTTAAATAAATAGAAAACAGTGTTTTTGAATTGAATATTTATACACAAAAAAGAAAAAGGAATTCATAGGAGTATATATATATATATATATATATATATATATATATATATATATATATATATATATATATATAATGTGTGTGTATGTGTAGTAAATTTTTAGAAGAGGAATGAAATATAGTCGTTGTTACTTTTACCAGCAACGACTATATTTCATTCCTCGAATTGTGAAATCCTTCTAAATCTTTACTACATACCTATCCCACACAATGCTTCAAGCAAACTACACATACATCGTATATATATATATATATATATATATATATATATATATATATATATATATATATATATATATATATATATATATATCAGGTTTACGGCATTGCCCGGTCGTAAAATACAATTTTAATATGCTATTTTGATTAATGCACGTTACATATTTATTATTAAATTATACTGGACCCAATATATAGTAATGATTTAAAGAATCTAAACAAAAAAGTTTAGCTCACGATTAACTTTTTCCTTTACATGTTAAGGTCTAAACTATTAAGATATGCTTACTGCTTGAATATAAATTAAAACATGAACACATACCTACTAGGTTACGCATGCATAGGCTAATGTCGTCGTTAACACTTCACCCCAAAATTCTAAAATTGTAACACTTTTGCACAGATTTTGCCTGGCTAAAGCTCGAATATAAAGTATCCAGTAGGTTAGAAAACGTTATATATTCAGTTTTATGTGTGTAGACATAAAAATTAGAGTAATTTGATAGGCAATTTATTTAAGAAATTCATATACGCATAAATAAATACATACAGAAAGAGGTTTGCGTATACTATAAAGTTTTTTACGCAAATATTACGCAAGGATAAATAATGTAGAATAACTGCATATTATTATACGTAAAAGTAAATTATAATGCTAATCTCATAAGAACATCGAAAAAACTTATAGCAAGTTAACCGCACTGAATGTTTAAAAGAATACGATTGTAAGCAAGTTCTTTGTAGATTAATGCAATTTCACTTCTATTTATTTTTTTTCAATTTCAGTTCCATTTTCTAAATAAATAGAAAAAATGATTTTTAATCTGACTACCATTACACGAAAGACAGCAAAATTTATAATATTATACACATGATTATGTAGTTTCAATAACACACACACACATACACACACACACATATATATATATATATATATATATATATATATATATATATATATATATATACATATATAAAATATATGTATACATATATATATGCACATTACATATACGTACTGTATATATATATATATATATGTATATATACATACATAGTATATATTTACATACATATACTATATATACATATATACACACGCATATATATACACACATATATATATATATATATATATATATATATATATATATATATATATATATATATATATATATACACTAGCATGATTGCCCGGGTATTTGGCGATGTATGTTCAGCAAAAAAAAAAGTGGTCAATTTTTTAAATTTTGACCCCTTAAAATGTATTGTTTTGGGCTCAAACTAAGTTATTAAGTTAGATCCCAGTCGAATGAACCTATATCTGAAATTTCAAGTGTTTAGACGTAAAATTGTATGAGGAGATTGGTAGAGTTCTCCAAGGCTTAATCGTTAAACTTTGACCCCGTAATCGTCAAATTTCTGACCTGAAACTGATCACCTGGATTTTCCCAAATCTCAGTACCCTGTATATAATATTTCTAGTCTGTAGACTGAAAATTGACAGAGTTAGTGCGTAGGGAAATGTACACAGACACACAGGCACACAGATACACAGATACACAGATACACAGACATACAGACACTTTCACTTTTATAGATATACTAGCATTTCAGCCGGGCATTGTCCTGGTATTTGGATGTGTATGTTGAGCAAAAAAAAAAAGCGGTATTTTTTTCTTAAATTTGACCCTTATTATGACCCCCTAACACTAATAGTTTTGGGGTTCAAATCAAGTTATTATGCTAGATCCATGCCCAATTAATCTATATCAAAAATTTCAATTGTTTCGACTCAAAATTGTCAGATGATTTGGTAGAGTTCTCAAAGGACAAACCGCTGAACTTTGACACTTTAATCACCAAATTTCTGGACGAAAAGCAATCACATCGATTTTCCAAAATCTCAGTACCCTGTATATAAATTTTGAGTATGTAGACTAAAAATTGACCGAGTTATTATGTATGGAAATATACACACAACCACAGATATACACTCTCACGTTTATATATATATATATATATATATATATATATATATATATATATATATATATATATATATATATATATGTATAGCCCTTATTATTTTCCATTTCAACATTCTTATTTCTACTTTTATTTCAACTATATACCGGTTTAGAATTTTACCGTAGGTCTTACCTTTGACACTACGAACTCTGTTCTCCCTTTTATATCGTTTAACAAAGGAATTTGAATTCCTGTGTAATTTATATTATTTCAAAAAATATGTAAAGGTGAGTTTACATAAAAAGAGAAAAGTGGTGGTGAAATTTTCCGACAAAAAAAGCATTAAGACCACAACCAATTAAAAAAAAAAATCAGTAAGAGTTTAATGCATTCAGATACTGTATATGTACGAAACGATATTATACGAGTTTAAAGTAAATAATTTTAATATATGTTAAAACATTGAAATGGTTGTCACAAGTATACTTTATATGAACCATTGCCATTTCTGTTGCAAACTTAATAATTAAAATACTATACTTTTTATTTTTATGTAATAATTTTCAATCTGCGAATAGTTTCGATTATTTTTTTTCAAAACAATGCGACTTTTACCATGAAATTAAGGTATAAATGGCATGCCGTGATATTGACATTTTCAGATTTGTACATTTTTTTCATATACGCTTCATTGAAATCACTCTAGACAAATAATAACGTTATTTGAAGCGAGAAGCTTATAATATATGTACAATAAATATTAGCTTAAGAGAAAATTCTAGTTCATCTCTTATCCCAGAAAAAAAAAAAACACGAAATAAGAAAATGTGTAATATGTGACAGCCGAAACAAACAGCTTGTCATATTCTATTTTTAAAAGATGCATACACACGTAATTATATATATATATATATATATATATATATATATATATATATATATATATATATATATATATTTGACGAATATTATAGAAGTATCACATTTCACTATTTTAATTAGGAGCGGAAGAAATATTTTGATATTCAAGATTAAATGGAATAGAAGGACATTCTCTTTCGATATATTAAAGGCCTTTGATAAGGTATGGCATAAAGGTCTACTTCACAAAATATCCAACTATGGTATAGCTGGAAATTCTTTCCAATTATGAACTCATTTCTCTTTGCTGAGTTCTTAAGGGTAGTGGTTGATGAGCACAAAGCAAAAGCTCTCGGTAATCATGCCGGAGTCCCTGAGAAATCCATACTGGGCCAAACTGTCTTTCTGATCTACATAAATGATCTTCCAAAAAAGGTCCTTAGATCATTCGTAGGCATTTATGCTGAGGGCACCACAATCTATGGTGGCACATCAAAGACTGTAAACGACCAAGTTCTATCTGATCCTCTCTCCTCTGATCTTGAGCATGTGGTACAATGGGGGAAATGCTGGCTGGTTTCTTTTAATGCATCTAAAACCAAGCTTCTATTTCTACACCCTTTACGCTCTCATGCTAATCTGACATCAGTTGAAATGAATGTCTCTCGTCTTAGAGAAGCTCCACGTTTTAACAAGCTTCTGGGCTTGACATTTCCTCCTTATCTGAAATGGAACACGTACATCAAATCAATTGCAAAGGTTGCTGAAAAAGTTGTGGGATCCTTCTACCAGTCCAGTAGATAGCTCACTGATGATGCAATTTCTACCTGTACAAAAGCCAATTACGGCCAACGAATGGGGGATGTTGCCACATCTAGGAACGAGCTGCTAGAAACAGCTAATCCTGCCTTGAAAGAGTTCGAAATAGACTTCAGTACTTAGTGGGCGATGCCCTTTTCTCTACCCTCCAACCTCTCCGACAATAAAGACGTTGCGAGACTGTTTCTGCTTTATCGTTATTTTCATGGCAAATGCTCAGCTGGTATTGTAACTATGTCCCCCCCACGCCAAAAATTCATGAAAAACACCCGTCTAGCATAAATTACCATAAAGCCCAAAGCTTCTTTCTTAGAACTGTACGCCTGTGAAACTCAGTTCCGATTGCTTGCTTTCAACCTGACTACAATCTGATTGTCTTCAAGTCAACGTAAACAAATTCTTGATGAACCATCCTCCTAATTAATCCAATTTACAACATTCACACTACTTTTATTTAATACGCTATAACCACATTAACATATGTATACCCATTAAACCTTATTTTCGACCGGCCTAAGTAGGGATTCCTGTGTAAAAAAAAAGATAAACAAACTTTTAGTTTACCGCTTTTGCCAAATTCTATCCACGGCCTTACTTATAGATTTCATTTCTAGGTTTAAGGAAGAGAAAAAACGGGAGAAACTGTACGTACTAGAATAAAGCAGGTTAATGATTTAATAGCAAGATGAAAAATAGAGAAACATTATTTAAAATTAAAGCTGTGTTCTGCTTGGAACGTTCTATGCTGCCTTGTTAAAAGTCAAAACCGGCTTCGATCCCTAGCAGGTGATGACCTTTTTCTTCCCTACAACCTCTTATCCACAAAAGAGATGCCCGACCTTGTCTCTGCTCTAACGCTATTTTCATGGTAAATGCTCATCTGAAACCCCATCTATGGTATTTCATTGCCAAATTTTCGCAAAAAAAATAGAATCGACTATCTAAAACCATTATATATTATTTTACCGACTTTCTATATGTGCCTTAATCTAAACGCAGATTCGCTGAACAAAGTTTTTCCCCCCATAGCTGCCCACCTTTAAAGTACTGTTTCGCTGCCATTCTTCCTGGCTAAAACATTATAATACACTTCACATCCGTGGAAAACAAGTTCTTGTTAAGCCGTCCTCATAAATAATCAAATTCCAACTAATTTCCAGCACTAACAATTACTTCATTAACATCTTACACACATTAACCTTAATCCTCGAATGGCATTCGGACCTTGACAAGTGGTCCCCTAAAATAACAAGAAAAAGGTTGTAATCTCATTGAAGCTAATCACGTCCAATAATAACATGCATTGTTTGTGTATTCAAAGAAAAGGCATCTAAGATAAACATGGATTTTCTTCAAGATATTCAAATTAATGTTATAATGAGCACGACTCAGAATTATAAACGGCGTGGCATGTTGTGTGTTTTGAAGCAAATCTAAGAAATGCAGGTCTCGGATGTGTTATTAGAACGTCCGTCGCAAATACATTTTAATGAGTAAATAATAGTATTAATATAATGGTCGAGAAGATACCATTAGTGAAGGTTTCGTAGATAACACAGATCGTAGGTGTGAAATTCATTTATTTTATCTTCAATGACTGACATAATCACATCGAGAGGTTTTGCATTTCGTAACGGGATTAAAGTACATTTAAGTGATGCTCTTTGTGTAAACAAACCGAGCTTAGGCATTTGAACAATGTCAAAACAATGTTAATTCACTACCCGTACAGCAGAATCCCTATGGCGTAATGGTGAGAAGACTTGACTGTCGTTAGGGCGATCGGGATTCCATCTACTCTGTTGCCTTTCTAGCCGTACAATGAGCTGTGATACAGCGAAACAATACTGTATTTCGATGACTAATATATATATATATATATATATATATATATATATATATATATATATATATAGTAATACACAATAATATACACTGATAATATGCGATTAATAGTGATAAGTATATTCATACAAATAAATAATAATACGTCCTTAACCTATAATTAATGTAACATTTATAAGTTTTAATCAATATTCCGTTGTAAATAAGACTAATCTAAAGATAAAATATGTAATGCTGCAATAAGTTACGCTTTCACAACGAAGGATACAATTTAAAGTTTATTACTATAGGAATGAGTGGAAGTCTCCCTCAGTTCGGCATGAAAATAAACTCCCTAGTTCAATAGCGAACCTGCAGTCAAACGTACATTTGATATAATGTTGTAGGAATAACATCGAAGATGAGAGCATTAGTCTAAATTATAAAAATAATGCATATATTTACGTTATCATGACACCTTAAACCGTTTTGCTGAATAATGCTCTTCAACGTCTTCTCGGTTAATGATTACTCTACTGATAACCGTGTTAGCCAACTAGGTTTATTGGTGTTTATGTTTCCGATTATTTCGGTAATGTTTACACTAATGTATATATATATATATATATATATATATATATATATATATATATATTAATTCAAAATAACACTTACACACAACACACGATAATATTCATAGTGTGTACTAATCAGATTATAGTTGCAAAATTCTCACAGCTTATTAGAATGGCTACAGTTTTTAAACAGATGAGATCGCATAATAGACATGTCGTGCAAAAAGACAACAACTGGCACTTGGACAATACGCATATCTCTCAGGCAGCATATGCCAATTTGACATGATCGTTAATATTTAGGTTTAATTTTCAAGATACATTTAATGTTTGTTAATTGCGTGTCTTTATACTCTGCATTACTTAATTTTGAAATCTATTAAGTATACCATATAGTCTGAAACCCATATAAACGAACGAGATTTGGAGCTGAATAAAACTTGTTTCAGGAAACGGTAAATATGATTTCGCGATGTCAGTTTGTAATATTTGTATAATGAGACAACTGTTTGCTAATAAATATTTAAAAAAATAGTTTTATTTTATTTTATAAAGATACTTAAAAATAACCAAATTATACGTTTTTATCACCCATTCCACTTAGAGAGTGTCTATACTAAATCTTAGGATTCCGAATGTACTGTCCAATACACATTTAACATTGGAAACAATATATTTTGTAATA
Source organism: Euprymna scolopes (assembly GCF_053919585.1). NCBI lineage: Eukaryota > Metazoa > Mollusca > Cephalopoda > Sepiida > Sepiolidae > Euprymna > Euprymna scolopes. The sequence goes on along the minus strand of NC_136486.1, from coordinate 120,985,329 downwards.
ATGAAACGGGTGAATGTAGTACTTTTTGTTGAGTTAAAGAATCTTCAGAATCGTTTGTAATCGTGCAAAGTTTCAAAGTAACTATTTTAGACAATTTTATGTATATTTCATTATAATCGTATTATTTTCAAAGCGGAGACATGAAATGAGAATCGATACAACGGAAATAAATAAAACACAAAAAGTGATAAACTTTGTTTTTCCTTGTTTTTATGAAGTCCCAAATGTCAAACTACGTGTATAATGCTCATGGTAACTTTGTTTTGATTTTTTTCTATTTTATTACTTTTTTGAATTGCTTTTAAATGATACACGCGCATCACGTTTCCATGTTTCGGATTTGCCCCTTTATTTCAATCTCGTCCTCATGTTTGATTTTGTATTTATATATTTTTCTGCAGATCTGGAAATCGGAAGCAATCGTGTTCTTAACTAAATCGTATGGACGGGCAGACATAAAAGCTTTGCAAAAATAGAAAAACAATTAAAAAAAA